>NC_082662.1:82054934-82368749 GCF_025265405.1 Mesoplodon densirostris
CCAGCTTCCCCTGCAGAGAAGCGACCCCACCCCCGCCTGGGCAGGTGTTCTGGGGTCGACACCGTCCTCCCGAGGTCGGGCGGGACCTGGGTGCGGGGAGTCAGCCGTCGCGCTCGAGACTAGGTTCACCGGAAGGCGTCGGGCCGAAGCGCAGCGGAGTCGCTCCTCCCGGCGGCAGGTCTGGCGTCACCCACCGGCGGCTCCCGGCCGCTGCCCCGGTCACGTGCCCCGGGGGCCGCGGCCAAGAACTCTCCGGCTGACCTGCCCCTTAGTCCAACGGCGGGGCGGGGTGGAAGGCACCTAAATCCGGCTCCTGAGCGCCCGGAGGGGACGGCATCACCCCGCTCCCGGATGACCAGCCGGCTTCTCGGGAACAGCTGTCGCGTCCCTCGGCGTCTGTGTTTGGGTGGGGGAGGGGAATCCAGGAAGAAGGTACTCTAAGTCTTTGGGCAAAAGCCGACAGAGAGGAGGTGGGAGAGACCGGGATCTGATGGCGACCACCCGCAGCCCGCTCCCAAGGTGACGGGCTCCAAGACTGGTATGAAACGGCCTGACGGAAGAACACTGCCTAAAAATCGAAACTTCCCTACCTCGTTGGTGCCTAGAGTAGTCCTTTGGCCGCACAGTAAAACTACTTTTGCCTCTTCTCCTCGCCCTTCCCCCATAGGGAAAATTCAGTGTCTTCTCCAGATCTTAACCCAGTTGTTCTGACCACAAATTAAAACACACCCCTTAACGGTGTTCACAGACAAGGGTAACTGTAAAAATTCTGCCCAGAAATACCGTTCTTTAGACTGAGGCAAGCTGCATTCCTGCTATTTCCTTAAGAAGATGAAAATCCCCAATAAATGCCAAGAGTGACCGAAAGTATTGCTACTATTCTGTTTAGAGTGAAGGAGAACAAAAAAAGTCAGTTCCCCCCAAATTTTCATTTTCTGATAACTTTAAACACCTTGGCATTTTTAAGATCCAGGTGGTGTTTTATCAGTAACTTAAGGATTGTTAATCAATACTAAATTTTAAAAGTTCATTTTGTCCTATCAATTGAGTTTATTTTCCATAATCAAGAGTCATTTTCTTAGGCTTATTCTAAAAAACTGAATTTCTTTCTAAAACACCATACTGCCTGCCCATCTCTGTTCTGTTAAGGGGCATCTAAAAAACAATTACTATTACATACTTAAGCATATTACAATCATGCGGCAGAATATGCCCATATGTTTTCAAATATTTGAATTAGAGTTTTAGGTTCAATATTTTCTTCTAAGATGGGAGGGTTTTTTGTTTTCATAAAATTGGTTAACAAAAAAGATTGTTACATATAGACACCCAGTAGTTTATCTGGAATTAAGTACATCTTCAGTGAAATAACCCCAGACTGATGAGGCTGCTTGGTAGCAGTGAGACTGTGGAAGAAAAGAGACAGCATTGTCGGTGCAGGTAATTTTCACCCTGAACATGGTGTGTTTGTTTTTAAATTTTTAAATCCTTGTCCTACAGTTGCCAAGACTTCCATCTCTGCTATGGATGTGCATGTGGACAGGGTCTGTGGATTTGAAGCAGCAAAGGACTATGTGCTGCAAATGGCTCTCCAGTCCAGGTTTAGGAAAACCTTGTATGCCTGCAGTTCTGTGATTCAGAGCCTCAGCCAACACGAGCCCCTGCAGATGTCTTCTACTCTGGTGTGGACGGCACTGTTCCTGGCAGTCTTGTGGGTTAGACAGGACCCCTGGGCACAAGAGCATGGAGTGGGAAATATCCCAACTGTAGTAGTGACAGTCTCGTCCTCCTGGACAAGGGAAGGAGCAAACATCACAGATTTATTTCTTCCACACAAAATCAGTTGGTGAGGTTTTTTACTTCCTTTCATTTTATGAAAACGACATAGAAATTCAATGCAAAATGGGTTTCAAATTAAAATACACGGAAATCAGGAAATACAATTTTCTAAATAGAGTGTAAAATATGTCTCATACACTACACATGCCAGAATTTCCTTGTGGCAGGCAAATTCACTGAAGACAAGATCTGCAGTGTATCACAATGCAGTGTGGAAACCACAAGTGTGACTTCCCTTTCTTTTAATCTTAATTGCAAAACTATAGTAAATCTGGTTTCAGATCAGGCAAAGTGTGATCTATATGTAGATCTTTTATATACTCTATGACTGTCTACATGCAACCCAGCCTATAAGACTGTATTTCTAAAATTAAGGGGAAATTTTACAAGAAAATCTTTTGACAGGGGCTTTTCTGTTTTCCTCTGGCCATAGGTTTGGGGTAGGCTGTTGTCCTACTGTCCTGTCAGTTGTTCCCAAACCTCACTGGGGCCAGGAAATTAACACAAGTTAGGTTTAAGATGCTAAGAGAGACTTTCTGCTTGGGACCATCCTGAAGACTACATTTCCCACTTTGAAACTAACACCCACACACTCCTGCTGCAGTGAGAGGAGTAGGCATTTGGAGAGAGCAAGAAATTCTGTGGAATATGAGGTGGGGGTAAGATATACAGAAAAGACGGAGCTTTTCTCCCATTATCCCAAGGGGGAAAAACATCAATAACAATACATAATTGTAAAGAGTAAAGAACCAGTTTAAGGTTAATCTGCTAACTGGTCCTGTTCTCAGTGTGTAAGGAGAACATCCCCTCCACCTCAACGTCTCATTCTCAATTCCTGACTTGTAGAAAACAGGTCTAAATAGCTCTACACCTATTTTCTAGAGAGCTCAAAGGCTGAAGGCATTGTTTAGATTCAGGTGTCCTGCAACTAATGTCAGTCCTTTGCAAAGCAGGAGGTTCTGTCTGACTGGAAACAAAACAGAATTCGAAATTCCTTCTCCTGAGGACAAGCTTCCAAATTTTGCCAAGAACTAGGAGTGTCTGCATCTGAAAAAAGGAGGGGAGGGCAGTGCTCTTGGACTCCGAGTGTGCAGAGTACTCATGGGACTGTATGTGTGTGGGCAGGCGAGAGAGAGTGGTCGGGGCCTGACTGCATCTTCGGACTGTAACCTACACAACAGGTGGGATTAGATCACTAACAACACTTCCTGGGGGGTTTCTGGCAGTTTTGGTAATCTTCAGGTACCTTCTGCATGGCTTTGGAATTTCAAAGGCCAGTACTCTGCCCACCCTCCGTGGTCACCCTTTTCTATGGGAGAAGAGAATCTCCCAAGGAGGAAGCCAACTTTTAAAGTACACGAACAATCCCCATTCCCTGTAGGCCTCAAGAGAAATTCAGCGGGGTAGCACTTTCCTGCTTTCTGAACACATCACGCACCAACTTACCGAGGGCGCTTCAGTGAGGGCAGGCAAATAGCGGGTAAGGGAAAGGAGATACAACCTTAAAACACAGAAATAAACAAGTATTATTCTAGCCTCTCCTCCTTACCCTGATCCTTCCCTCCCTGCCTCCGAGAATAAGCCACCAGAGTCCTGTAGAAGACTCTTGAGCTTCTGATCTTAAATGGCTCCTTTTCCAAGGAGGAGCAAGGTCTGTTTTCTGATGTAGGGCCCCAGATGCTCTGTTACTGCAACGTAATTTTGTCATTGCTTCTTTTCAAAGATTATTTGGAATGAATTGTTTCTTTTGTTTACTATCTAACAAACAACCTCTGCTAATCTTATATTTTATCTCTCTAACATATGGAAAAGCTATTTATTCTAGCCAATCACAATAAAGTGAAGAAAACCCCATTTTATGGAAAAGTATATATCACTAGTCTGTTGATCATTAAAGATATGATTACCAGTGAAAACCCTCTGAAGGTGGCACATTTATGCTTCCAGGAACAGATGGGGACATGCATTTTCCTTGCAAATACTTTTGAAATTGCTCTACTGGTAGCAGTATAAAAATGATATACAGATGCCAGGGCCGGCATGGCCAGGATGAGGGCGCCAGATTTACACAGTAAAGCTTTCACACGCAGACTGTCAGTTTTGATTGATCTCTACTATACCTCAGGAACTTGTTGACTAGGTAGGGAAACAGTGCAAATAATTCACTGCAGCAAGTCAGGTAATTCACACAACCAATCGGTCTGCTTCACTTTCTGGCTGTGACATATGAGCCTTCCCTACAAGATGCATCATTTTCCAGCTTGAGCAATATTCAGTGTCAGGGAAGAAAAGGTATTAAAGCCACACAAAAGGTGGCGGACTATCGCAGGACCAGAAGTTGTTTTGGTAATGGAGGCCAGATTCTGCACTACTCTAAGTCCTGCCAGAGCATTCAGGCCCAACTGTCATTATCATATTGATTAAAAAAAAAAAGTTCATCATAGTGCAATGTTAGGTTTAACGCCAACAGATCGGGAAAGAGCAAAGAATTATCCCACAAAAGCACAACATTCTTACCACAGGGACGTTTCCCTGTTCCAGTTCACTGATGGAGTTGATTAAGTTTAAATGAAGCAGACACTGGATAAAAGTAAGGGTATTGACCACTGGGCACCTCGATCCCTGCTTGAAAGGACCTGATACATGCAGAAAAGCAAGATTTGCTAAATGCTCTAATCTTCAATCAAATCTTACATCAGTACAGACAAAGTTTGGTAATGAGAGATTCAATGAAGCATGCGGGAGAAAGAATTAATCCTCTTGGTCTAAACTGGCTTCAACTTTGAAGCTTACTCCGGAGGAAAGACAGTTATCTAAATGCTAAATAAGAAACTTATTGTACTTTTCATGGCATGCTAATCTTTTGTCTATTTCATCTCTATTATGCGTATGCTCCTAGATTGCAGTTGTCATGGTGATCATATCAAGCTACGCTCAGGGGATGGTGGTGAGAAGCCAGGCGCGGACGTGGAGATCACCCCCACGCAATCCACATTTCGTAAAAAACAGAGCAGGAAGAAGTAAGCGGGCACCTGACGCCTTCCCCGCTCCTTCTCACCAGGCCCGGCCGCTCCAGTCAAGGGCTAAGAAGCCTTGGGCCTTCCTGTGCCATTCCAGGCGAGGCCCCCTCCCCGAGGCGAGTGGCATTTGGTAATGGTGGTAATAGTGGTGGGGAGGGGGTCAGGCATCCTTCCTACCCCAAACTCCTTTCTCCTTAGAGGTTCCCAGCTTTTGGTCTAGAGGCTCCTCCCCCTCCTCACCACTTCCCCTTCCTCCAAGCGCTGGCATCTGCGTGTGGAGAGGCTGACTGGAGAGGGAACACAGAGGCAAGGGTTCGGACACTGGCCGGCTCCACCCTGCAGGCAGTGCCTCGGGGCAGGGAGCTGAGTCAGCCGACTGACTCTGAGTGCTGCAGAGGAATGAATACCAGATCCAGAAGAGCCGTCCACGAAGCCCTGGCGGCAGGTGGAAGGTAGAGGGTCACCCAGGGCCCTGGCGACCAAAGGTGACTCTGGGCCCTTTATGTGTTTTACAAAAGTTGCCAAATTAAGATGGGATTATAACTGCTCGAGTCCTTGTCAAGGCTGAAAGGTTGGGAGCCTCAAATATGCCCCAGCAGTGTTGATGAAAAGCTTAAAAAGTAATAAAAGGGAGAAAAGAGAGAGGAAAGTAACATGTATAACTTATTAAAGAGAAGAGCCACAGAGAGGTTGTGAACTTGGATCACTGTTTGAACTTTAATTTGTTCATTAACAGGATTTGCCCCTCACTGCGAATGTTATTACTTCCTCTGCCGCTCAGCAACAACTCTGGGCATAATGAAAGAGTCTGGCAAAAAGTTAAATGCCTGGTAATTAATTCATTTAATTGAAAAAAGGGGGAAGAGGGAGAGAGAGGTCCCACTGCAGGAGCAGAAGGCAGAGGGTTTGGAGGAGGGGGCAAAGCTGAAATCTGCATGGAGGCCCTCTCCAAGGCCTAATGTCTGCCATCCACGCAGGAGGGAAGACCTGATCTCTGATGAGGCTCTTTTCAGCAAATTAATGCCAAGAGTACCCTGAAGACCCTCTGCCCAATGCCACCTGTCCCTGGTCTGAAACTCTCCTAGCTAGGGTTTCAGCCAGGAGCTACTTTGGATGGTCTCTTAGGGTAGAATGGACACCAGAAATCCAAAATTAATATATATTCAAAAAATCTTTCATTAAAAAATAGGGAGATGTCTTTTGCTTTCTCCCCTTCCTTCTCTTGAAACAGGTTTCTTATGCAGTCTTCTGTTTCCAGGCTGGAGTGGAGAAGAGTGTCAAGAGCAGGATATAACCTGCTTGCTGGCATCTTGATCAGCTTTACAACATCATGCTTTCTTTCTGCCCTCTCCCACCCCAGCAGATGATTTCAATAAACTCAGGAGATGAGAAATGAAATACACTCCTTGCCTCTGCTCAGAAGCAATAGGACAGTTTGCTTTGCCTCTAAACTCACAGGGCCTGCCTTTCCCTGTGTCACTGAGCTCCTTCCTGTGTTGGTCAACCACCGCACACAGTCCCCTTACTCACGTACCCTCCTTCTGAGGCAGGCAGAGGTAGCCACAATTAACTATTGAGACACCCCAGATACCCCAGAGCTATCAGCACCACATCGCCCTTACAGCCAAACGAGAGAACAGCAAAATTCAGGAAATCAGTAGTAGGTCAGTTATCCTTTCCTACTTAATATGTTTAAGGCCCACCGCTGAACAATAGGCAGTTTCAGTTTCCTCACATTTTAAAAACTGGTGTCCATATAATCAGTGTGACTTTCTTTAGAAATACAATTATCTACCATGTATTCTCCCATTTCAATACTACTAGGGACAGAAAAATGAGTGGTGAGGAGAGAATGAGAGACTATAAATGAATTCCCTAGTATCCAAAACCATTTCCTAGGTTTGTGTTTTTAATTAAATCACTTCTAAACCCCAGGGAGAAGACAGTATTTTCTCATCCAAATCACACTGTCACCAAATAAATAAAGTCATCAAATCACCACTTTGCTGGCAGCATCCTCCTCATTTGACCCAATGCCACTTGGTGCTAACAATCCTAACCTCAAACTCCAAACAATTATAAATGATCTATACCATGCCTTCCAGAAAACCAGTGATAGGCACACACTCGTGTGCATTAACAGGAAGGGGAAAGGAGTTTTAAAAGGGGCTATTTTATGAGCTGAAGCAAGTTCTAGGGTATATTTAGCATTAAAATTACTTCCCACCTTTTATAGTCCCTGGATATTGACTGAGTTCTATTTTCCAAAGTTGTGGATCTATACTAATTTTATTCTGGTCAACTGACACTAAATATTAAGGAGTCTACAAACAAAACAAAACATTCCCTCACTCCACACTGCTGAGCCCTAAGCTCCTTTTATAAAAGGAACTTTAAAGAGACCACATCAACCAGGTCTGGTAACCTTGCCACTATCCTAACCTAGACCCTTATCAGTTTACACATGCGTGAGTGAGTTTCTTCCCTCCTCCAAAACAGCCTGCCAGTGCCTTGAGATTAATTTCTCTTAAACCCCTGCTTTACTCAAAACCTTGATAGCTCTGATAGCCTGTAACAGCCCCACCCAGCTCCTTAAACTGGCCTTTAAGCCTCCTCTCCACTCCCCCTGTAGGCACTAACTGGCTGTTTCTGGTTTGTTTTACACTACTAGCCTATACCAGGCAAGACAGCTCTTCAGGAAGACAGCTCCCCCACTGTCCCCTGAAAACACCACATGAATCATCTTCATTTTACTGAACACTTGTGAGGTGCCAGGCACCATGTTAGGCATTACAAACATGATCTCATTTCCCTTCAATTTCATGAGATATGATTATACCCATTTTAGGGCTGTAGAAACGGAGACTAAAGAAATTAAGGTACTTGTCCAACCAAGATCTCACAGCAGAGACAGGATTCTTACGCTTACCTATCTGACTTAAAAACTGGATTACTTTCCACTTGGCATACTCTCACCCCTGCTGTACTGTGTGTTTTAATCACTCCTCCTTGCCATCTGGAATGCCTTCTCAACTCCAGTATACATATCTGAATCCCACCCAGCCTGCAAATCCCAGAGAGAAATTCCCACCTCTATCCTGAAATCTTTCACTACCATCCTAGTCCTTGGCAGACTGCTGAAACCCTTCATTATCTGCAGCTCTTACTTGGCACTCCTATTCTCTGCCCTGTACTATTATGTCAGTTTTCATTTATTCAGTCCCTTCCAACCATACAGTAAGCTCCTTGAAGAGGGGAATTTGCCCTGTATTTCTTTATATTCCTCACTCACTCTCCAGAGCCTAATAATATAGCTTCCATTTGTTGAGCACCCTCACGCACAACAATCCTGAAAAGTAGACACTGTTATTATTGCCATTTTGCAGATAAACTGGGGCTCAGAGAGATTAAGAAACTTGACCAAGCCACTCAGCAAGTAAGTAGCAGATCTGATATTCAAACACAGACTGTCTGAATCAAATGTCCCTTCTCCTTAGCCAACACATTGTACTGGCTCAAATACAGTCTGTCTCACACAATGTGAATTTATGAAGTGTCACTGTGTGGAGGATACTCAACAAACCTCTAGAAAATATCCTCTAACCATGACTTAAGACAAGGGCACTGTTTTCCTCTTCAGTAGGATAGCCTCTGAGACTCAACAGAAGAAAGGATGAGTGTATACGTCCCAGACCACCCCTTCCATTCTCCCCTCCTCTCTAGGAACCATGCCCCCTGTTGGTGGGAGCCAATAACACCACTGTCTGTATCTGAACTGGTGTTTCCCTGCCCCAAGCAGCCTCTACCTTTTAAATACACAGAAGAAAGTAGGGGGAAATGAAAGATACAAGTGTCCATTTTTTTAATGGCCTGCAAGGGCTGGGAGGTCTTGCAGTCTCTGCAGCAAAAATGGGTTGTTGCTGTGGGAAGAATAACAACTGCCAAAAAAAAAATGTTCACAGATGACCAATTAAACCAATATGTGGAACTCCATCTAGCTTCTTGTTCCAAGACATGTAGGTGGAGGGAAGGGATATGGGAACAGATGTATATGTATAACTGATTCACTTTGTTATAAAGCAGAAACTAATACACCATTGTGAAGCAATTATACTCCAATAAAGTTGTAAAAAAAAAGACATGTAGGTGGCAATGGGGATTAATAAAATCTCTAAGATAAGAACTTCTGAGAGTACAAGAATCAAGGCCTGGAAGCCTGGCTACTTTTCCCCACATGGAGATTGTGCCTTCAGTGCCAGTGCTGAAGACCTGGACCTGATAGTATTAAGCAAGCTAACAGGTTTCTTTATTTCCCACAGGTCTTTAGGAAATGTAAAAAAAAAAAAAATTCTTGCAATGGTAACAGGGTACTTCCTATGAATCTGAGAAAGGGAGAATAATGACTATATGATGACTTGTCTCTAGTATCCATGTGAAAACTAGTCTATTCTCCTAAGTTCCCAAAGATAGATTTCCATCTTCATTTATATTTTGGTTTAAATATCTGGACAGCTCAAGGGCTACAATCCTTACCTTCACCTACAAAATCCATGTTGTGGCACACAAAAGCTTGCACATGCACAGCACTTAATAAACCAAGTCCTTCCATTTATTTCATATCAGACAAGGCTCAAAACTACCCCTTGAAGTAAATGTATTATACACATTTTGCCTATGAGAAAACTAAAATTTGCTTCAAGTAACACAATTGGTACATGATAAACCTAGTCCCCACTCCTAGTCAAGGATACTTTCCCAGTTCTCAGGGCAATTTCCTGCCGTTTCTATATTCTGGATCCACGTGTGAATTCTGTAAATCCAAAACCAGGAACCTCTCTCTATCTGAAAGAGATGGGCCTCAAGCTATACCAACCAGACTTCTATTATAACTACCTGGCCATACTAAGAGTTCCCCCACCCCAATCCTGAAGCTATAAACACTATATACAAAATTTAATATTTAGATTCAAATTAAGAAATATCCGGATGGTTCTTAAATCTATAGAATATGAGCAGGTGCAATGGTTGGGCTACCCATTCCAAAAGAAAGGCTAACATCACTGCTACTTGTTTTTCCACAATTGTCATTATTTATTGAGGATGTGCTGGGTACCTGACACTTCCTTATACTTGTAACATATAATTGAGGAGCCATTTTATCTGCTAATAGACAAACAGTCTTTTCCCCAGAAAAGACCTGGAATTGGATCTGTCCACCGTGTTCACTGACCCTTTAGTTGGGTATGTAACTCTGATATCCTGGGCCCAGCAGGTCCCCCTCCCTAATTTCTGAGCAATAATCAAACTCATCAAAGCAGACAAAACTCAAAGCTCCAGATCTTATAAATGGCTGAAATAAGGATATTCTTTTTGTCTCAGCTCAAACTTGGTTAATCTCCATATCCAATCTAACTGTGGGGTGAAAGAGAGGAATATATTTGATGATTTGGGACTGTTGCCCTATTTCTTTGTCTGCTAGCTGACCTTCCCTCTGTAAGTGCATCAGCATTCGCAACATTTAGTTTAAGCAGGAAGGCTCTTTCATCTTTGTCCTCTGGCCTTGATCTCGCCTGATCATTATAGTCTGGATCCCTGCTAATCACTAATGATCCTGTGGCCCTCTATATAATACTAAAGGTATTAGACCTGAATTCTTAGAAAAATTCCTACTCAGCTAATTACATTCTTTCTGCTTTTCTTGGTTCTCCATATAGTCTCAGCTGGAGTTCAATTTGAATTATTCCCTCAGATTTTAAATTATTTGCTGGTGGTTTTTGGAAACTATTTCTAAACTCGTCTCTTAGATGAACTCAACTAATTATGATTCAAAAGCCCCATGACCTACCTCTTTCCATCTCCCTCTCTCTTTACCTTGAGTGTCTTTCTACCCCATCTCCCATATTCTGGTCTTGAATATCATAAGAGTTTAAATTCACTGAGGAGGGAGTTTCATAATTCTGTATTTTGCACAGCATATAGCATATTGTTAGCTTACAGCAGTACACAGTAGTTCCATTACATATATACTTTGGGGTCTCTATTCAAAACCATCTACTAAAAATGACGAATGTTTTATTCCACAAGTTAGACGTCACCTACAGTTGAAGGATCACTGAGTTTTTTTGATAATGGTGAATGCCTTGCTCACTAAACAGAATACAGGTTAAGTTTGATTTCTTAATTGAGTATGATTCCTTTGTATTTCAAGGAATGTGGAGCACCAAATCTATAGAACTATATATGGCAATCCTGATTTTAGCCCATGACATCTTGGATTTTTCCTACCCAAGCCCATATTCTAGAATTTAACAGCTTTTGTTATCATAGCAGCAAAATTGAACTCTCATAAAATCCATATCAACCAAATTCTTGACAATATAGTTTTCTGAAGTAAGATGTCTCTATACTGCATACCAATGTACTAGAGATGTATATGATTGTTAAATTAATAATTCATTGATAATCAAAGAGACTCTACAAGCTCCAAATGCACATTTTTCTTAAGAGTTTTCCCTTGGCAGCTACTTTTATTCCAATGGTGCCGCCGATGTTCAAACTATTTTTGTATAATGACTTTAGAACTAGTTTAAAAACTACTTAAGAAAGACATTTAACAGTCTTTCCAATTGTTTTGACCCCCAAATTACATTACCTGACTTGATCACCCACCTAACTCTTCAGGGCACAGAAGGTCTTTAAAGGAAGATGACTTACCACCTCCAAGGCTTTTTAACACGATGTGCTGTGGGTTCTGAAGAGTGCCCAAATGAAGAGCTTCAAAATAGGTTTGAACGATGGCAGCAATGGAAGCATCACTGCAATAAGTGACAGACTTCCAAGATGACTAGTTGGATAGGACACTAAAATGTATGTGTAAGTTCTGATACAGTGGACTATATTAGTTTATAGTCATATCTTGGTTACTTAGTTATGGCCCTACAGCACAATATTAGGGTTAAGGAAAAAATTATTCTTAACATCTTCCATTATTGCACTTCACAAAGTTTTACACTCTTTAGGTGCATCTTATAGATGTCATACAAAAACGTATTGATATTCAAGGACCTAGGCATTGTTTAGGATGAAACTACAAATAATTGAGATAAACATCTTGGATGTTTTTCTCTGTTTATCAAGCCAATGAAAATGAATTGTAAACAGGTGTACTTGTAACACTTGAAATGTGTTTGTCTTCTTGACTTAATTGTAGGCAATTCTTACTTCAGGTTGGGGGAAAAAAGGGGTATGCGGTTTTGATTTTAACTAAAATTATAGTGCTTCACTCACATAACACCAGCCAGTCTAGCACACCATATAAGAAGCAAGACCTTTTAAGGAAAACTTTATATTCTAAAATTATTAAAAGGACATCATAAACCCATTCAATCATGCAGGTCCTTTAAACTTTGCTTTGAAAGTCTTAAGGAGAAAAAAATGTGGTACTGTGACTAGGGAATAGGCTGGAGAAAAATTTCTGATTTCTAACTTTTCTTCCCTTATCTTACTACTTGAGAGAAGTCAATACAATTTTGCGTTTGTATAAATGAAAGGCCACAGTTTTTAACTCTTTTACATTAATATTCCTTGAGCCAGAAGCAGATATATTTTCCACATTTTAGTTACACTTCAACAATTATGTATTATATGTCTATAGGGCTCATGTTCAATGGCAAAGTGAAGTGGACCTGTAACAGATAATGTATAAATAGTTATTGAATTAATGACTGGAGGAAAAGAAAACCATACCTTGGGTGAACACATGCACGGTTCACTGTAAAACTAACTCCCACGGGATTTTGTCCATGTAAATACAACTTCTGGCTATTACATAATATCAAGCCTAAAGCATCTGCTTAGATTTGGATCACTTTAGATTTCAGAATTCAGTCATTAGGACCCTAGCCATACTTTTGAACCTAATCACTTGTTTCATGTGACTTCTGATATAATCAAAGTCTTTAATACCTATGAGTAAGTAGTAACCATTAAGACCGGAGTTTTACAGAAAATTTACCTGACTTCCATACTGAGCTAAATGGATCATTTCACATATCCAGCACTTATGCTAAAAGCAGAAGGTTTCTCATGTAAGCTATCCGACGATTATCTTTCACAACAGAGGCATAAACATAACCAGTTATCTCACTTTTCCAATTATTCCAGTTTTAGAAGATGTTTGTTCTCATAAATAGAGCTCTATCACTGGCTAACAAGCACTATGTATTTGGTAGCACATAAAACACCTTTGTTCCTTGGTTTATGTGATAGAACAGGACTAAGACAAAACCCTCCTCCCTCCTATGGGGACTTTTGTGCGTAACTTGATAAATACCTACAAAATGATAAATGCTACTACCTCCTTCAGCATTTTGAAAGATGTCAACCAAACACAAAATATTTTTGGTGTGTGAATTAAAATGCCTCTTACTGATGGTCTCAGATGTTTCCTTGTAAGATAGCGTGTCAAGAACTGGCTTATATATTATCCGTCCTCCAGACTGACATCACACTTCATAATAGCTTGGTATGATGACTGCTGTCAAAATCGCCTGCAAGGAAACATCCGTGCCCTAGATTGACATAATTTATTAGCATGACACAAGACTAAAAAACGAAGAACACCATGCGAAGCCTGACTTCAAGCACACGGACAGGGGGGTCTGCTACGTGTGGGCCAAGGGCCTCAATCCTTCTCACGCTCTAACTTAGGAAGAGAATGAAAGTTGCCTGGAAGTCTCATGGGCGGGAGAGGAAGGCCAGACTGGCAAGTGCCCGCGACAGGAGGAGGAAAATACTGTTTTTTCAAAGTCGAATCCCATCCAGGAATAGGTTTCTCTTCTCCGTGACCACCACACGACGGCACACACCTTGCGGGAAATGAAATGGAAGCGAGGGCGCGGCGGCCTCCGAGGCGGCTGGGGAAGCCGACCCGACGGAGCGGAGTCCGGGGTCGGTACGCTCGGAGTGGCCTCGGCCGACCACTCCCGCCGGCGTTCCCCGCAGGGCTTTTAGGCCGCGCTCTCGCCGCCTTCCACGGCGCGTAACCCGCCGCCCTCGAGACCCCGGCATCACCTCGCGGCGCCAACCGGCCCGTCCCGCCCTCTCCTCGCCCTCTCCTGGGGGGCCTGTGGGCAAGGTTCCCTCTGAGGCTGCGACGCTCCGCACGCGCCCCTCCGCAGTTGCGGCGTGAGAACCAGAGCTACCGGAGCTGCGGGCCCCAACTGCACACAAAGCCCCCGACGGCGCCGCGGCGCCTCCCCGCCTCGCTACTCCAGCTCCCGGAGCTCAGAGAGCGGCAGTCCGCGTTACGGCGTCCGCTCCCGCGGGGAAGTCCCGCTAAGAGGAAGCCTCCAGCGGGAAGTGAGATCCCGCTCACGCGAGCACCCCCGCCCCTGAGCAGGGCTCTCTGCCCGACGGAGACTCTCACTTCAAACGAACAGGCGCTGCCCCCTGCGGGAGGAGGGGAGCGCGTGGGTAATACTCACAGTGGGCCTGGCCGCGCCGCGCAGGGGACCTCGCCGGGAAGGACGCGCCGGCTCGCGCAGGGGGAGCGGAGCCCCAGCGGGTGGCACCCGCGCTGCTGCCTCGGAAGGGAGGCCTCTACCGTCCGACTGCGGACCTGCAGCCGCCGCGCGCGCGCCGCCGCCGGCCCCGCCCATCGGCCCCGCCCCGTCCCGTGTCGCCGGCCCCGCCCTCCGGCCCCGCCGGCCCTGCCCCGTCCAGCTCCCCCACCCCGCCCCTCCGGCCTCCTTTCTCAAGCCGGCTCCCTCCCCTCTTCTCTGCCTGCCGGGTACAGTCGGCTCTCTTACCAACGCGAAGGGACGTGGAAATCCTTCCTTTTGATGGCTATAATTTATTCCAAATCGTCCCTGGACTGAAATGATCAATTAGCAGCCCGAAACGCACTGTGAAGTAAATTGTCACACTCTCTATTACAGGATGGTTATCATATATTTATAAGGTGTGTTTTCTGCAATCAGAACCAACAGGGTGTTGAGCGATCAGTCATACGCGCGCTTCTTCAAAAAGAACGGGAAAGAAGCTCCAGCACGGGGGTGGGGGACGGGGAACGTCCTTTGGACAATTATTACTTCTCCCACCCTTCCACAAGGGTGTTTTCTCTTGGCATCTGGGAAGTGCAGTGAGGGCGAGAGCTCTGCGCCAGCTCTCTTGGCGCCTCCTGTGACCGGGGAGTAATGTCCCTGTGAGCAACAGGGAGACTCGAAGCCCCAAGAGGAGACGGTTCCTTCCCGTGAAATACAGATCAGACAGGATTACGCACTCTGTCTTTCTATGTCTTCAGTCTTAGCCTGGAAAATAATGTCTTACTCTTTGCTTCTAAGCTTCTAGCAGAATGTATGCATTCTATACTTGTCTCTTTTCTTCAATTCTCAGGGTGTTGCCTTCCTCTCTCTGCTATTTAGGTGTTATATACTGTAGAGATTATGCCAGGATGATATAAAGTTTACCCACGGAGAGAACTCTGCATTCTGAATTGGAATCTCGCCAGAACGCTTCCATCATTCATAAACGAGATGGCACAAAGTTCTGAGAAAGTCATAAGAAATTCTCATTCAGTCTGGTAGGCTGTCTTGACCAAGCCATGGAGACACTGTTATTTTCCTATGGTCATCCTCAGTGACTGTACATGAATATACATCTGGAACTTCCAGGTTTCCCCTAACAAACTACAGCACACTGTTATCCACCAACCACCTATCAATCATTTTTAAGGATTCTGGTTTGCATCCAATTAATAGTTCTTTTGCCTGAAAAACAGCTCTAGAGCCCAGCCTACTGATTGTTGTGAGAAAAGTTTAGCAGATAGAAGTATGCCTCTGTGGGCAATAAGGTGACATTTGTGGAGAATGAGTCACAAGGCGGAGTAAGGTGCAGAGTTTACACTACATTCTTCTTAGATTAACTGCCCCCATGATTTTTTGCATGGCGGGACTTGTCTGCAATGCCAATCTCTGAAGAATGGAGAGAAAGAAAATCTTGCCAGGTATTCGAGTTGTAGAGGCAGCTGTTGCCATTGGACCTTCCCCAGCATAAATGGGGCAGTGCATTCTTCTCTCAGAAAACAAACAGGCTGGGGACCCTTGCCTCATTTGAGTACCAGCATAGCAAACAGCCAGACCCAGAACCTTCACCTTGTACCTTCCAAAGTCATTGATTTAATAGCTAATATTTATTAAGCACTTACTTCATTCCAGGCACTGTGCTTTAAATTATATGCATTATCTTATTTAATCCTATCAACAAACTTATGGGGAAGGTTCTTCATTTTACCAATAAGAAAACTGAGATTTGGCAAGATTAAGTAATTTATTCAAGGTCACAGTTCTAGTCAGTGATGATCTCAAATCCAATGCCCATGTTCTTCACCCCAATAATATAATACCTCAAAAACTTAAGATTTTGATTTAAGATTTCCCACCAAAACGATTTTAATGGAGCTGATGATAAAATGAGAGTGCTGAATTCTGGGAGAAGAATGAGAGAACAGCTCTTTGCAAAGGAAAGACATTATAGATACTTATACCCGACCTGGGTAGATTACCCTTTCTCTGTTCTACCCTTCCTACATTCTGTGATTTCTTTTTCAGAGTTATCACCTCCCATCTGGTGTCTAGCCAAAGAGACCTTACCCAAGGTCAGTGATGACTGCTAAGTTTGGGGTGGAGGTGGAGGGAAGGGTGGATACAGCAGACCCCAGGGAAAGCAGAGCTCCTTGTGGAGAAAACTTAAGTAGGAGCCAGAGTTGGACAGAGGCCCTTGTCCCAGACCCCCGGCTCTGAGAATGAAATGTTGCTTCCTAATGGACTTTAAATTACCAACATAGCTAAACTCTCCCTTAATAGAATGGTAAAGATCTGCTTGCTACCTTTTTCCCCCTTCATGTAGAATTTGTAATCAAGAGCCCAGTTTTGTCATTTGGAAATACTAATTATCTAATCACGCCGTGCTGCATAACGTACTTGTCTGCCCAATTAGCTAGGACAATTATTAAAATTCAGAGGCCTAATTATGTCTCAATTTAATGCTGGCAAACTTGCATATGGAGCAGTAATTAAAATCTTCTCTTTCCCTTTGCCTTTAGGGCAGGGGATGATTAGGCCCTGTCAGGGGGTGTACTGAACTAAACCAGTGAAGCGTATTGTGCAACATGACCCTGCATTGTTAAGTGTGCCAACATATTAACCTGAATTCCCTTCAGCCCCCACATAATCACATTTGGTGGAGGGATAAAGGAGCTAAAACATGAAGCATTTTATTAAAAAAACATAAATTCTTTTTAATTAATGCTATGAGAGTTCTGATGAATTTCATGCTTGCAAGTGCTGGAAGACATAAGACTTCATCTAATAACGTTCATCTAATTACGAGCAAATTTGCTCTTGTTAAAAACTACTTTTTTTTTCTCATTTAAAGAAAATGATTTTTTTGGTGGTGTAATAAAAAAAAGAAAGGGAAAAACCCTAGCTAGTTGGCTTCCAGTAATACAGTTGATTATCAGTTTTGTTTGATGATGGAAAACAAGTGAATGTTGACTTCCCAAAGAATCAAACCCAAATATGGAGGCATTTTTAAAAAGGCTAGAATTTAATACATGAAAGATGTTAATAAAAGTGAAACATTACAAATCATAATATTGAAACAAATTCAAAATATTTATCTTTTGAGCTCATAAGTTTGATGTGTGAAACAAAACCAGGGTGAGGAGACCAGAGCACTGCACAGATTCATGTTGCTTTGGAAGCCCCTCAGCATGCAGGAACCCAGACAGTGTGTGTCTGCTCTGCTGGCATCTCAATCCTCTTCTCTACAAACTAGGGAGAGTCACAAAACCCACTAAGACTTCAGAGCTGTCCTCTGACTTCTGGCTTTCTCTCACGATGGAATACATGATGGATTATTCATGGATTCATCTAAAGAAGGAAAGCATTCAATCTAGACCAAAAATGAATTATTCTGGAGAAAGAAGGACTTCTTTCAGTTGTTTCCAAACTTGCTACATGGATAGCTTCTAGAGATCGAGAAACACACACACAAACACACATACACACACATACACAGTCACTTACTTGGGCAGAGCTTACTCTAAATTGGTCTGGTTTTGAAATCTCATGACAACCTTGCTACAGAGTAGGTGAGGCAAGCACGTCTCCATTTTTATTAATGTGGGGCAGTTCAGATACTTGTCCAAGCTGGCAGCTCTATCCCACCACTTCCTAATTATGGGCAGGGCAAGACTAGAACTCAGTTCCCCCGGCTGCCCATTGCATCAGACAGAGTGGCTGTGGATGAAACACCAATGAGAGAGACGCTTGGTTCAGTAAAATATCTCAAGTTGAGGTCAAAGTATAGATAATGTTATAAATAATGAGGCGACACGGGAATAGCCTATATACCAACATCAGGGGATCTTCTGTCCTTCGGTCAATATTTATGTGCAACACATTTAGTCATATTGGTTTGTATTTGGTGCCTTTGGCCATTTACTTCCTCTAAGTTTTTATATTCCCTGGTATATGTATGGTTACATCTGACTCAGTGGTAGTAAAAGTAGAGTTCCTTCCTCCTACTCTTGCTCTGGGTACGATGTGGATAGAAGATAGTGTTTCGGAACAGTTCTGGCTGGTCCGTGCCCTCTTACTAACACAGGCAGTGACTACAGGTAGTCTCTGCTGGAGATGATTGGCTGGAGCCAGGACAGGCCCTTAGGCACTTGTGCTATAAAACCAGGGGGTAGCCCCTCCCCCAGGCCTCCCACGGAGTGGGCCCTGCGTCTTGAAAATGGCCTTGCTCTGAGTCTCTTCGGATGGCAAACTGAAGTGCAAATCTGTGTTCTGACTTGTTCCCGTGGCTGTCAGCATGTTTTCCTCTTGTCAGCAGCAATTGACTGGTCAGGCTCACCCCTGTACAGCAATTGTAACAGCTCATTGACAGACTAGTGACCCAGCTGGACCTGATAATGGAAAACTATTGATTTTTGTGGGCTCCACGAATCTAAAATGAACGACCAATGTAATGTCATCAATTGTCTCGGACTCTGCTAACCCAGGGGAAAAAAAGTTTCAGGGATTGGTTGTATTTTCTGACAGTGGTGTTTCAAAATCACACTGAGTACATGTAAGAAGAAGCCCATTTCTTGGGTGTTTTCCTTAAGTGACCCCAATTAGTCCATCAGGGCTTCAATAATACCTAGCCTTGCCTGTTAAATAAAGTGGGAGTTAGCATTGCCAATTAGCCAGTTGAGACCTGATATACCATTTAGAAAAGATACTTGGGGAGAAGCACTTTGGAAAGTGTTTTAAATGTTTATTTATTATAAAACAAGCTCACAGAAAAGAAAAAAGTTGGGATTTTACCAAACTAGATTGGCTTTCAAAGAGTCCTGATGTGTGAAATTGTGACAGAACTATTAGATTGTTTCTGCTTACCTGTGTTGATCTGTTTGGTAGTAGAAAGAAAAGCTTGAACATAACGTAAAGGTGCCTTGGATGTGTGTTGGGGGAAATCACTATTTAGTTTTGTTTTTCAAACACTCTTCCCCTTAGCTGATCCTTACAATAACTCTCAAATACTGCTGAGCGTATTCTTCAGAAACAAGAGTTGTTTCTCCTTGAGCCAAGTTAGCAAGGGGTTGGAGCTAATTCTGCCCACTAAACAAGTCCAGAAAATGCTGTATGAGGGCTCTGCACTGAGTTATGGATAGAGTGTCTGCTAATGGCCTCTGCTGAAGGGAACTTTGTTTAAAAAAAAAAAAAGGAAAAAGAAAAAAGAGGGAAGGCTATTGATCTTGGCAGCCAACCTGATATATTTAGTTCACAATCCACTTGTAGCGAGAACATAATCATCTTACGGTCCTGATCAAATTCAGACATTCTTAGAAGAGAGTTCTGAGGGTTAGACAAATCAAACAGCACAGAAATAATGGGGTGCTTCCCCAGCCATTTGCTCAAAGAGAGCTAGAGAGAGGTCTCTGTAAGAAGCTGGAAAGAATGGACCCTGAAGGTGAGAGTCCCTCTGTGGCTGGGATCCCATTCACAGGACGGTGCAATCTTCACACTCTCCTGTAATGGTCCCTTTATGGCCTTTGATTAGCTTCACCCCTTATACCACTACATTTCTGGTTTCCTAGCACTAGCAAAACCTACATTTTTAACTCTTTTGCTGCCTATTAGTAAAGACACACAAGGTTGAGACTTGAAAGAAATTAAGCTAGAACTAAAAACAAACAAACAAAACCCCAAAAAACTACTGGCATTTACATTTAAATAAGTATAAAATACTTGGTGCAGAGATTCTGTGACATGTCTTATGGCACAGCCAAGGCATCAGCAGCTAAAGATCAGGGGCTGTCTTACATGTTTTGGGGTTCTCCATAGTGGCTGCCACGAGGTCTTGCATGTCACAGACACAATAAATAGTCACTGAATGCAGAAGCACAAAAGCTACTTTTAAGTGTAGAAGGTTGAGGTAAACATTTTCCAGTCTATGATAGATTTGGGAGAAAATAATTGAAATCGATGGTTTCTACATGCCTGTCTGCAGGCTCATACCAGTCCGCAAAGAAGCTTCAGCTGTCTGTGATAAATATATGAACAAAAAGCTAATTTACTGTGATTTTTTAAAGCAAAATGTAATCTTTTAGAAATTCCAAGATTATATCCTTTTGGAGTGTTAAATGTCATTTTTTAAAATAAATAATGATGACAGTAGGTGAAAGATGCTTTTAATTAATAACCTTACTTGACAAGGCAAGATGATAAGTGGGCAAAATCATGCTTTGGTCCCAATATCTTAAACATTTCTCTCTGTAAAAGCCAAAAAAAAAAAAAAAGTGAGTGAATCTGAACAGACTTTTTGTGAAACTTATTAAAATTAAAACAATTATGGTCTTATGACTGTCAATAGATAGAAATATTTGTGACTAAGACACACAGTACTAGTTGTGATAAACATGACTGCACTCTACTAAGATCTACTCACTTGGAGCTTTTTTTAGGTTTTTCTTCTATATCCTATCTTTACAAACCAGTTATGGATTTTTAAACCCAAATCTTTGATTTGATTGAAATGTTGAAAGACGTGATCTTAGTCACCATGATTTTAACTTCAAGATAATCTTTTCTGACAACATGACTTTTATCTCCAACTCTATGCAACGTTGGTTCTGTTGCCGGCAGCAGTTCCACAGTAATGATGCTGTTTGGAGGAAAAAAAATAATTTTGTTTCTTTGGTTTTTAATTTGATTTATAAAGTACAAATTTAAATTCATACTGTGTGTTTTGCTCTGCTTTTTAACTTGTACTGTGGATTTAAGTGTATTAAACATCTTCCCTCCAATAACCAATCATAAAAGTATAGTATTTCTTAATAGAGGATTAATAACTCTGGGTCCAGTATCGCCTCTATTTTAACCTCTTCCTCATATCCTTCAGAATGCTTTAGGCTGCAAATAAATTTTATTTTACAAAACAGAAGGGCAAAAGTCTAAAAAGAATCTCATGGCTCTTCCATTTGTGACAACATGGATGGACCTTCAAAGCAGTATGCTAAGTGAAATAAGCCAGAGAGAAAGATA
This sequence comes from Mesoplodon densirostris, assembly GCF_025265405.1. NCBI lineage: Eukaryota > Metazoa > Chordata > Mammalia > Artiodactyla > Ziphiidae > Mesoplodon > Mesoplodon densirostris. The sequence goes on from NC_082662.1 coordinate 82,076,389, forward strand.
AATACTATATGATAATCTCACTTATATGTGGAACCTAGAAAAACTGAACTCATAGAGACAGAGAACAGATTGGTGGTTGCCAGAGATGGTGGGAGGGAGTGGGAGAAATAGGTGAAGGTGGTCAAAAGGTGTAAGCTTCCAGTTATAAGAAAAATAAGTTCTGGGGATGCCATGTAGAGCCTGGTGACTATAGTTAACAGTATTGTATCGTATATTTGAAAATTGCTGAGAAAAGAAATCTTAAAAGTTCTCATCATAAGAAAAAAAATGTTTGTAACTATGTGAGGTGACGGATGTTAACCTATCATATTGCAGTAATAATTTTACAATATGTACATATAAAAAATCATTATGTTGTAGGCCTTAAACGAATACAATGTTATATGTCAATTATATCTCAGTAAAACTGGGGGAGGGGGCAATCTTGTGGTTCCAGGGTTGATTGATTTAGTGTCTCTGTAATATCATCAAGGACCCAGACTTTTTCCATATTTCTCTTAGGCCATCTCAGCATGTTGGCTTGTCCTTTTATGTCCTTCCTCCATGGTGGCAACATGGCCATGCAGTTCCAGGTGTCATATGCAGATAATAATATCCAGCATCAGAGAAGGATATTCCTCTGTTGTGTCCCTCTTTGAGACCTGAGGAACACTCTCCCAGAAGCCCATCTTCTGACTTTACCTAAAACTTCATCTAGAATTGTGTCACAGGCCCATTTCTAAACCAGTCCCTGGCAAGAGGAACAGATTTGTCATCATTGGATTATTAAACATCTATTTCCATCCTCTAGGAATAGAGAAGGGCACAGCCTTCCCTAAAGGATACCAGGACTGAAAATAAATTACTTGAACAAACACTAAGTTTCTGTTAACAAGGAAGAAAAAGGGACACATAAACTCAGAATAACCGTTTTGATGACATTCCCTCTTAGAAGCCAGCCATCATGTAAGAAGTTCAAATACCCTGAGGACACCAAACCATGATAAAGCCTGAACTAGCCACTTGGAGAAATATTGAGGCACCAGGTAAGTAAGTGAGACCTTCTTGGACCTTCCAGCTCAGTTCAAATGGATGCAGCCAAGTGAATAACCCAACACAAAGGAGCAGAACTGCTCAGCCAAGTCCTGCCCAAACAACCCTGAGAGATAAAATGGTTCTTATGTTAAGCATCTAAGATTTGTAGTAGTGTGCTACATAGCAATAGATAACTAGAACATATTACAGTATAATGTCTAGAACAGAGATGTCATTCAAATATAAAGACACTGATAGGTTTAAATTTAAAAAATGGAAAAAGATATACTATGAAAATAGTAAGCATATGAAAACTGGAATTACTGCATTAATATCAGACCAAAATAGACTTCAAGACCAGGAGTGTTGCCAGAGATAATGAGTAGTTATTTCACCATGATAAGAGGGTCAATTCATCAGAAAGACATTACAATTATGTGTGTGTATCTGAATCAGAGTTTCAAAATACATTAAACAAAAACTGACAGAACTAAAGAGAGAAATAGATAGTCCAGAATTATAATGAAAGATTTTAATGCCCCCAACAACTAGACCCCCCAAATCATTAAGAATAAAGGAGAGCTGAACAACACAACCACCTTGACACACTTGGCATTTATGGGACATTATATCCAACCACTGCAGGGTACACATTATTTTCAAGGGCACATAAAATATTCACCAAGTTAGACCATATGCTATCCCATAAAATATGTCTCAGTAAAGTCTGAATAAAGTGAAATCATACAAAGTATGTTTTCTGATCACAAAAGAATGAAATTAGAAATCATAAGATATTCAAATATCCCCCGAATATTTGGAAATTAAATAAGACACTTCTAATAACCCATGGGTCAAAGAAGACATCATAAGGAAAACTAGAAAAATTTTGAACTAAGTGATAATGAAAAAATGGTCTAAAATCAATTATCTAAGTTTCTCCATTAAGAAACTGGGAAAAAGGGTTTCCCTGGTGGCGCTGTGGTTGAGAGTCCCCCTGCGGATGCAGGGGACACGGTTTCGTGCCCCGGTCCGGGAAGATCCCACATGCCGCGATGCAGCTAGGCCCGTGAGCCATGGCCGATGAGCCTGCACGTCCGGAGCCTGTGCTCCGCAATGGGAGAGGCCACAACAGTGAGAGGCTCGCGTACCACAAAAAAAAAAAAAAAAAAAAAAAAAAAAAAACTGGGAAAAAATGAGCAAATTAAATCTATCTTTGTATTTTTATTTAGGAAACAATAAATAAAGATAAAAGCAGAGATCAATAACATAGAAAAATAAAAAATTAACAAAGCCAACATTTGGCTCTTTGAAAAGATTAATAAAATTGATAAACTTCTAACTAAGCTGATCAGGAAGAAAGAAAACACAATTTTTTAAAAAGAATTTTATTTATTTTTGGCTGTGTTGGGTCTTTGTTGCTGCATGAGGGCTTTCTCTAGTTGCAGCAAGCAGGGGCTAGTCTTTGTTGCAGCAGTGCGCAGGCTTCTCATTGTAGTGGCTTCTCTCATCGTGGTGAGTTTATGTTAATAAGGTGATTTTGGAAAGTCCTTAGCTCACCACAGATGGGACTGATTGCCAGGGGATCCAACCATGTAATTAGAGGGTTGGAACTTTCCCCTATCTCCCACACCTCTCCAACCCCCTCAGGGAAGGAAAAAGGATTGGAGATTCAATTAATCACCAATGGTCAATGATTTAATCAATCATACCTATGTAATAAAAACTCCATAAAAATTCCAAAGTATGGGGGTGAGAGTGTGTGTGCGGTGGAGGGAGTGGTGGTTTGGAGAGCTTTATGTAGTTCACTGGGTTGGTGAACACATGGAGGTACTGGGAGGGGAGTGTGTCCGGATAGGTCATGGATGTTCTGCACCCCTCCCCCCATACCTTTCCCTGTGCATCTCTTCCATCTGTCTGTTCCTGAGATGTACCCTTTGTGTTTTTTTTAATTTAATTTATTTTTTATACAGCAGGTTCTTATTAGTCATCCATTTTATACACATCAATGTATACATGTCAATCCCAATCTCCCAATGCATCACACAACCACCACCACCCCCACCCTGCTTTCCCCCCTTGGTGTCTATACGTTTGTTCTCTACATCTGTGTCTCAATTTCTGCCCTGCAAACTGGTTCATCTGTACCATTTTTCTAGGTTCCTCATATATGTGTTAATACACTATATCTGTTTTTCTCTTTCTGACTTACTTCACTCTGTATGACAGTCGCTAGGTCCATCCACGTCTCTACAAATGACCCATTTTCGTTCCCTTTTATGGCTGAGTAATATTCCATTATATATATATGTACATCTTCTTTATCCATTCGTCTGTTGATGGGCATTTAGGTTGCTTCCATGACCTGGCTATTGTAAATAGTGCTGCAATGAACACTGGGATGCCTGTGTCTTTTTGAATTGTGGTTTTCTCTGGGTATATGCCCAGTAGTGGAATTGCTGGGTCATATAGTAATTCTATTTTTAGTTTTTTAAGGAACCTGCATACTGTTCTCCATAGTGGTTGTTTCAATTTACATTCCCTCTAACAGTGCAAGACGGTTCCCTTTTCTCCACACCCTCTCCAGCATTTGTTGTTTGTAGATTTTCTGATGATGCCCATTCTAACTGCTGTGAGGTGATACCTCATTGTAGTTTTGATTTGCATTTCTCTAATAATTAGTGATGCTGAGCAACTTTTCATGTGCCTCTTGGCCATCTGTATGTCGTCTTTGGAGAAATGTCTATTCAGGTCTTGTGCCCATTTTTTGATTGGGTTGTTTGCTTTTTTAATATTGAGCTGTATGAGCTGTTTATATATTTTGGAGATTAATCCTTTGTCCATTGATTTGTTTGCAAATATTTTCTCCCATTCTGAGGGTTGCCTTTTCATCTTGTTTATAGTTTTCTTTGCTGTGCAAAAGCTTTTAAGTTTCATTAGGTCCCATTTGTTTATTTTTGTTTTTATTTCCATTACTCTAGGAAGTGGGTCAAAAAAGATCTTGCTGTGATTTATGTCAAACAGTGTTCTTCCTATGTTTTCCTCTAAGAGTGTTCTAGTGTCCAGTCTTACATTAGGTCTCTAATCCATTTTGAGTTTATTTCTGTGTATGGTGTTAGGGAGTATTCTAATTTCATTCTTTTACATGTAGCTGTCCAGTTTTCCCAGCACCACTTATTGAAGAGACTGCCTTTTCTCCACTGTATATCCTTGCCTCCTTTGTCATAGATTAGTTGATCATAGGTGCGTGGGTTTATCTCTGGGCTTTCTATCCTGTTCCATTGGTCTATATTTTTGTTTTTGTGCCAGGACCATATTGTCTTGATTACTGTAGCTTTGTAGTATAGTCTGAAGTCAGGGAGTCTGAGTCCTCCAGCTCCGTTTTTTCCCTCAAGATTGCTTTGGCTACTCAGGGTCATTTGTGTCTCCATACAAATTTTAAGATTTTTTTGTCCTAGTTCTGTAAAAAATGCCATTGGTAATTTGATGGGGATTGCACTGAATCTGTAGATTGCTTTGTGTAGTATAGTCATTTTCAGAATATTGATTCTTCCAATCCAAGAACATGGTATATCTCCCCATCTGTTTGTCATCTTTGATTTCTTTCATCAGTGTCTTATAGTTTTCTGAGTACAGGTTTTTACCTCCTTAAGTAGGTTTATTCCTAGGTATTTTATTCTTTTTGTTGCAGTGTTGAATGGGATTGTTTCCTTAATTTCTCTTTCTGATCTTTTGTTGTTAGTGTATAGGAATGCAAGAGATTTCTGTGTGCTAATTTTGTATCCTGCAACTTTACCAAATTCATTGATTAGATCTAGTAGTTTTCTGGTGGCATCTTTAGGATTATCTATGTATAGTATCATGTTATCTGCAAACAGTGACAGTTTTACTTCTTCTTTTCCAATTTGAATTCCTTTTATTTCTTTTTCTTCTCTGATTGCCATGGCTAGGACTTCCAAAGCTATATGTTGAATAGTAGTGGTGAGAGTGGACATCCTTGTCTTGTTCCTGATCTTAGAGGAAATGCTTTCAGCTTTTCACCATTGAGAATGATGTTTGCTGTGAGTTTGTCATACATATATGGCCTTTATTATGTTGAGGTAGGTTCCCTCTATGCCCACTTTCTGGAAGTTTAATCATAGATGGATGTTGATTTTTGTCAAAAGCTTTTTCTGCATCTTTAGAGATGATCATATGGTTTTTATTCTTCAATTTGTTGATATGGTGTATCACATTGATTGAATTGCATTTTTTTTTTTTTTTTTTTTTTTGCGGTATGCGGGCCTCTCACTGTTGTGGCCTCCCCCGTTGCGGGGGACAGGCTCCGGACGCGCAGGCTCTGGACGCGCAGGCCCAGCGGCCATGGCTCACGGGCCCAGCCGCTCCGCGGCATATGGGATCCTCCCAGACCGGGGCACGAACCCGTATCCCCTGCATCGGCAGGCGGACTCTCAACCACTTGCGCCACCAGGGAGGCCCTGAATTGCATATATTGAAGAATCCTTGCATCCCTGGGATAAATCCCACTTGATCGTGTTGTATGATCCTTTTAATATGTTGTTGGATTCTGTTTGCTTAGCACTTTGTTGAGAATTTTTGCATCTCTATATTCATCAGTGATATTGGTCTGTAATTTTCTTTTTTTGTAGTATCTTTGTCTGGTTTTGATATCAGGGTGATGGTGGCCTCGTACAATGAGTTTGTGAGTGTTCCTTCCTCTGAAAATTTTTGGAAGATTTGAGTAGGCTTGGTGTTAGCTCTTCTCTAAATGTTTGATAGAGTTCAGCTGTGAAGCCATCTATCTGGTCCTGGACTTTTTTTTTTTTTTTTTGCGGTACACGGTCCTCTCATTGTTGCGGCCTCTCCCGTTGCAGAGCACAGGCTCCGGACGCGCAGGCTCAGCAGCCATGGCTCACGGGCCCAGCTGCTCCATGGCATGTGGGGTCTTCCTGGGCCGGGGCACGAACCTGTGTCCCCTGCATCGGCAGGCGGACTCTCAACCACTGCACCTCCAGAGAAGCCCAAGGTCCTGGACTTTTGTTTGTTTTTTAATCCCAGTTTCAATTTCATTACTTGTGATTGGTCTGTTCATATTTTCTATTACTTCCTGGTTTGGTCTTGGAAGGTTATACCTTTCTAAGAATTTGTCCATTTCTTCCAGGTTGTCCATTTTATTGGCATAGAGTTGCCTGTAGTAGTCTCTTATGATGCTTTGTATTCTTGTGGTGTCCATTGTAACTTCTCCTTTTTCATTTCTAATTTCATTGATTTGAGTCCTTTCCCTCTTTTTCTTGATGAGTCTGGCTAAAGGTTTATGAATCTTGTTTATCTTCTCAAAAACCAGCTTTTAGTTTTATTGATCTTTACTATTTTTTTTTTCTTTTTTTTTCTTTTTGCGGTATGCGGGCCTCTCACTGTCGTGGCCTCTCCCGTTGCGGAGCACAGGCTCCGGATGCGCAGGCCCAGCGGCCATGGCTCACGGGCCCAGCCGCTCTGCGGCATATGGGATCCTCCCAGATCGGGGCACGAACCCGTATCCCCTGCATTGGCAGGCGGACTCTCAACCACTGCGCCACCAGGGAGGCCCTGATCTTTACTATTGTTTTCTTTGTTTCTTTTTCATTTATTTCTGCTCTGATTTTTATGATTTCTTTCCTTCTGCTAACTTTGGGTTTTGTTTGTTCATCTTTCTCTAGTTCCTTTAGGTGTAAGGTTAGATTGTTTAGTTGAGATGTTTCTTGTTTCTTGAGGTAGGCTTGTATTGCTATAAACTTCCCTCTTAGAACTGCTTTTGCTGCATCCCATAGGTTTTGGATCATTGTGTTTTCATTGTCATTTGTCTCTAGGTATTTTCTGATTTCCTCTTTGATTTCTTCAGTGATCTCTTGGTTATTTAGTAATGTATTGTTTAGCCTCCATGTGTTTGTGTTTTATTATGTTTTTTTTCCCTGTAATTGATTTCTAGTCTCATAGCATTGTGGTGGGAAAAGATGCTTGATATGATTTCAATTTTCTTAAATTTACCGAGGCTTGATTTGTGACCCAAGATGTGATCTATCCTGGAGAATGTTCCATGTGCACTTGAGAAGAAAGTGTAATCTGCTGTTTTCGGATAGAATGTCCTATAAATATCAATTAAATCTATCTGATCTATTGTGTTATTTAAAGCTGTGTTTCCTTTTTAATTTTCTGTCTGGATGATCTGTCCATTGGTGTAAGTGAGGTGTTAAAGTCCACCACTATTATTGTGTTACTGTCAATTTCCTCCTTTATATCTGTTAGCATTTGCCTTATGTATTGAGGTGCTCCTATGTTGGGTGCATATATATTTATAATTGTTATATATTCTTGGATTGATCCCTTGATCATTATGTAGTGTCCTTCCTTGTCTCTTGTAACATTCTTTATTTTAAAGTCTATTTTATCTGATATGAGTATTTCGATTTCACATATGAGTGACATCATGCTGTATTTCTTTCCCTGTCTGGCTTATTTCACGTAGCATAATGCCCTCCAGGTTCATCCATGTTGTTGCAAATGGAAAGATTTCCTCCATTTTTAAAGGCTGAATAATATTCCTGTGTGTGCGTGTGTGTTTGTGTGACATTTTCTTTACCCATTCATCTGAGAGACACCTATGTTTCCATATTGTGGGTGAATAATGCTGTGATGACCATGGGAGTGCAGATATCTCTTTTGTGATAATGATTTTATTTTCACTGGATATAAACCCATAGAAGTGATTGCTGGATCATAAGGTAGTTCTACTTTTAATTTTTAAAAATTAAAAATAGAACTATTTTCCATAATGGCTGTACCAATTTACATTCATGCCAATAGTATACAAGGGTTCCCTTTTCCCCACAGCCTTGCTAACATTTGTTATCTCTTGTCTTCTGGTAATAGCCATTCTACTAGGTATGCGTTTCCTGGTGATTAGTGATGATGAACACCTTTTCATGTACCTTTGGGCCGTTTGTATGTTTGTGTGTCTTCTTTTGAGAAATGTCTATTTGGGTCCTTTGCCCATTTAAAAAAATTGTTGTTTGTTCTTTTGCTATTGAGATGTATAATTTCCTTATATATTTTAGATATTAAGCCCTTGTCAGATATATGGTTTGCAAATATTTTCTCCCATTCCATAGGTTGCTTTTTCACTCTGTGTTTCCTTTGCTCTGAAGAAGGTTTTTAATTTGATGCAATCTCACTTGTCTGTTTTTGCTTTTGTTGTCAGTGCTTTTGGTGTTTTGTAGCCAAGATCAATGTCAAGAAGCATTTTTGCCTGTGCTTTCTTCTAATGGTTTTATAGTTTCAGGCCTTACCCATTTTGAGTTGATTTTTGTATTTGGTGTGAGATGTTCAATTTCATTCTTTTGCATGTGGATGTTCAGTTTTCCCCACACCACTTATTGAAGAGATTATCATTTCCCCATTGTGTATACTTGGCCCCTTTGTTGAAGATTAATTTAATTGACCATAAATGTGTGCACTTATTTCTGGGTCCTCTGTCCTCTTCTTTTGGTTTATATGTCTGTTTTTATGCCAATACCATACTGTTTTGATTACTGTTGTTTTGTAATATATTTTGAAATCAAGGAGTGTGATACCTCTGGCTTTGTTCTTCTTGCTTCTTCTGCATCTATTGAGATGATGGTATGGTTTTTATTTTTTATACTGTTAATGTGTTTTATCACATTTATTGATATTTGTAAGTGGAAACATCCTTATATCCCAGGGATAAATCCTATTTGATCATGGTGTATAATCCTTTTAATGTGATGTTGAATTCAGTTTGCTAGTATTTCGTTAGGATTTTTCATCTATATTCATCAGGGATATTGGCTTATAATTTTCTTTTCTCATGGTGTTTTTGTCTGGCTTTGGTATCATGGTGAATCTGGCTTCATAAAATGAGTTTGGAGGTGTTTCCTCTTCTTCTATTTTTTGGAAGAGTTTAAGAAGGATTAGTATTAATTCTTCTTTGAATGTTTGGTAGAATTCACCTATAAAACCATCTTTCCTGGAGTTTTCTTTGCTTGATTACTGATTCAATCTTCATATTTGTTATTGGTCTGTTCAGTCTTGATTTGGTCTTGATAAGTTTATGTTTCTAGAAATTTATCCATTTCCCCTCAGTTACCCAATTTACTGGCATATAATTGTTCATAGTAGTCTCTTTTGATTTTTGAGACATCCACTATAATGTCTCAAATTTCTGACTTTATTTGAGTCTTCCCTTTTTTCTTAGTCTAGCTAAGGGTTTGTCAGTTTTATCTTTTCAAAAAGGCAACTGTTAGTTTTGTTGATTCCTTTCTATTGTTCTATTCTCTATTTATTTCTGCTATAATACTTTTTTTTTCTTCTGCTAACTTGGGCTTAGTTTGTTCTTCTTTTTCAAGTTCCTGGAGGCAAAAAGCTGGGTTGTTTGAGATCTTTCTTCTTTTTTAATGTATGGGTTTATTGCTATAAACGTCCTTCTTAGTACTGCTTCTCTGCACTCCATAAATTTTGGTATGTTGTGTTTTCGTGTTTATCTTGGATAATTTAAAAATTCCCTTTTGATTGCATTTGACCATAGGTTGTTCAAGAACATGTTGTTTAGTTTCCATGTACTTCTGAATTTTCCTGTTTTCTTACTGTTATTAATTTCTAGTTTTATTCCATTGTGGTTGGAAATGATACTTGGTATGATTTTGATCTTAAGTTTGTTAAAACTGTTTTGTGACTTTTTTTGGTAATCTCTCTAGGAGAATGTTCCTTGTGTACTTGAGAAAAATGTATATTTTTCTGCCATTGGGTGAAAAATTCTATATACATCTGTTACGTCCAGTTTTTTCCTACAGTATTGTTCAATTCCTCTATTTCTTTATTGATTTTCTGTCTGTTCTATCCATTATTGAAAGTAGGGTTTCGAAGTCTCCTACAATTATTGTATTGCTGTCAATTTCTCCTTTCAGATCTGTTAATATTATCTTTATATATTTGGGTGCTCTGATGTTGTGTGTATATATTTACAATTGTTATATGTTCTTATTGAATTAACCCTTTTATCATTATATAATAACATTCTTTGTCTCTAGAGACAGATTTTGACTTAAAGTATATTTTGTCTGATTTAAGTACCGTCACTTATGCTTTCTTTTGGTTACCATTTGCATGACATATCTTTTTCTATCTCTTCATTTTCAGCTTATCTGTGTCCTTGAATCAAAAGTAAGTTTCTTGTAAACAACATATGGTTGGATCTACTTTTTTTTTTAATCCGTTCAACCATTCTATTTCTTTTGAATGGGGTGTTAACCCATTTACATTTAAAGTAATTATTGATAGGGAAGGACTTACTTTTGACATTTTGTTGTTTTGTTTGTCTTATAATCCTTTTATTCTTCTTTTTCTCTCCTGCTGTCTTCCTCTGTGTTTCATTTTGTGTGTGTGTGTTCATAGGCTTTGATTCCTTTTTCTTTTGTGTAACTTCTATAGGTATTTTCTTTATGGTTACCATGGGGCTTACATAAAATCTATTTATAATAGTCTATTTTAAGCTGATAACTTCATTTGCATATAAAAACTCTACACTTTTGCCTCTCTTCCTCTCTCCACTATATGCTTGATGTCACAATTTACACTTATTTATATTGTGTGGAAGCATGTTGAATTTTGCCAAATGCTTTTTCTGCATCAAGATAATCATGTGTCCCCCCACCCCTTATGCTATTAATATTGTGCAATGCATCAATTTTCATATTTTGAACCAACTTTCCATTTCTGGGATAAATGCCACGTGATCATAGTGTATAATCCTTTTATATGCTGCTGGATGAGGCTAGAAAGTATTTTGTTGAGGATTTTTGCATCTATATAAGAGATTTGGTCTACAGTTTTCTCTTATCATGTCTTTGGCCTTGCTCTTAGGGTAATACTTGCCTCACAGAATGAGTTATGAAGTGTTCCCTCCTTTCCTATTTTTTGGAAGAGTTTAGAGATTGATGCTAATTCTTCTGTAGACATTTGGAAGAATTTACCAGAGAAGCCATCTAGTCCTGAGCTCTTCTTTGGTGGAAATTCTTTGATTACAGACTCTATCTCTTTACTTGTTATAGGTCTATTCAGGATTTCTATTTCTTCCAGAATCAGTTTTGGTTGCTAGTTATCTAATTTGTTGGCATGTAATTGTCCATAGTATTCCCCTATAATCCTCTTTATTTCTGTAAGGTAAGTAGAAATGCCTTCTTTTTCATTTTTGTCTTTAGTAATTTGTCTTCTCTTTTTTTCTTGACCTATCTAGAGTTTTCTCAATTTTGTTGGTTTTCTTTGAAGAACCAACTTTTAGTTATGTTGATTTTATCTATTGTATTTCTATTATCTATTTCATTAATTCTTCCTCTAATCGTCATTATATTTCCTTCCTTAGGCCTGCTTTGGGTTTAGTTTTCTCTTCTTTTTCTCGTTTCTTAAGACAGAAGGTTAGGTTATTGAGATCTTTCTTTTTTAAATGTAGGCATGTATTTTACCTCTTAGTACTTACGCTTTTGTTGCATTCCATGAGTTTTGTATTTTGTGGTTTCATTTCTGTATACCCAAAGTATTTTATAATTTCCTGTATGATTTTGTCTTTGACACATTGGTTATTTAGAAGTATGTTAATTTTCACATATTTGTAGATTTCCCAGGTTTCTTCCTATTATTGATTTCTTTTTTTTCCTATTATTGATTTCTGTTGAATCTTTCTGATACATTCTTCTAGCTAGAATGTTGTTGAGCCATTCAAGTAAAATTTTCATTATCAGTTATTGCACTTTTCAACTGAAGAATTTACATTTGTTTACTTTTTATAATTTCTATCTATTGATAGTCTCTATTTGTGAGACATTGTTCTCATATTTTTCTTTAGTTCTTTAAATATAGTTTCCTTTGAACATATTTTATTTTTTAATTTAAAAATATTTATTTATTTATTTATTTATTTATGGCTGCATTGGGTCTTCATTGCTGCGTGCAGGCTTTCTCTAGTTGCAGCGAGCAGGAGCTACTCTTTGGTGCCTTGGCTTCTCATTGCGGTGGCTTCTCTTGTTGCCAAGCATGGGCTCTAGGTGCACAGGCTTCAGTAGTTGTGGTACGTGGGCTCAGTAGTTGTGGCTCACGGCTCTAGAGCGCAGGCTCAGTAGTTGTGGCGCATGGGCTTAGTTGCTTTGCGGCATGTGGGATCTTCCTGGGCTCGAACCTGTGTCCCCTGCATTGGCAGGTGGATTCTTAACCACTGTGCCATTAGGGAAGCCCCTGAACATATTTTAAAAAGCTGATTTGAAGTTTTTGTCTAGAAAGTTCAATATCTGGGCTTCTTCTGGCCACTTTCCACTGATTACTTTTTTCCTGAGCAGGAGTCATACTTCTTTATCTCCTAGCATGCCTCATAATTTGTCTTTTGAACACTGGATATGTTGAATATGATAATGTGGCAAGTCTGGAAATCACATTCTCTCTCTTTCCTTAGTGTCTGTTATTTACTTAGTGACTTTTCTGAATCCTGTAAAGCTGTATTCTTTGTTATGTGATGCCACTGAAGTTTCTACTTGGTTGGCTTAGTGATCAGCTAATAATTGTACTCATTTCCTTAAAAGCATGGAACCACAAAATGCTGGTCTTTGCTGAGGGATTTGTGTGTGTTGAGGCATACCTTCAGCATTCAAGCAGTTTACAACTCTCCCTTAGCCTTCACTGTCTGCTTGTGCAGTCTCCAGGTCAGCCAGAGGTGATAGCCTAGGGCCTTCTTGGGTCTTCCTAAGCATGCACACTGCCTTATACATGTGCGGCCTTCTAGATTTCCAGAAATATGTTAAGAGCTTTCAAAAACCCTTATGGACATGGCATTCCCCAGTCTTTTCTCCCAAGCTTTTTCATTAATATATTGTTTATCCCAACTGTTATTACCACTGTCTGAAGCAACTAAAAGCTTTTGCCTGTAAATATTACAACAAACACCACCTGTGTAGCAGATTTAGCACTGGACGAGTTCTGAGTCAGGTTTTATAGGGAGAAGTTTCTATTTGTTCTTCCACAAAGCCACCAGACAGTTCAAATAATGACAATTCTTTGTGAATGGAGTCTGTCCTGCTCCCTGAGGTACCTGGAATGTGGGCTATTTTCAAGGCTACTGCTGAGCTGAGGAGTGGGGAGATATGGTGATGCACTTTCCACCAGGCTCTTTCTTGAGACACATATTTTTGGAATGAGTGATAAATGGTGACAGCCAACATTTTGGAAGAATGCCCAGAATATATGGAGAGGCTACATGATTGTGTCCAAGGCAACAGCCTAGCTAAAGTCCAACCTGACAGCCAGTATTAACCACCAGATATGTGAGTAAATTAAGCCTTCAAGTAGATTTGCCACTGAGGAGCCCCAGCTAACACTAACTGGAGAAGGGGTGAGTGTTCCCCCACTGAGCCCTGCTCAAATCGACATTTCAAGGCTAAAAACAACGTTATTGTTTTATTATTTATTTATTTAATAAAAATGATATGTTTAAGGTGTACAACTTGGTGTTTTGAAATACATATACATAGTGAAATGATTACTACAGTCAAGCTAATTAACATATCCATCTCTTCATATACTTTTTTTTTTTTTGTTCAGAGCACCTGAAATCTACTTTTGTAGCAACTTTATAGTATTCAATACAGTAATAACTATAGTCATCATATGGTACATTTAGCTCTCCAGACTTATTCATTCTACATCGCTGCAACCTTGTAAACTTTGGCCAACGTCTCTCCATTTTCCCCACCTCTACCATTGTTCTACTCTCTGCTTCCATGAATTAAACTTTCAGGTTCCACATATAAGTGAGACCATGTGGTATTTTTCTTTCTGTGCCTGACTTATTTCACTTAGTATAATGTTCTCGTTTCATCCATGTTGTTGCAAATGGCAACATTTCTGTATCACAATAACATTTATATATCACAATTTCTTTATCCATTCATCCATCAACAAACACTTATATTGTTTGCATATCTTGGCTATTGTGAATAATGCTGTAATAAACATGGAAGTGCAAATATCTCTTTATGACACTGATTTTTTTTTCCTTTTGATATAATGCCCAGAAGATGGATTGCTGAATCATATGGTAGTTCTATTGTTAATTCTTAAAGGAAACTCATACTGTTTTCCATAATGGCTGTACCAATTCACATTCTAACCAACAGTGTACAAGGGTTCCCTTCTCTTTACATCCTTACCAACACTCTTGTCTTTTTGATAATAGCCATTCTATCAGGTGTGAGGTGACAGATATCTCACTGTGGTTTTTATCTGCATTTTCCTGATGATTAAGGATGTTAAGCACCTTTTCATGTACCTTTTGGCCATTTGTATGTCTTCTTTAGAGAAATATCTGTTCATATTCTTTGCCCATTTTTAATCAGGTTATTTGTTTTTGCCATTGAGTTGTATCTGTTTTTAAACCATTAAGTTTTATAGTGGTTACTACAACAATAGATATTTGGAATCCACTCAGGTACCTAAAAGAGGAACGCTGCTGTAACCCAAAACCTAAATTACAGATAGTGGCTTTGGGTGGGAGTGTTAATAAAAAACAAAATGGCTTCAAAGATACTCCTAGTGGAAACCTGATGGCCCTCAAGGATGCTGTAGTGAGGAATTGAAAGAAAGTGAAAAAATGTTATTGGAAACTAGAAAAAAGGGGATGCTTGTTATATAGTGCTAAAAGTTTACTCTCAGTAACATGGAAACTAGGAAATATACGTAATAAACTGGATGTCCTAGCTAAGAAGATTTCAAGGTAAAGTGTTCAAGTTGCTGCTTGGGTTCTTTGGCTGCTTCTAGTAAAATGCAAGAGGAAAGGAAAAAGCTAAAGAATGATTCTAACTATAAAGTAACAAGAGCTTGTTGTTAAAAAATAAATCTGCTTATCATTTCCAGATTTTCCAGATGGCAAATATTGCTGAGATTAAGAAATGGCTTCTGTGCAGAGTTTAAATCCAGTGTGCTGTCAGGAAAACGTAGTGTAAAAATGCAGCTCAGCATATGACTAAAAGACTTTTGATAAAAACACAGAAAGGTTTAAGATGATGCTTCAAACAGACAAAAGTCCTTCAAAGGATAGTAGGAGTGTGCGTCACAGACCCTCTCCATTGAACAATAGGTCTTTTAAGGATCTTAGAGTAATTGTTCCATGGGAGACTTTTAAGAAGCCCAAGGTAGACATGGCTTATCATGGCAAGATGTGTGAGTGCTGCTTTTGTATAATGGATTGGCTCTCAATGATTCAGAGTAAGCCCACAGACTTTTAAGGAAATTGTACCAACAGAAGCAGTCAGCTTGAATTGAAAGACACAGACACATTACAATTCAAAAGAAAATCTGTGGACCCCTGAACTATTAGGAGCAGGAAGCAGGCTAGGAAATCTACTCGGCTGCATCGTCAACCACTTCTTATGTGCAAGGAAAGATTACTCTTAAGTTCAAGAAAATACCAAAAAAAAAAAAAAAAAAAAAAAAAAAAGTCCAGAGGGAGAAACCAAGAACTGTGGAGAATCATTCCCAGGTAGTAGGACTAAAGTCCTAATCAAGGAAACAGCAACATGTGCCCTGCTGGATTTCACAAAGGCTATGTATGGGGCAATGACTTCTGTGTCTCCTGTTTTCACTTTTTGAATGTGAGGGTCTATAGCAGTTATCCTGCCCCATCATTGTATGTTGACGGAAGTGGGAAAGATCACTTTTCAGTTCACAGGTCTTCAGATTAAGAACAGTACTTAAGGAGCTGTACTAAGGGAACCACATCCAAGGAGACTCATCTGCCTCTGGATCTGACGTAGGTCATGAAATCCTAACCCTGAACCTGATCCTGACATCGTAACAAGATGAAAGTCTTTGGGGGAGTCTGGGGAATGATGAAGGTGTTTTACAAGTGGTAGGAATGTAAATAATTTGTGATACACTGTGGTGGCTTTAAAACATGTTTGCAAATTCTTTGACACTTTTTTTCTCCCCTTGAATATGGACGATCTTTAGTGACTCACTTCTAATGCATAGAATAAGACAGAATGCTGATGTATGGCTTCAACTTCTGAGGCTAGGTTAGAAAAGATGATACAGTTTCTACTTGGTTCTCTCTTTTGGGATGCTTGCTCTTGGAATCTAGCCATATTGTAAGGAATCCCAGACTATATGGAGAGGCATTGTGCAAGCATTTGGCCAACAGACTTACCAATGATTCCAGCTGACACCGATTATCAACTTCCAGACAAGTCAGTGATAGATAGCTTATGGATATTTAATGGCTCCTGCCATTAATGAAGACACTGTAGCAAATATAGAAAGTAAATTGGTGGTGGTTGGGGGTAAGAGTAGACAGGAATATTGAACTGAACATATTAAGAAGGCCTCAATTTCTTTACCTGGAAATGAAGGGCTTACACTCTATACTCGGGTTTGTTCATGTGACTGAAGAACAGACTCTTAAACTTTATTTAATTTTAATTAATTTAAACTTCAGTTGTCATATGTGGCTGGTGGCTATTACATTGGACACTGCAGCATTACACAATCTTTTTTTTCTGTGTCCAAAATACTATGGCTTCAAAATAGTTTGATTCTGTTATTAACAGGTTTGTGATGTTAAGTTAGATTTCCTTCATTTACTTTATTAGTTTTGAAGCTTTACCAAGGAGAGAGAGTTGGCAGAATTTTGTACTCATATTAGTGGAATACCAAGAAAAGTAGTTGCCATTTTTGGAGTACCTACAATGATCTATGCACTTTCCTATATATTGGGCTGGCCAAAAAGTTCATTAGGGTTTTTATAACATTGTATGGAAAAACCCGAACGAACTTTTTGGCCAATCCAATGTTATCTTTAATCTCCACAATGACTTTCTAAAGGAGGGGTTACCATTAATTACCGTTTTGCAGATGATGAAATTGAAGGAGCTAATCTGAAAACAAGTTAAGAATTGAGGTAACAGTAAGAAACAGTACCCGGGTGTGTTTGATACCAAAGCACAGATCTTTTCCTTCCATCACGTACTAAACTTCAGCAAAACCTGGATTTGAAACTTGCCTGTTTGGCATACTAATTATGACAATGGAGAAGTTATTAAACCTCTAGGAATATGCCTCTATTTCTTACTCTATAAAATTAGGAAAACGACTCCATGTCGTAGGAGCACTATGAGAATGGTTATGTATGAACGGGCATTATAAACTGTCAAGTACCTTAAAAATACATATCTTTAACAAAACTATTCTAAGGAATTGGTGTGTTTTCACAGTACTTTCTCATACTTTTGGAAAATTTGGTTTTTTGTTTTGTTTTTGTTTTGCTTTTTACCACATAAAAATGCCGTCAAGATACCATCCTGCCTCTCCCTTCATTATCAGATTATTCTTACATTTAATATATGGAGAAAATTGTGTATTTTTATTCAGTATTCCTTTCAAATGCTAAGTGTACTTTCCTCCTATGTTTACAACCAAAAAGATACTCTTCATTATTTTCTATGGCCTTTTAAGATCTGTTAGCAAACACAGAAAGCTGGTCTAAATGACCCAGAAACCATGGATGAGAAATGACAGGACCCTACTCAAGAGTCCACATCCCACTTGTGCCCAGGGATGGGCCAGGGCAAGGCTGGCACAGCCAAGCCCAACAGTTGGTTGCTTGCAGACACCCATGGACTCTCCTGCTGTCAAGTGGCAGAGGACCTGTGGATGGCATCAAAGGTTAAGGTTACATTGTGGGTGGAAGAATCCACAACTGAGGAGTTTCTGCACCATCAGTGTAGAAGGACTAATACTCACCAGCATGTGACCATTCTTGATCTTTTCTATAGCTAGCTTCTTCTACATTCTTAAAAATGAAAAACACTGCTTGGTGTTATAGTTCTTTGGGGCTAATAGAAAATACCCACTTAACTAGACTTGCTTTCTCTCAAAAAAAAAAAAAAATCGTTGCAAACTTGCAGGTTTCCCAAATCATCTCTAGGCATATGGAGAGTACTTTGGATTAAAAATATTTGAAGTTAAGGAATTGACTACAGTGTTTTTAAAAAATTTATTTTGGATTGTTTTTCTAGTGCCCTACTATTTATTAGTAAGCCATGAGATAATTTAGTGTGCTTTTACATATTTTACAAATTTACCCTGTTTCCAATAGTGTTTAGTTTTATTAAGTTGAACCACATGCCATGATCATTTTGTAGGTCAAAGATGCTGAATATCAGCAATTTTGTATGGCTCCACCCAATTACACTTTGAATAAGAAGTGATGTTCTCTCCTTAGGTAAATGGGTTAGGTTAGTATTTGGTTGAAACACTCAATTTACTTATGTATTTCTACTTATCTTCTGATGCTTTTCCCCGGGTCCACCCTAGTTTAATATTTGTTATTAGGATCTCCCTGCCTCTTCACCTTCCTCACCCCATGTAATTTAACAATTATTTCAATCTCTCCTGGAAGTACAGTTTATAAATAAATGGGTTTCTGGTAGTTTCAGAAATGTCACCGAATCACAGCACTACAAGTTTAAAAAGGCTATATCCACCACTGGAAGTAAGCAGTTGTTTTTCTTTTTCCTTCTTGATCACTGAGCTTAGATGTTTAAGAATGTCCTTTAAAAAACTAGGACGACTTAAACTAGCATCCGTTTTCCAGAGGATATAAATGCTCTTTCATTCTCCACACAGTGCCATCTGGTGGTTTTACACACAAACCACACCACTTGCTCTGGCTTCCATTTATAACACGAGAGAGAAGTACAGAACAGCGGCTTCCATCTGGCTCTCCTAGTGTTTGAAAGTCATGTATTTACATCTACACATCCTGGTAGAGACCCAGGCCTGGCCACGCATTCCAGAATTTGGGCGAAAGGGTTTCTCTTGGAAAAACTCCAGTGAGGATTTTTTGGGCTGTGAGACCGTGACACTGAGCAGATTTCTGTGTATATTTGATTCCTTTTAAAGAGCTTTTCACTTTCTAACAACATCCTCTAAAGATCTGGAGGAGACAGATATCCCAGAGGTACATCTAAGCTGTCAATATATTCCTTGCCACCAAGGAGAGCCACTGCTTCATTGTGTATCAAATTCAAAGTTCGTTGGTAACACTGTGGTTTGAATCAGGGAGCTCCATCATTGGCCCCAATAAGATTAAGAAGCAATAAGATTTCCACAATAACTTTTCATCCATATGTGGAGCTTACAACTCTAGATGTCAAAGGTACCTTAGCTATTTTCTAGTACCACAGAATGGATTGAGCTGGAGGTCTCACTAAAAGATTTACAGAAAGCTTTACTGTGAAGCTTCAGAATAACATCATTCATGACTTCCTTTCTAATCAGAGGAGAAAAAAAATATAATGTTATGGCAAATGACCAGGAGGCGCTCTGTATGTTTTTACATTCGGCCCATTTTCCTTGGGCAGAGACTGGGATGTTGCATTAGGGTGTCTTAGTGTGTTGACTGAAGTTTGCTTTCCTCCTCCTTCCTGTCCTCTTCTACACTGTCACCTTGTCAGTGACATGTGATGTCAGCTAGTCAGAACCAGCCAATGAATCTAATTCATTAGCCAACAGCAATGCAGAATAGCTGTGCTAACTCACAGCAATTAAGATGATTGGGTCACATTGTCATTAACTGTTACTGTCAGGGAAAAATTCAGTGAAGATAAATCTTGAGTATGACCTTAGACATGTGGTATATAAAATTTATTGACTTAGAGATGTGTTCATCAACTGGCATTGAGTTATTATATACACTAAAACAACCAGCCAAAAAGGAAAAACAACCAATCAACCAAACAAACCTAACAAGAAAAAATTTTATTAGGACCATGGTAATGACTTATTTGAGCTTAAATTCTCTCCCAGTGATAAAATGAGAGGAACTAAGAATTTCATAGAGTCTAAATATGTGTGAGCATTTCTAACTCCTGTCCATCTTGAGTCAAATAATAATGGATTAATCTTAATTCATCTTGACAGACTCCATAATGCCTCACTACAGAAAGCACCAATCACCTACTTATTGAATAAATACATATTAATTACTGGCAGAGGCTCTGAAACTGGACAATGACATTTTATATTACCAATGTTATTCAGTATTATGTAGTGGGAAGTATATACATGTGAAAAGTTCCCTGTAAATGGCAATGTGTTACTATGAACATTACCACTAATCTAGAATGAATATTAACCATATCATGATTGGAATGACTATGTCCTAAGAATCCATCTGCTTCCCCCTCCTAAGATTCAGGGGATGCTACTGGCAGGTTGCCAAATGGTTTCCTCTTTTATATACAGAGAACAGGAATTCAGAAGTAAATGTGAAAGCAACTAGATTTTTCAGTCCTCACCCAAGATATGTTTTATGGGCAGGAACCCAAGCCATTTGGGCATTTTGGCATTGGGGAAGTTAATGCCCTTTTGTTTTACAGAAAGTCTTTTACAGAGAGACTGAAGATGTGAGATACATGTATCCTGGAGTTACAAAGATATGCACAGGTCTGGGCATAAAGACAGGAGGTGGGCCATGAACTGATATGTTAACGTAATATAGTTCTACTGTTTCAAAAAATAATCAAATGGAGACATTCTGGAACTGTTGTGAAATGTTTGTTTCCTGCCAGGCTTTTACTGAATGGTAAGCAGTGT
Source organism: Mesoplodon densirostris (assembly GCF_025265405.1). Classification (NCBI taxonomy): domain Eukaryota; kingdom Metazoa; phylum Chordata; class Mammalia; order Artiodactyla; family Ziphiidae; genus Mesoplodon; species Mesoplodon densirostris. Next base: position 82,097,086 of record NC_082662.1, read on the forward strand.
TTCTTGTGTGTTATCAGTCTTTTTAATACCAAAAATACTAAAATCCAAAATAAAACATGCCTCCAAACTATTTTTCTATTCTGAAGGTTGTGCTTATTGCTCTAAGAATCAGTTCTGTTGACCTGTAAACATTTCATTTTCTGCTTATAGCAACCAGAACATATAAGGAACTGGGTAATATTACTACAAAGAGCAGTATCATGGGGGAAATCTTCTGTTAAATAATAAAGTCTTTAGGATTTAAGTCACAGCTCTCAGATGGAGGAGAAGCCATGTGTTAGGTCTGCTTTTAGAGCACTTGTCACAAGGTGGAAGGGAGAAGTTCTGCTTGATAATGACAATGGTGGCTGTTATTAAATGACACAGTCAGACTGATGCTCTGAACTTTGGCACTTTACGTGCACCTGACATAGGACCACGGGTGTGATGGAGCAATTGTGTACATCTCTTCCCAACTCTGCCTACAGTGGTATCAATTTGGCAGCTGGCAATTGGCCATGTGGGTGCATTTACACCAGAGAAACTGGCAAAATGCTACAAATCAGACACCTGTGTACTCCTGCTGCCCCTGGCAACACACACACTCCTTGCGTGGAAAACCAGATGGTAAACATTTACTAGCACACCACTGCATAGGACTATAACTGCCTAAACACGTTATTCTTGCTTTTGTTGAATCTGTGATTCTACAGGTACAAGAGGGAACATGGTTTTTAACAAGCTGTCTGAATGGAGTCTAAAAATTCTAATCTAAAATGCCACAAATATCTTCCTGTATCTATATCAGCAGAAACAGTTCAATCTCAGTCAGGGCCAGATTTTATGATCATACATACTATTTTTATATCAATTGATTCCATTTATCATCAGCCAGTTTTCTCACAGTGTTTCTATGAGCTTCTGTTAAAATCCCCATTGTAAAACTTATTTCAACTATAAGGTATACTAACTCCGTTTAATGCATCTTGGTTGAAAGCAAATACACACAACTTCGTATCTGTTACGTTTTTTCCTTGTCTCTTATTAGGGAGATGTTGTTTTCTCTTATGCTCAGAAAGTAAACTTTGTTAACAATGGTACTGATCTTAAATTCACATGTTTTTTAATAAGATGTATAGGTTTCTGAAATCTATATGAATATAATACACATAGATTTCCCACATGTGTATTTGGAGTAAACCAGGACATTGTGAATGGGGGAGGGAGGCCCAAGAAACTGTTAGATAAGTTGTTTAATAAAACTGAATGATCCTTTTATTAAAAAAGAAAAAATCTCAGTCAGGGCATCCTAGTTCTCAGGATTCTATTTCCCCAGGATCCAAGCCTTCAGTGTAATTCACCTGGCATTGGTCTAATGCCCTAGGATTCTCAGAGTCTCTAAGACAGCCTGAATCTTCTAGAAGTCAAAGACTGCACTACGAAAAACACTGACAGTTTGGTGAAAAATATTCCATTGATGCCAAATGTTTGTTTGAAAACTTTCTCCAGAAGAAGGCTGTTCCAGAAACTGTATACAGATCATAGATGTCAATGAGAATTTGACTCAATTCAAAATTGTGTTAACTGACAAAGCTAAAAACATGAACTCCTTTACTATCCAAAAAGTTAGAATGTTTCCAGAGAGTTTAACTAGCTAAATGCTGTCCTTATGTTGATCTATATATGTCTCTATCTCTCATTTTTGTGGCTATATATTTTCATGCTTCTATCTTACGTTATTTGGCGTTTGTGCTGATTATTCCCCAGCTCAGAGACTTTCTAATTCTTGTGTAATTCATCACATCTCTTACTTCAGGGCTACCTATGTCACAGACAATAAATGTCCTGGGTGATAGTAGTAACTTTTTAAAAGACTTCCACAGAATAAGATTCCCTCAGTAACCCACTTCAATTAATAATATTCTTTCTCATTCTTTCCCCAATTCCTTCACACTGAAACTGATGCCCATTTCTTATTGTTTGGAACTCAGGGGAGAAAGAGAACAGCTGGTCACCATCTTCCATATAATGGCCCTTAATATTCAGGTGTGGTTTACGTTCAAGACAGAAGCTTAGGGCCTAGTGTTAGACTGTCTGAATAGGTTTTATTCTTTAAAATTGTTAAAACTGCTATTAACCAGCCTACTGCTCTTTTAAATGAGCTTATGAATTAAGTTGTTTTTTTTTTTTCCCCTAGACTAATTTCAGTGTTTACAGGCTAGGAAGTCCAAGTGACTAGATATTTGAAATGTCAGCATTATGATGCTCTTCTGTAGTCTTCATTCACTCCCTGCCCTTCAGGATAGTGGCTAAACAATAATTCAGGTCAATTTGTGAAAGATGAAACATACTATCAGTGCTATAGCCCCGAAGAAGTCTAGCTTAAGTAGGCTTTCCCCAGGATTTTATATTATTTCTTATTAGTCACATGCTCGATTTCCACTGTAGTTTCTAATTAACAGTTTACATGAACTTGGCATTAATATTTCTTTTCTCATATTTTGAACTTTTTGCTTCTCACTTATAAGATGCTTTTCCTTCCTCTTTGAATTCGCTGTTTAAAGAATGCTGTTTCGGGCCTCCCTGGTGGCGCAAGTGGTTGAAAGTCCGCCTGCCGATGCAGGGGATACGGGTTCGTGCCCCGGTCCGGGAGGATCCCATATGCCGCGGAGCGGCTGGGCCCGTGAGCCATGGCCGCTGAGCCTGCGCGTCCGGAGCCTGTGCTCCGCAACGGGGGAGGCCACAACAGTGAGAGGCCCGCATACCGCAAAAAAAAAAAAAAAAAAAAAAAAAAAAAGAATGTTGTTTCTATTTCCTTTTACTTCTATTAATTGAAGCTCAGTTCTTAAAAAAGGTTTTCTCATAGTTTTATATAACTTTGTGAAGAAAAATGGTTACTTTTAGTTTCAGTTATTTTAGTTTTAGTTCCAATTTCCCTGTAATTCTCTTGCTCTACCATTTATCTTTATCAGACAGGGCACTGCAGACCATCAAAAAGTCTTGAGTATTAACTAGGGGTCTGTAGATTTGGGATGCTTTTTAAATAGTAGAAGAGACTACATTATAGTCTCCTTCCCTCCAACAGTCAACAAAATATTTAGCAGTCTGAGGAATGCCAAAGATGTACTTAAAGGAAAAGTACTTTCTGTAGGCAAATCATACTGTTCCTCCTGAAATGTAAAGTATTTCCAAAGTAATATAGAATAAAAGAAGTCCAGTAAACTATCTCAGAGACTGAAGAAACAATGTGGTTGCCTTTATTCTGGAACATGCCTGAAATTATGGTTGAAGATATAAAATAAAAAGTCCAAATCTTAGAGCAAATTTTCTTGAGTGGTGCTCATTTGGCGCAATTCCCAGGAGCTTATGACAGAGAATTGAAACTCTTAACTTTTGGAACTTGCTGCTCAAACTCTTGTATTTGGAGGATCAGATTACCTAGTCACAAACAGTTTGGTTCTTTTCTACTTGATATTTTACCACATAGAGAATGAATTTTAAAAGCACATCTAATTGGCTTCTCAATTTAAGCTGAAATTTATAATATTTTTTGAAATTGTGGCTTTGACAAAGGAAACAAAGTCAGTAAATGTTTATAGGCCTATCCAGAATACTTGTTTTAATAATTTCCACAACATAGTTTACAGAATACAAAATTAGGATCATATTCAGCCTTTGTTATGAGAAGAGGATGTGCTCATGTTTAAGCAAATTTGGTGCATCCCACTGGGTTATGTGTCATTTAGTGAGATGTGCTCACTGAGTCAGGGGCCAGATGGTGGATGCAGAAGTCTTTTGCTAGAATACATCTCTATAGAGGATGATGTTGCATTGGACTTGGTGACCAGGCTGACACTGAATGCAACTCAGTCACGGTATTTAAATCACATTAAGACTCTCTTTTATTTATGGCTCTCCTTGTGATTTCTGTCTGGCTTTATGTTTAATTGCTAGCCTCCATGTGGCGATATGATATGTTATCAGTTCTGCCTTTTATCTTTGCCAAAATGAACTCTGCAACCCTTTCTGAGGTACAGAGGTTCCAGGAAAAAACCACATAAACCAATTATAGGTAAGCATAAAACTAATTAAAAGGACACCTTACTCTATATGCTATTTTTCATACTCTTGATACTGTTCAGGCTATTTTATTAGTGTTACATGGGTACTATCTGTAATAATTACAGAATTTTAGAGGTAGAAGGACAAGAGATCACATAGTCCACTCTAGTGACTAAAAACAATAGGAATTCAGGGTCTTGTGTTTGGCTAAAGTAGGGAACAACCCAGGTCTAAAAATCAAGTTATAATAATACTTGGTTTAGTATTTTTTCCACTACTTCCAACTTCCTTCCCCTCACAAACACTCAGACTGCAAATATGCCTTTCATCATTGTCATTGTCATCATCATCATCATCATTTCACCATCATCAACTGACCACAGTGGGAAATACCATCCATTTTCTTTTATTCAAACTATGGAAAAAGGTCCTCTGTCTGAACAGTATTGTCCTTCCTTATGGCAGGGGAAAACTGTATTTATTCAGTGAAAGAAAAAGTCAGCTGAAGTTGTATTTGTCATTTGGGTGTTTCTGATAGTGTTATAGTATCAGAGAATTGTGTGAAAATCAGTGGCAATATGGAGAGTCCTCTTCCTTCTTGCATCAGTTTTAACCATTTTTTCCCCAGAATACCTCCCGTTCGCTTAGCTCTAGTCCATAAGGAAGCAAAGTTTGTGTTTTTTGTTTGTTATTTTCTGGTTGGCTCTTCAAGCATATCCACTGGGTTGGGTCTGAAACTGCTGTAAACAAAGTCTCCTTCCTTATACTACCTAGTGCTCGCTGATCTTCACTTTCAGAAATTAGGCTCTTTGACCTGTTCAGCCTTGTCAAACCTCTTATCATTTTCTCTATGAACTCTACCCAATACATAATCTCTCTAGAGTATTTCTTCGTATAAATATGATTCGGTCCTCTTTCACAGTATTGGCATCAACCTGAAGAACCTTCTATAAGGATTACTATTTACATTTAACGCATATAAAAAGCCCTTTCTTGTACTAGGAAGTGGCAACATCCAGCACAGATACAACTGGAGTCATCACAGTCAAAGCCTGGGCCAAAATACTTTATTTACTAAAAGTGATTAGGCCAAAGCCCTAAGACAGATGTCTAGTAAAAGAGATCAACTCACCCCAAAGCATATAGGATTTAAAACTGCTAAGTCAAATCTCTATCAAGTTATATATTTTCTTTAGAACTAAAGAGATACATGTTTCATATATTATTCCTAAAGGACCAATGGAGTTCATTCAGCAAGTTTAGGCCAGTTTGGCAAAATTATTCAACTTTATGTTTTCTAAGAAATAAAGCTTCTACAGTGAAAAGTCATCACTTGGGAAATGGTTGGATTTTCCTCCCTGGGGACTGTGGTTGACTCCACAACCTGTTTCACCCAGGAAAGGGAAAAGCCAATCATAAGAATCCCTTCCCCTTGACAGTAACTGTTTAGGAAGGGGCACATGACCTCTGCCATGTCTGCCAATGAGAATGAGGTTAGTCAGCCAGAGTGTTTCTCATGTTTCCTCGCTCTTAAGAACTTAATTGATCCTGAGGATTTACTATTTAAAATTTTCTAAATCAGTAGTTATTTACAATATTCATATTAAATGTTTAACTAAATTCTTCCCTCCCCAAAGATGACATAAGAAGTGACAAATAAATAGTGGATTACAGGCAATTATCTGAGTACAAAGTCCTACAGAGAGGGCAATTCAGACGAAGAAATCAGGATCAGAAAGTCTTTTCTACAACTCCTTTTCCCTGGACCCGACTCTGGTTCCTGTTTGGCATACTATGAACTTTTACCAGAGAGAGGCAGCCTTGAGCCCCTTACCAATGAATTTAGGTGCAAGGTAAGAGAGAAATGCAAAGCAAAAAGAAACCAAAAATAGGGTTAAAGCCTCAAGATTACAAGAGAGAAAGAGTCCTCAGCCTAGAAACAATTAATTTTAAACTTCAGGTTACATGAAAAACTCCACCTTGTAATTCCATGGCCCAGCAGCCAGAACCTGTTGCCACCACCACTCGAGAGCAATGAGGGTTGGGGTAGGTTGAAGTCACTCTTGGAAACGGGAGTGTGCTGCTCATGTGAAATTTAGAATACACTTTGGTTTGGTCTTAATAGTTAGGAGCACAGGCTCTGATGCCAGACTGCCTGGAATTGAATTCCAGCTTCAGTATTTGCCAGTTGTTGGGAAAGTTAGCTCTTCATGCTTTTTTCTCATTGTAAAAGATTATATTTTCTACTTCATTTTCTACTTTGCTATGGCAATAAAATAAGATTATTATATGTAAAATATTTGGAACAGTGCCTGGCACATAGCAAGTATGTGATAAATGTTACCTATTATTATAAATGTATGATTATTATATCTGGCTCTGACAGGGAGTTTTGCTTTAAAAAGAGGAGTAGAAATGGGCAGTAGCTGGAGAGGACAGTGGGGGCCAAAAGAGGGTTTATTTTTTTAAAGATTGGAAAAAAAAACATAAGTGTGGAAAGTTGGTTTAACTAGGGTTGGGATTTCGCCAAGAGAGTATACAAAGGGAGAGAGAGTGGAACAGGGATGAGTGATTACAAGAGAGTGATCTTGATAAAGGACTGATGAATAAAATATGGGTAAGCAGTAAGGGGTAACAAAGGGGAGAGTAGATGGAGAGACTGAGAGTCAAATAAAAAGGTGGTAAAATCAATAGATTTTAGGCCCTGGTGGGGCTGAAGAATTAAAGAGTCAGAGTATAAGAGAATAAAATTGGAAGGACAAGAAGTGGTAATTCAGAGAGTAGGAATATTCAAACTGAGAAGAAAATAGGGCTGCAGTTATGGATACAAAATTTAGGGCACGATCATGCAAGTGAGAGACTGAAATAGGAAAGGATAAATTTGTTATGATCTTACATGCCTAACCATGGCATAGAGGGGCCCTATATGACCCAGATCTCCATTATTTCTCTAACATCACCTCCTACTCCCCACTTGCTTTTCTCCAGCCATGGTGGCCTTCCTGTGTACCTTCAGCACACCAAGCATGCTCTCATTTAGTCTCTGCACTTATTCCTCCCACAGCCCAGTACACTTTCCCTACCTCCCTCACCATCTTCAGCAATTTGCTCTAATGTCACTTTCTCATGGACATTCAAGTTTTAGGATATGAGAGTGCGAGAGTTTTAGGACATGAGAGTGCAAAAACTGACCTGCAGCTAAAAATCTTCCAGGCTGTGGCATACTGGGGGATTGGTAACTGCAACAAGGAGAAGGAGTGAGTAGTACAGTCTGACAGCATGAGCTTCACAGCTGGGGATTTTTAGAGGAGAGAGGGAGAAAAGTCTGGAAGTAGCAATGAAGAACAAAGTGGATCAGACCTTTCTCTCCTCTGGAGAGTTAGACAAAATATGAAATTTACTGGAAGATCTTAGGTAAAGTGAGCCCTGACTGTATCTGTTCACTTCTATAGTATTGGGTTGGCCAAAAAGTTTGTCTGGGTTTTTCCATAAGTTTGTACAGAAAACCCGAACAAACTTTTTGGCCAACCCAATACATACTGCATTTTGTTTGTGTTTTTAATCCAGTAGACCACCCAGAAAATGGGTCATGAGAACAAAACAAAACTTACTGTTGTGCCAGTATTACCATTTAGAACCATTTGATTGGCCTTCTGGGTGAGAAGTGGTCTCATGATCTATGGACCTCTAAAAGGGCTTGTAATATACTATACGAAATAATAGCAGAGGTCTTGAAAAAAACATGTTCACATAATATTTTTCACCTTTGGTACATGTTTCCATTCTGAAATGGCCCCAACAGACATTTTAAATTAGCAGCTTGGTCACTTTGAGCAAAGAGAAAGGAGTAACAATAAATGTCACCTTCTAATAGTAACCAAATAAAAAATTAAAAAGCAGAATACAAAATGTAAATCAGAGGATAAAAAATTTACTCATTTTAATCATCTATGTTTTAAATTAACTTCTAAAAAAATAAAATACTTTCATTCCTTATCTATTTCTATGCATCTTCATGAAATATATATCTAGTGACTGCAGTGAATAGAAAGCACTGTTGTGCTATTCTAAAAGAACTGACTTATAAGTTATATGCAGAAGAAAAGAGAAAGATTTGAGGTAGCTAAAAAGAACACTTTTCTGAAGCAGAAGTACCATGTCTTATAACGTGATGTCATAATGGTTTAGGGAAGTAACATTCCATTCCAATTTGCACGAACTATTTTATCAATCAAAAAAAGCCTTTCATGTAAAACTCCCTCTTACAGACTGTGTTTTATACTGAAAAGTTTACCAGTGACTAAGAAATTACTGGGGAAGAGATCTAGGGGAATTAGGAAAGTTATATACTGACAATAACTTATAGATTAACTTCTGAAGTTTGGATTGAATAGGCATTGCAGCATCCTCTATTCCCTAAAAACTGACATAATGAAAAAAATTAAGTCTATAACAGTGTTGGGAAAGAAGAAAGTATATTTTGATTAATCATAAATTATGCATAATTCCTGAAAAAAAAAGAGGGTAAATGGAAGGAGGAAAACTGAGGCCAAACTATGCATGGGAAGGCAGTTACAAAAGGTGGGAAGGATTCCAGATGTTGGGTTGCTTTTATAATAGTTCAGCCATGGCAGAGGCATGAAAATGAAACAAAGTCTACACTTCTAAAACACTTGATACTGGTTGCACTATTTCCCTACAATCACCAGAAACAGGCCAAATTTATAGAACATTTGCAGAAAGGCTAACAAGAAATCTGAAATGTAAGTGAGCAAACAAGCAAGAATTGCCAAATATTTGAGGGAACCAACACCATGAAAGGGCATCAAACTCAGCAGACAGAACTAATTTCTGAGAAAACAATTAATAGGGCAAAAGGAGTCTTAAAAACATATACAATTAATATCCTCAGAAGGCCAAGAGGATATCACATCCATGAGACAAACAGGACCTTAAGAAGAACAATTAATTATTTTTATACTTAGAAAAAATGAGTATAAAAATAAACACACCTGGGGGCTTCCCTGGTGGCGCAGTGGTTGAGATTCCGCCTGCCGATGCAGGGGACACGGGTTCGTGCCCCGGTCCGGGAAGATCCCACATGCCGCAAAGTGGCTGGGCCCGTGAGCCATGGCCGCTGAGCCTGCATGTCCGGAGCCTGTGCTCCGCAACGGGAGAGGCCACAACAGTGAGAGGCCCGCGTACCGCAAAAAATAAATAAATAAAATAAACACACCAACATACCAAACCTCCAACCAACTCAACGGATAGGCTGATTAGCAGAATGAACACAGCTTTAGAGTCAATTAGTATGTTGGAAGAAGGAAGTAAGGAATTCTCCCAGGGCACAGTGCAAAAGACAAGGGGATGAAAAATGTAAAAAAAAAAAAAAAAAGTAAGAGACATAGAAGACAGATGTAGGAGTTGTAATATCCACCCTAAAGAAGCTAAATCATGATAAAGATATATATATAAAAAATTCTGTATCCCAAAACCCAAAGATTACACACTATTTTTAAATACATGAGAAACTGGTTAAAAAGAAAATCAAAGTTTAAGTGTAAGGTAATAAATAAACAACAATGATAATAGCCCTCTCTCTCTCTCTCTCTACACACACACACACACACACACACATAGATATATAGGTAAAACCTTCAGTAAGTTTAGTTAAAGAAAAAAGATAAAGTAGAAGTAAATATTGGGAATTCCCTGGTGGTCCAGTGGTTAGGACTCAATCCTTTCACTGCCATGAGTTCAACCCCTAGTCGGGGAACCAAGATACCGCAAACTTCACAGCAGGGCCAAAAAATAAATAAATAAGCATTAGTTATGTGAGTAAACAATGATATGGAGATTAAATAGCTTGTAAGAAATATACTATGTACAAATTATCCCAAATTTTTAGAATATTTATAAGAAATGTATACTCCTCTAAGAAAATGTAACTAAAATTGGCTCAAAGGGAGGGAAAAAAAACTAACAACCTATGATTATAAACAAAATAGTAAAAGTAGTCAACAAGATCTTTCTCTCCAAAGTTAACAGCTCATATGAGTTTATGAATCAGTAATATCAAATCCTTAAGAAAGCAATATTGTCTATGAAAACTCTTTCAAAGCATAGGCAAATTTAAACTTCTGAACTCATTGTATGAGGTTAATATAACTTGGATACCAAATCCAAACAAATATAGCAGAAAGTATACTAATAGTACACTAACAGATATACATGAAAAAATCCTTCAATGACACAGAAGCAAATCAAGTTCCTAGTATTAAGCAACATATCATGACTAAGGAGAAATGTAAGGGTAGTCCAATGTTTAAAAGCCTATTAATAAATTTTATTAACATCAATATATTAAAGAAGAAAAAATGACATGACAATCTCAACAGAGGCAGAAGAAACATTTTGCTAAGATCGAGAGTCCACTTTCTATTAAAAATAAAAAAAGACAAACACATAGGAATTCCCTGGCGGTCCAGTGGCTAGGACTCAGCGCTTTCACTGCTGTGGCCTGGTTTCAATCCCTGGTTGGGGAACTAAGATCCCGCAGGCCGTGTGGCATGACTGAAGAACAAAACAAAAACAAACGCAAACACATAAAAACTCTTATCCAATAAGAAACAAACTTTTTTTTTTTTTTTTTTTTTTTTTTGCGGTATGCAGGCCTCTCACTGTTGTGGCCTCTCCCGTGTGGAGCACAGGCTCTGGAAGCACAGGCTCAGCGGCCATGGCTCACGGGCCCAGCCACTCCGCGGCATGTGGTATCCTCCCGGACCGGGGCACAAACCCGTGTCCCCTGCATCGGCAGGCGGACTCTCAACCACTGCGCCACCAGGGAAGCCTGAAACAAACTATTTTTAACTCAATAAATTGTGTCTACAAGAAACTTCCAGCAAAATTATATATATATATATATATATATTTTTTTTTAAATTTTATTTATTTATTTATGGCTGTGTTGGCTCTTCGTTTCTGTGCGAGGGCTTTCTCTAGTTGCGGCAAGTGGGGGCCACTCCTCATCGCAGTGCACGGGCCTCTCACCATTGCGGCCTCTCTTGCAGAGCACAGGCTCCAGATGCGCAGGCTCAGTAATTGTGGCTCACGGGGCTAGTTGCTCCGTGGCATGTGGGATCTTCCAAGACCAGGGCTTGAACCCGCATCCCCTACATTGGCAGGAGGACTCTCAACCACTGCGCCACCAAGGAAGCCCCAAAATTATATTTAATGATGAAATGAAGTATCCCAATTACAATCAGGAGCAAGAGAGGAATGCCAGCTATCACCACCGATGTTCAACATTGTACTGGAGATCCTTGACAATGTAAAAACACAAGAAAAGACTATGCATAAATAATTGAAAGTAAGAAATGAATGCCACAATGTGCAGATGTTATAACTGGCTACTTAGAAATTTCAAAGAGAACTGATTGAAAATATATTAGATATATATAACAGAGTTGAGCAATGTGAAAAGAGAATAAGAGTACCATACAGAGAATCAATAGTTTCCCTTTACATCAGCAATTTCAATAAGAAATTTTGGGGAAATTTATTTACAAAAGCAACAAAAACAAATATATAGAAATAAAAATTGTAATGTCCAATTCTTTATAAAGAAATGCTATAAGACACAAAAAATAATGATAAATGGAAAAACATACCATGTTCCTAAAAAGAAAGACTCATATTTTCCCATTCTTCACAAACTGCTTTCCTCCCCAAAGGGGGAGGGGTAAATTGGGAGATTGAGATTAACATACACACACTACTATATATAAAATAGATAACTAATAAGAACCTACTGTATAGCACATGGAACTCTACTCAATACTCTGTAATGACCTACATGAGAATAGAATCTAAAAGAGTAGATATATGTATATGTGTAACTGATTCACTTTGCTGTATAGCAGAAACACAACTTTGTAAATCAACTATATTCCAATAAAAATTAATTAAAAAAATAAATTCAGTGCAGTTCTAGGTAAAATCTCAGGGTTCAAATGAAATTTGATGAACTAGTTCTAAAATACACCTGGAAGGGCTTCCCTGGTGGCTCAGTGGTTGAGAGTCCGCCTGCCGATGCAGGGGACACGGGTTCATGCCCTGGTCCAGGAAGATACCACATGCCGCGGAGCGGTTGGGCCTGTGAGCCATGGCCGCTGAGCCTGTGCATCCAGAGCCTGTGCTCCGCAACGGGAGAGGCCACAACAGTGAGAGGCCTGCATACTGCAAAAAATAAAATAAAATAAAATACACCTGGAAGAGAAAAATGCTTAAGAAAAGCCAAATTTTATTTTTAAGAAGAAAAAAAGGGGAATGTACCCCATAAGAAATTTAGATTTCCTTTAAAATAATAGCTTATTCACTTAAATCATTCAGTGAATATTGACTTGATGCATTATACCAGAACTCTTCTAAGAAAACAGAAGTGAACAAAACATACAAAGTCCCTGCTCTCAGAAATTTATTTATATTCTGATTCTGATAACAGTAGACCAAATTAAATAATCTGGATAAATTCTCTCTCACTGGGGTAAACTAAAAAAGTTGGATTAATAAAAACAAAAACATCATATAAGCATTAAAGAAGTAACGAGATGGTAGAGAATTACCAAGTCAAACTAAGAGAAGACAAGAAACTCAGGAGGGCCACCCAATAATGAAACCTTATATTTTTGCTCTGAGGACACATCCTATATGGAAGAAACACGTTCTGAAACTAAGTCACACATTTGATGGCCTTGGGCTAGGAAAAGAAAACTACATTCACAGGGTAGAAGGTGAAACCAGAGGTATGCAAACCTTTCCATGACACAGTTCTTACAATCTGACTTTGGGTCATCGGGATAGTCCAGGAAAACGCAAACCTTGAACTTGGATTAAGGTGTTCGAAACTGGTAGTACCCCTAGGCACCTGACAGAAGTAAACAGAAATCCTATAGGGGACAACACTATACTAGACTTCAACACAGTTTCCAAATACAATGTTCAGCATATTGTTAAACATATAGGCACATAAGAAAACAAGACACCATGAACAAGAAACAGAAAAAGCAACTATCAATAAACTCAGATCCACAATTACTTTAGATTCTGGAATTATCAGAGGCAGAATATAAAAGTAACTATGTAGATGATATTCAAAGCAATAATAGCCAAGTAAGATACTAGAAACAATAAAAAACATATCTGGAAAGAACCAACAGAAATTCTAGATCTGAAAAATATCATAACCAGAATTAAGATCTCAGTGGATGAGATTTAACAGTAAATGAGAAAATTAGTAAACTAGAAGATAGGGCAAAAGAAACTATCTAGAATGTAACACCAAAAGACAAAGATAGAAAACGGAAGAGAAGGTAAAAAACCCAGAGGATGCAGTGAGAAGGATTTAACACACATTAATTGGAGTCCCAAAAGAACCAGGGAGAGAGAAAATGAGGCAGAAAAAATAGTTTACAGACAAGGTCTAGAAAATTTCCAGATGCCCAGCAGAGTTCCCAAACTTGACAATAACAAAAGACATTCCCATCAAGACATTTTATAGCAAAACTTTAGAAAACTAAAGATAAAGACAAATATCTTGAAAGCAGCCAGAAAATATAGGACAGCTTATTTTAAAATGAGCAACAGCTGAACTTGCAAGAATGAGGCAGAAAACACTGGATAAACACTTCAATATGCAGGGGGAAAATAACTGCCAATTTAGATAGAATTCCATACCCGATGAAAGTATCCTTCAAGAATTAAGTGAATATAGGCATCTTTGGACAAACAAGAACATCTGAGAAATTCAAAAGGATGTACCTGATTACATTAAGAACTGTTCATTGACAGTCACTATAACCGCAAGTGGAAAAATAGGGTGCAAAGTAGAAGATATCTATAACACATATAACCTAAGAATTAGAGTAATTCCTAAGTGTCAATAAGAAACAAGACAGATACTCCAATATAAAAAAATGGGCAATTTGTCAAGGCATTTCTCAAAAGAGGAAATCTAAGTGGCCAATAAGCAAACATAAAAAAGGATAATCAATCTGATAGAAATCAGGGGAATGTAAATTAAATTCACAATGAAATACCATTAACACTCACCAAATGGCAAAAATTTAAGTCTGACAACAGTATTAGTGAAGGTAGGAACAAAAACTCTTATGAACTCCATGTGGGAGTACAAATGTGTACAATCATCTTGGAAAACAGTCTGTCCTTGTCTAAGAGGCAGATATCCTATGCCAAAAAATTCTACTCCTTGGCATGTACCCTAGAGAAACTTGCAGATGTTTAAAAGACAGACAAGAATGTTCATAGCTTCACAGCTCTTAAAAGCCAAAAAACAACCAAATGACGACAACCCAAATGTTTATCAACAATAAACGTGAATAATTAAATGGTGTTATATATAGATATGCAATAATATACAACAGTGAAAATAAATAAACTACAGCTATGGGAAAAATAGAGATGAAATGAAAAGATAACGTTAACCAAAGGGGGCAAGTCACGAAAGAATACTTGTATAATTCCATTTCTGTAAAATACAAAAACTGAACTATATGCATTCCTAGGAAGTCAAACTTAAAAACAGCCAACAAACGATTATTAGAAAAGTCAGAATAATGGTAATGGGAGGGAGAGAATTTCACTGGGCCGGAGAACATGGAGGTTTCTGGGGGTGCTGGCAATGTTCTACATTCTGTTCTTGTAGTAATTACAATATTTCTTTAAATGGTAACATGTTTATGAACTTCACCTCAAAAAATAATCTGGCAAGAAGCAATCTGTGCAGGCTTTAAAAATTTGGGGTATTTATAATATTTAAGAAAATTTGGCCTATTAGACTAACAGTTCAGCTTTCCAAATTCAACTTAAAATGTGTAGTTGAGTAATCAACTTTGACTTGTGATTTTTAAGTAAAAATGTTACTAAGTTATACGAGGCACTGAAATATTCATGAGACTTTAAGGTTCTACACATTTATTAAGAGTTTAATCTATTGTATTTATAAGAGATATTTATATACTTCAGAAGGTCTTAAATCAGGGTACTGAGATTCTCAAAATAGAAACAATATATTGACTTTATAAACGAAGTTTAAATTTTTTTGAAGTTTTAAGTTGTAAATGGGACTAAACATTATCGAAAAGCTCCTTACTTAAAGTATTTGCTGAAATGTGCCAAACTCATCAATAGAAAAATAAAATTCCAGAGGCTGACCTTAATAGCTTAAGAAAGAACAAACTCTCTAGGTTTATATCTTTAACAAAACAAATAATCATCTTTTTTACCAATTTGTTCAGAAGAAGCAAAATAATTCACACTATCTCTTCTCCCTACCGTATAAAAACAAAAAACATGTGCCAGAAGATTTTTGGGAATTTGCCTAGAATTATAATAAAAAATATAAACCATTTGACAGTTGTTATGGCAACACATAATACTTTTAAAGTGGCTATTCTTTACTTTTTGGGGAGGAAGAGGCGTCACGGCCCATTCTGAGTATCTGAGAAGTGCTATGGAACTCACAGAAGAATGCATATTGATATACAAACAAACTTTTGGAATAAATAATAGTCAAAGATCTCTTGAAAGACTACAAAGTATAAAGGCACTTATACTCTCTATTATACCACTGGCGAATTACAAAATCAAAGTTGAAGTTATTTTAGACACATCATCTAGTAAAACATGTTCATATGTATTTTTATTATTTTAAATCAGAAAGTTAATGCCTTTGTGATAAAAAATTCACTTACTTTGTTTTCATTTGTCACTTAAAGATGAACAAGATACCACTTTTTACCTACTAAACAAGCAAAGTTTTAAAAATACACTGGCAAGGATGAAAGGAATTGTAAGCCATTCTCATAAGCTGCAGGTAGGAGCACAAAGTTATAATGGCCTCCCTGTATAACAATTTGGAAATTCATATATAAAGCCTCAAATGTGTGAACGATATCCAACTCTTTAATCTACCAATTCTACTGCTAGAAATTCATCCTAACAAAATAATTTTGGATGCGTACAATGTACTGCAAGAATGTTCGTCAAAAGCATTCTTTATAATACCAAAATCCTAGAGACAACATAAAATGATCAACAATGGAGGTGTAAATACTATGTGGTACAATGGAACATTATGCAAAAATTTAAAGTATGTTTAAGAATAATATGTAGTGGTATGAAAATGCTTGTGGATCTACAGCTAAGAGAATAAAGGGTTAATTTCTACAAAGCATGATCTTGTGTTTTTTTAAAAAGGAAAAGTCTATAAAATAGAAAAACAAGACTAGAATAGAAATACGACAAATTTTTACTGTGGAGGAAGTCCATGTATTTTTTCTTGTCCAAAACGTTAATAACAAGGAAAAACCCTAGTAATTAATTAGATTATATCCCACTCTTTGTTCACCTTGACCTCTGACTTAATGTAAGAATGAGGTATCAATTCTGTAAGTTTTACTTGTTACTGTTGGTTACACCTAAGCAATTAAAAGTATTATTCAATTATTCGTAATCAAAGTAATCAAGAAAAATAAAGGTTGTATCTATGTCTATAATGTAGGCTGAAGAATCGAGAAATTAAAGTTACGAGCTATTGACTAAAGATCAATGACTGAACTTGACTGGCCCTCAGAATAAGAAAACAAGTTCCCATTTTTGCAATAAATTGGATAGCTACCTTCCATACCAGGGGTGAATGCTTAATTATAGTCCATGGTTTGAAATATCATTGATGCTGACTAGTTTTAGTCACATAGAGGCTTTACATCTAGTGTGATATAATAGAAAATAAATATTTGCTCCTTGTCCCTGGTTCCTGGCATACATCTCCTAAAACGCTTGCAATCTCCAGAGTGATGAGAGTGTCTTTCATATGCTAATGACATGACTGGTGGCTGGAGGCCCCCAGATAGCTTCAGAATGGGAGTGGGTCACCAGAAAGACCAAGGCATGATTAGAGGGTTGGAGTTTTTTGTCCCGCTACCCTGCCAAAACCTTCAGGGAAAGGAAAGGAGCTAGAGATTGAGTTAATCACCAATGGCCAATTACTTAATTAATTATGCCTACATAGTGAAACCTCCATAATAACCCCCTAAGGGATGGGCTTCTGGGTTGGTGAACACATTAAGGTGCTGGGTGGGTGGCGCACCCAGAGAAAGCATGGAAGCTCCATGCCACCTCCTTCCCAGCATACCTTGCCCTATGCATCTCTTCTATTTCACTGTTCCTGAGTTATGTTCTTTATAATAAACTGTTAAAGTCAAGTATTTTTCTGAGTTCTCTGAGCCGTTCTAGCAAATTATTGAACCTGAAGAGTGGGTTGTGGCAACCTTTGATTTATAGCCAGTTGATCACAAGTATGGGTGACCTGATACTTGTGAGTGGCATCTCAAGTGTGGGCAGTCTTGTGGGACTGAACCCTTTAACCTATGGAGTCTGACGCTAACTCCAGGTAGTTAATGTCAGAATTGACTTGAACTGTTGGACACCCAACTGGTGTCTGGAGCATCAGAGAACTGGTTGTTGTTGGTGGAAAATGCTCAAGATTGAGTATTCAAAGGTTAGTCTATACAATGCAGCACTTAAATTTCAAATAAACTTGGGAAAATGAGATACTGGGATAAATTATATTATATTCATAACTATATTGAAACAATAAGAGAAACATAACAAGCTGTTAAAAGTAAACGTGTTTCAGAATGAAGGTCATACACAGTCATATATAATGATGCAGATAAACTGTATTCAGTACTCCATCATGACAAATGTATCCAAAATAGGAATTGACAAAAACTACCAGAACGTAATAAAGATCATATACAAAAAGAAAAAAAAGAAAAAAGTAAATGTGTTTGAGTCATAATACCACAGGTGATTTTCCCCATTTTTTACTTTTTCATTTTCTTAATATTTCTAAAATGAGCATATATTACAATTTCTTAGTGAAGAAAAAAAATCAGAGCTATATTTTGGACCAGTATGTTTTAACTGTATAGTCCCTGAGAGGTTATGTGTATGTCCTTAAAAAAACTCTGTCTAATTAAATTACTACTGAAAAACTATCATTCCCTCTAACCCATAACTAAGCATGTGAAATCTAAAATAGAGATATTAGCTATGCCATGGTTCTAATATATTCTAAAGAAGCATAGTGGAAAATACTACTTTTGAAGAAGTTAACTTTTTTTGTCTTGATGCTATTAAATAAATCAATGCTTTTAACAAGATTTTTTAAAAAAGAAAAAGAAGCTCAAATACAAAAGAGGCTCAAACATCTAGGCAATAATAAAGGAATTATAAAAGAAAATTCAGCAATACTGAATACTGAATTAGTGCATGTTTTAACATGAAACTCTATCATGTAACTTAAGACAATATTTTATAATTTTCTTCCAGTGGAAGCCAAATGAAAATATATCATTAACTTTCTAGTTGTCAAATAAAAGACAAATTTTGCTCCCTAAGAACTTTTTAAAATTTTGTAACCCAAATATCTTTACTATAAAAAATGTTCTTTGTTTAATTTACTTTTCAGGAATCCCTCTAGCTTACTGTTTCCATTCTGAATTATTGTATTTTGATGATTTAATTCTTTTTATATCCAGAAGGAGAAATATTGTTTTAGAAATAGTTTAACATAAAAAATGTAATCTAGGTTTGCTTATGAAATCTGTGGTCAAACTACCTACTTATATTCCTACATCTTGATAGCTGGCTTAATTAAATCAAAGAACCATAAATACTAGAGTTGAAAAGGGCTCTAGTGATTGCTAGTCTTCCCACCAGGAATCTTTTTTTTCCCTTTATTTCTGAACTCTACTTGCTATGTAGCAGTATGACTTCCAATGAAAAAAGTATATTCTATTTAAATATAGAATATATTCATATCGATGAAACTTATTCAGTAAGAGAATACTATTATACACAGACTTGGTATATTTTCAATCAAAAGTTAAGAAATTTGATGTTTTAGTTAGACTCACCATTATAGAGAAGCAGTTTCTATGAGGCCTTTGGAAAAATGAGAATAACTTACAAGTACTTTTCCCTTATCTAGTAACCCAGGGATCAGGAGACCATTGGCTGGGAATAATCCATTTCGTTCAATTTCCTAATTTTACATATAAAGTATGTGAATAAAGTAACCTTCTAAGTATAAACAACATAAATCAAATGAAACACAACTTCAAGTGGACCATTTCCACCAGTGATAAAAATAAGAAATGTTTCACACTATAGACATTATAATTTTCTTTAAGTCTTTTTTTATTTAGAGATTTTTCTGGTAAGGAGATATACCATAGGAAAGCAATTTCACTGGCAGTGAGGTATGTATATACTCTACCAAAATACTCCTTATTTTAACTGCTCTTAACTTTATTTACATACGAAGAAAAGTATCAATGCATATCCTTGTTTCAACTATAGTATTAGCCATACTACATGAAATAAAATGAAATGGTGCTTGCATACAAAAACTGTTGTTTGTAATGGAATTTAATTTCAGATTAAAAGAATTAATTTGCTTTTGGAAAGAGTTTAAAAGGAGAATCACAATTTATCATGACCAAGACATCTGCACCGTATTTTCCATTCCTCACAGCACATTTATTTCAGTAATTCCATTATGTCGGTTCTTAGCATGAGCATAGTGTTACACGATTTTTGTACATATAATCACATCCAAAACAAGTTCTAAAATTTAAATTGTAAACATTCTCATCATATGTAGAAATATTTCAATTGGTGTATTAAGTTTTGCTAACTGATCAAATTTGGAGAATATAAATGAGAAAGCCTATTCTAAACTGTGTAGTGAGCATTGTTTATTAATTACATTTCTACAATGTTAAATAAAGTAAGAGGCAAACCTGTCCTGTAAGCATGTCAAATTTTAGGTAAAACATTAAAAAGAAACAAATCTGTTAACAAAAGGATGTCTTGCAATAAAGAACATTAGATTTTTAAAATCTATTATGATACAAAAATGTAAAGGGTAAATAGCATCTTTGTTGACAAAGTAGGAGGTAGCATGGATGCACCACTTTATTGTCTGAGAAATGCAACTGGAGTAAAGAATATTTCCTTACCATGAATAATTTCCAGGACTATGTACATATTTCTTTTAGAAATACTTGTTTAAACAAATCTCCCTCCACTTTTTAGTATAAAAAAAACCGTTCCATGTGATTTTAAAAAAACACTTACACAACTAGATAGAATAGTACTCTGCCCTATTTGAGTGAACAGTCTCAAACTATGAAGTACATGATATTTAATGCCCTAAGTTGAGTAAATTTAGTTAGCGGTTCCTGGTATTATACAAAACACTAAATATATACAAACAAAATATAATATCTTAATTTTCAATGCGAGTCTTGTGGGGAATAAACAGAACCTTGATTCTGGTAACACTGCAGAAAACATAATTTTCCAATAAGTCTGTGTTTAAGTATCCATGTGCAACAGTTTATTAATGACTGCTTACGTGTACTGATCTATCATTGAGTGAACACAGTTAACTGACAAAACGTAGTAAACCTCAGAAACACATCTCCCATCCTATACAAAATATAGAGACTACTTACTGTTTGAAGCACTCAATTTGCTCTGATGTCACTGTCATTCACTTTTCCCCATTTGCCTGCTTTAGTATTTATAAACGGATAATTTAATGTGGCTTTAAAAAAAAGACAAAGAATTTCAAATTTACATCCAATTCAAATTTGCTATTTAAAAGGTTTTCTTGTTCTATGAAGCTGCTTCTGCCATTAGTAGAGAAAATGAAGTTTCTGTAATGGAGGCAGGCTTTTTGAGTAGTGACGTGACTTCCACCATGCCAGCTCCAGTCCGTGGAAGATTAGCGTTTACAATGTGTCGTTGTAAGTGCTTAATCCAGTCTTCCTGAACAGACAATGGTCCACGAAAGACTAGGCCACAAAACCTAGAGAATAAGTTGATAACAGTTCTCTTAACATGACCAATTCCCTTTATGTAAAACCAATTCCCATAAAATCCATAAACACAGGAGCAAACTTTACTTTGTATTGGAGATAGTACTTGACAATAGTCTCTAAACACCTATAAAGTCAAAATGATTTAATACAATATCAAAACTGCCAATTCATAATAACTCCACTAATATTTGTAGAGATGGGAACATTACTATTAGGTTAAAATTAATTAAAAGGTCTTAACATCTACACATCTTAATATATTTAAAACAACTCGTAATTCCAAAATGCACTATTCTTTTCAAAAGACCACTCTCCAATTCAGAATTCCTTAAACTGCATGAAGATGAGTATGGAAGGTGTGAATGAGTTTGTATAGCTACACTTAGAAGTATGAGTGGAGAGAAAATATATTCCCAATAAGCAGGAACTCAAGACAATTTAAAAAATATCAAATTAAACCAAACAAAGCACACAAATAAAACACAACAAAAACAAAAGGCACTTTTACAAATCACAGTATCTTAGCTAATGTAAAAACCTTGATTCATTAGTTGTTGAAGTATAGCATATTATGAGCCATATAAGATTTTAAGTCTGTCTCCAAAAGTTCATTTGTAACTTGATTTTTGAGAATGCACCTTCTGCCACAAACTAAAAATCCCGAATAAAATAGCTAATATGTCTCAAAGCAAAATCTGAAGAAACTGAGCAGATTTGGCAATATAGGCATATACCTGCATCGGAGAATGTAAACCTCGTCAGCACCATGAGGTAATGTTAGCATTTTCTTCTTGCTTCCGGATCTTGACCTTGATTTCTTTTGCTTACAATCTAAAGCTAAAAAAGGGAAGAAAAAGACTTAACATTTCTCATATATTCCAAGTATGTATACATACTATACTTCTAGGGAGGTCAGACCATCTAAATCAAGTTAGAAAAAGTCTGTATTCATTTGTATTCCCTAAAGCATGCACTAACTTGCAGCTGGTTCTCTAACAGCAGTAATATTATCAGCATACACTCTTCCTGTACTCCTTTTTCAAATAATGCTTTACCATATCAAACTAGAACTGAGAAAATGTAACTAAAATAACTTGAAATGACTAAATTGGTCAATTATTACAGCAATGTAATCTTTTCTCTTATGATCATATATATACATTAACATCTGGTTAAATCTTATTTCCAGAAAAACTATAACCTTTTATGTGAGATCATTAAGTTTGCATTTGATTACTTCTCCATTAATCAGATCTCACATGCTTTGAAAACAGTAAAAAGTTCAATGAAAAAATCAATTTTATATACCAATTCACTTTGAATTTTATAATAATAAATAGCTCTTAAAATTATACGCTAGCCCTACATCTGGAAGGGCAAACAATGCTCAACTTTCATTTTTAAACTCAATCTGTGTTGCATAGACAAGCACATGTTTTATTTTGCTAGAAAACAAATACAGATCCAGATTACCTCACATAAGTTCATACATGGACCAGAAGTTAAATGCTATTTGTTACGTTTTTTTCTTTTTATATTTTCTCCTATAGCTTATTTTAAAAATGTGATTAAAAAGGGGAAAAAAAGATTTTTATGTTAAAGTGGATCAAAATTCTAGTGCTAACTGTTCTTGAAATTTTTCTGTTACTTGACTTTTCCTTCAATCATTTATTACAAAAAAAATCTAATTTAATAAAGAAAAAAGGTATTTTTTTATAGGTAGGAATAGACAGGACATAACATTTTATTCTTTGAATAAAACTACGCCATTCCTTTAGACAAAGGGATGATAGTATTCCAGGGTGCTGCTGGTCAATTAGCAGGAAGAGATGGTAAGAATTTATCTCTAGGGATCCAAGGGGGAGGGAAACAAATGTAACAGAAGAGTTGTCCAAATGGCTTTTCTTCTGTTAACCTGTCACATGAAATTCCCTGGAAAAATTCTAGGTAAGAGAGAATAGGAACTAGCTATTCAATGATTGCGTGAAATGAATTGTTCGAAGTCTGGGCTCCAAAAGAATAGATGCTACTATTATAAAACCAATAAACAGTTTCTTACAGTAGTCAAGTGGCAATGCTAACAGAAATGTCATATAGAAAATTAAAAACCATGAGAAGCCTAAATCTCATTCAAGCCACTGTTTTTCGCTTCCTGTCACCTGCCTCTTTAAAAGTAAAATCTAGGTCTTACAGTCTTTCTCTGTTTATCCTCAGAAGAAGAATCTAATAAGTAAAGAACTATATAGGAAGTCAAGTTAAGTTTTAAAGAATGGCTACTTCAAAGTTAAACAACCAAAATCTGAACAGAAAAATCTTACAAGGTTCTCATTAGTTAGCTCATTCAAGAGTCTGGCACATAGTAGGAACTCAACAAATACTTCTGGAGTGAAAAATAAAGAAAAACCTAGCAATTTAACCTTTGACATTTAAACAGCGTATGAACAGAAATCTGTTCTACCCCTATGTAATATACACTATAGTTCCTGTAGAACACTTCTGTATCATTTGTTTAAATGAATATGTTGCTAGCAGTCACACTTAAATTCTTCACTGGCCAGTCTAGCTTCTATGTAGAAACTAGGTTCTTCATAACCGGTAAGAAGAATGAGGTAACACATACTCTGTAGTCAGCACTTTCTTTTTCCTAGTTGCTTTGGTGAGCAATTTGAATTCAGGTGAATTTTAAAGAAATTCATACACTAGAAGTAAAGAGTTTAAGGAACTCAAAGGGCTAAGTGCTACTAGATGGCAGCTACTCTTTCCCTATCTATAAGGTAAACTACACACAATCCCTGTCTCTGTTACGTGGAACAGAGCAAGCATTTGGTATATCATGAGATTACAGATAGAATCTTACTTTGATGAGCTTGCTGGTTGTCAAAATTGCCACACTGTATTCAAATTTCCTTTTAAAATGTAAATAAATTACTGTAGAATACAAATAAAATACATTTTAACAATCCGTTAAATATTTGTTCACAGAATGCTAATGTTAGGTGTGTAAAGCAAATTGAGGGAGAAGGACAGAGGGTGATGGGGAAGTATGCAAAAGAATGTTTTATCAGTTACAAAGCATTTAAGTTACATTTAGATGCTGTGATACTTTAAAAAAATGGAACTGGAAATGTTTACTCAGAGGTTATAGAAATGTTTTTGACTTTAATAGAGGGAAAAAGTTTTTTTCTGACTTTTGATGCTATATGAACTCTAGAAACTCTGAAGTTTATGGCTGTTTTTATGAATGATCAGAACTAAATTTTAAGTGAGAATACCATAGTTTTTGTAGTAATTAGTATTTGAAGGTATTATGACTTTGGAAAGTAGGACAACTCTGTCAGCATATGATTGAGAATCTCCAGTATCCAGAGTTCCACATAAGTTTAAGGAATCACATGAACTGGGAATCCTTGGAAACTTGTCCATAAAGTTAAGATATTAAAAACCAGGGACCTCTGGTAATTACACATAAGTATCTCCATGTCTTAATATCTCCATCATCACTTTAAAATTTCTCACCCCCTGAAATGTCATTTATTTTAGGAAGTAAAATATGAATACATTTGACAGGAATAATTTTTTCTAATATCAACATCCAACCATCACCCCTACAATACTGCCCAAAATTTTAGAAAAATCGGTATGTATATATAAAAAAAGAATATTCCAAAATGTTCCACTAAATGAAAAAGATGATGTACAAACATGTCTATTATACAAATGTTCTCATTTAACAGATTTTATTGTCTCTAGAGGGAAAAGCAGTTTTATTCTGGACTGTACCAGGAATTGTTAGAACATTAAAAACAACGTCACTAACACAGTCAGTTTTAGTATAATGTGGCTCATCAATATTTCTGACAAATAGCCTAAGGTTTATTGAAGTTGTTTATATGAATAATCTGTCAAATAGATAACTTTATACAAAGCCTTTCTTTACAATAGAATTTTATTTGCACTTACTTGGTACTGTCAAAAATCAAAACACACACATACCGTTTTTCTGTTCCGAAGTATTTTAAATCTAACATTGTTTCTATACTTGAAATTTACAAAAAATACTAGATTAGTTTTAGAAATTCTTAATTTTCTTTTCCTTGAGTATAAATACTTCTTTAGAAATGAATAAACCCAGTTACTCAAATCTTCCTATTTAGGGTGGCAGGAAATGTTTAAAGAGATCAATTTTAACCAGAAGACTATAAAAAAAAACCTTTGAAGTGATCTGATTTATAAACGATCTACATTTCTACTGGCAGCAATATTTTACTTGTAAGAAGAATGAATTGAGCTGAGCTACAAGGTCATATAAAATTTTTTTCAGAATACACCTTTCAGTAAAACAGCTGTTTTGATCAAATAGGAATGAGACAGAAATACAGCAGACTTATGAGCCCTCAAAAAGAACATCATACTGCTATGCTACAAAATACAACAACAACAAAACAACAATTGTGCCTAAAGAACTAAACTGGATCAGCAAAAAGCAAATCAATAAATAATACAACAGATACAAATTCAAATCTGTTTTCTGAGACATTAAAAAGTAATTTACTTTGGGCTCTAACATAAGTCCTTTTGCCACTTCCACCTTTCTGCCCATTATATACAATAACTGCTTCAATGAATTTCATTTTCTTTTTAATTCACTACACAAATGACTTCAAAGAATGGAGATTTATTTCTTAAAAACATCTGAAGCCTCTATGGTAAAGAACTAACATCATAACTAAATTAACATTCACCATCAAAATATTGTTATTTGCAATCACCCTTCCCTGCCCATTTAGTCAAAAGCCCTATTTCATCTGTTTTGTTCCTAACTGGTTGTTGGCATATTTGGACACATAAAGCAGTTTAAGTAGTTTATTGTTATGAAAGCAATGTTCCCCTTCCAATCAGAATTAAACATATAGATACACAATTAGCAACCTCAGAAGCATATTTTCACCATCATTTTCCCCTGATATTTTCACTCTAAAATTGGATTTTTTTTTAGTACCCTAAGTTACTTTCATTATTTTTGGAGTTTCCATTCTCAATAACTAAAAACAATAACTAACCTAGAATCACAGGGCAATTATGGCAAAGTTAATTAGGTATAGCATAATTTAACATTCTACCTGGAAGAGGATGAAGTGAAAAATATTTGAAAAGCAGATTTCCTTTGCTGTAAGTATTAAGTTGATGGCTTAATATTAGTCTAGAGGAATCAGGTAGCTTGAGTTTGCCCTACAAAGTAGGAGGTTGTATTAAGGGTAGAAACAGCTTTATATGCTTGGTTCAAAGAAAGTTATCTACTTGGGACAAGAAAAAGTACATATCGATACATTCAACGTCTAGAAGCCTCTGCTATTTCAAAGTAGAGGGAATGATTAGTAAAATGATACTTTGAGCATTATCAATGTGAAGGGAAAAGCTAAACATAAATATGAAACTTTATCACACATTTTTATAAACAGAAATTGGAGGCATACTAGTTTTTTTAGGTTGCAAAAAGCTAAAAACTAACAATCCCCCAGGTACAAGCTGTTTATTGTTCAATTAAGAGTTAACAGGTACCTGTGGTAACAGGTAAGAAAAAAAAACTTAAAATTTCTCCTTAAGGTAGGTTGGATTTGCATGCTCTTTTACTAAACACAATAGGCATTTAATATCAACCACTTTTCTAAGACAAAGACATATCTAAAATTGGAATAAACATTAAAATACATAATGGCAAATCTGCTCTAAATCACATTTGTTTAGAATCACCTGAATATAAGCACACTCCCTGCCCTCTAAAAGTGTCAGTATTTCCAAATTACCACTTCATATTTATTAGAAGTAACTAAATGATTGTTCCTATTCAAAATTAGTTAAGTAAGGAAATGACCTTACCTAAAAATGTGTTAACTTATCTTTAATATAATCATGTTCAACTTAAGTTAGATAGAGTTCATAATAATCATAAGAGTAAATCTAAATATCACAAATCTATAATCCCAATAGATCTGATTTGGCTTTTTATAATTCTGAAGTATTTTTTTACATTCCAGCCAAAATCTGAACTATTAACAAACACGGTGTTGACTAGGTAATTTCTGGTTTAGCTAACTTCCAGCTAAGGCCACAATTAAATATATACTTTAAACATTGGACAGCAAGAATTAACCTTATTCCTCAAACTCCAGACACAACAAAAAACCAGTAAATCCTACTTTTCCACTTCTTACTTAAGTGAGGGACCACCAGTCTCCAGCAAGCCATCCCCTTGCCCTAACCTCCAAAAGAGAAAATCTGTGTATTATTTTATTATTTCCATAAAGTCACTTGAAGTAGATCTGCCTACAGTTTAGGTCTCGCCAGGAACATACTTTTTTTATTGTAAAATCTACTAAATTTTAATCCAGATTATAAACAGCATTCAAGAGATTCATGTCAGAACATAAAACATAACAAACACAACACTACAACTAAGGATGTAAAGATATTAGACAAGTTAAAAAAATTGAAACATAAATATCCAGATTAAGTCAATTGTTAAAAAAACAAAACAAAACTTGAAAATTGGTAAGTAACAGAACCAATAGGAACGCAGGGGACTAGTTAAGACTTTTATGAAAAACAAAATATTGGTCAAAAAAGATTATCAAATAGAATTCCTAAGTTGTATAACCGATGACCAGCAAAAGCAGGCATCATAAAATGTAAATATTTTATGCTACAATAGTACAAAACTCTTAGGCTCCATTCTCCCCAAAACAAACTTACTGACTGAGTAAGTGTGATTGTTTGCTTTGTTAACAGTAGATACCTAGATTATGTTGTGTTGCTAGATAAATGACAGCCAGAGAAGTAATGAAGCCCACCGTTCTCTTACCAAACACCCCGGTAGCAGACTCATTAACTCTACTGGTATATAACCATCTTCCCAATAACAAGGTTTAAAACTTTGACCTATCTCCATCTCTTTCCTCTTATTCTTGTTCAGGACTTTGGTTCAGGACTCCTAAAATGACCTCATCTACAATTTCTCCACTTCCCCACCAACTCCTTTAACTTTTATTTAAAAAACAGTTTTAAAAGCTTCACACAAATTCTTAAAAAAAAAAATCTTTACTGGCTCCTCCCTACAAAATTAATTCCAGCATCATGGGTTAGCATTCTAGCATTCTATGTCCTTTACCTGTCCAACTCTATTCCCTTATCTCCTACTTCCTAGTGTTTTCAATAAACTTTCCACACAGTCCCAAGTTGCTCCTTCCCAGGCATGCTCCTTCCCCACCCCGACCCCCATTTCCATTTCAAGGTCCAAATCAGATTCTACTTCCAAAAACCTTGCTGGGCCCTGGTCTAGCTGAAAATACCTTCCTCTTCATGCGAACTTCCACAGTATTTCATGCACACTTATAATTTGGCACTTAAAATTTGTTTTGTATTAGTTATGCATATACGTGCTTCTACCATATTGTAAGTTCCAATTTATCTCTGTAATACTTAGCATAATACATAAACCACCAAGAAGCTGAAAAAAATGCTTGTTGAATTAGTGAATGAATCAGCCAATCGCTTTTCAGTATTGTGGGCAAATAGCCCAATTTTTGCTGGCATAATACAACAATTAGCATCCGTAATCGTGACTCTAAATACCCAAATAATTAAGTTATATTCAGTCTACTGTTTCGCAAGGCAAAAACAAGAATAACGTTTTAGAAACACTACCATAAAAATGGTTGGGATGAAATCAACTGTGACACTAGTCTTCCATTACCCAGAAAACTTACTCGACTTGAACCATTCACTACCTTGCTAATCCTGAATAAATCACACATTACTGGGCAGATAAATACACACAAATATACAGTCTTAATGAAGAATAGTACCACATCAGTAAAAAAAAAAAAAAAAAAAAAAAAAGAATAGTACCACAGGATAAGTTATAGCCAAGAAACTACAGAAACCCATCTTTCAGTGTTATGAGAAATAGTTTTTTCAAATACAAATCTGAAAACGTCATTTCCTTATTTTAAAAAATTCTTTGATGACTTCTTAAATTTTTTAGCAAGCACTCAAAGCATCAACCCCACCTTTCCGGCGTTATCATCTTCCCAAACACCTACAACTGATTCTCCCAACACCTTTTGAACTCCAAATTCCATCCCTTTATCCCACACTATGTTGTTCTCTCTACCTGGAATGTCCTACTTCATCTCTTCTTCTGTTTAAAACTACTCAACCTTCACGTTCAGGGTCTAGCTGAAACCTTACAATGCTTTCTGCAACAGTACATTTGTCCTTGTCCTAACAGATCACCATCATTAAGTTTAAGCAGCTGGAGTGCAGGGTCTTTATAGCCTCAGAGCTAGCACAGTCCTGGTACAACAATAAACAGCTAAAACTTTTGTTGAATGAATGGAAATTTTATTTGACTACTGTTTTTATTTTTCCCTCCCACTTTAAACATTGTAAGAAACATATCAGCATGAGCTATCTTTTCTTCCTTTTTCTTTCTTTTTGAGGCTCTACTTAACAAGGAGACAAAACAGTAAAAAACAGCAGGAAAAAACAAACCCAACTTAATTCCCAGCTCCCCTCGAAAGGAGGCCTAGACTAAACAAACAACTTGAACTTCTAGAGCACATACAGTCAATATACTATTAATGTGTATAGTATCTTGCATAGTTCTCTAACTTTGATAGTTTTGTATGTATTGCCAATAATGCTTTCCTAAGTTCTTTAATACAGGGTCATATCTCATGTATCCCTCATACAGCCTAGTCTGGAGGAATTATCCATGTATTTGGTTTAATTAGAAGCTGGTTTGCTCCTTTAGAGTTTAATCATAATAAGATCGAAATTTTCTTATACTCTTTCAGGTTGAATGAATCACTATAAAAGGATGTGGTTTCTTGAAGATGCAATATTATAATATTTTAAAAGATACCACAGAAGACACTCATGAAAGGACAAGTAATATACCTTGAAAAGCTTTTACAATACTATTTTTTTCTTTCTCTCACAGCAGAAAGAATTCCTACGGCACTTTCTACAATAAAAGAATTATTTTTCTAGTGGCTTTTATATACCCACTCAGCACCTGGCACTGTGTTATATGTTCATTAGCACTTGTTGTTGCAGGCCCCTATGGCCAATTATACCATTAAAGCTGAAAACAGGCAAAAGATCCCATTAAGTAACACATAATCTACTATTCTGCTTAAAAGTGGATGGTATGAAAAATAAAACAATGACTTCACTAAAAAAGAGTGTAGATATATTGCATTAGTGTTACTGACTGAAAGGATCTAGTATCAATTTCTTTAAGTTATTTTTTTCTCATTGGAAAAGTCATTCTTTAATTATAATGATGAGTCTGTTGTTGTAGAACAGCAACCATCATGCTTTACTTCCAAAATATTATCATGGAAGTATTCTGAAGATAATTAAATGAAGCCCCCCCCACATATTTGCATATGTAAAAATATATTTCCTGCATTAATTTTAAGTAGCTAGAAATTTCCAATTTACTTTAAATACCAAAGGTGAGCAGTTGATTGAAAAATATGATCTATAGTTAAACATTTGAATATAATGAGTAAAGAAAATTCACTTGCTGCCACAGAAAGAGTGTTATGATTTCTAAACTATTACTATTGTTGATTCTAGTCAGTATCAGCTTCTAAAAGAGACACTTAAGGGGAGTGTTTTCAATCTGTGGGCAGTGACTTCTTAGTGGGTAGTAAATCAATTTACTGGGTCATGACCACTATTATTTTTAATGAAAAATAATAAAATAGAAAATATCAGAGTGCATCATACTCAATTCAGGTGAGTGAATGAGTGAACAAGTGAGTTTGTATATGTATGAATGTGAGTTTGTATACAAGTTCAAGATGTAAAATGGAATTCCAGTAAAAACGTTGAATACCACTGTTATCTTTTTTTCTTTTTAGGAGATGACAGATTGCTATGTTACCACAGAAAAGCACTGTGCAAACATGAATTCAACTTACTGATATATTTACTTTCACAGCATTCTCTCTACTTGGACTTCAATTATTTCCCTTTCTTTACCTGTTAAAAATTCACTGTTACTCTGACCGCAAAATATTTTTGTTGTTCCTGATTGCAGATTAAGTTGATAGAATACACTTTGCCTTGAATAATTTTAAATATTTAAAAATTTTAATAACCAGGGTGACCCTATAATTTATTGTGCAATCCAGGACAATCGTGAGAGTGAAAGAGGCACTATACTCCGTCACTCTATTAATAACTTAGTAAATATATTGTGTTCTTAATACTGCCAGTATGAAAAAGATATCATTTAATTAAAATATTATTAAACACAAGAAAGCCAGCAGTTAAAATAAAAGTCCAAAAGCATTTAATATAAATTGTATGAAATTTCTAATTTTTAATGAAAATTAATAATGTTCTTATTAGACTGTATAAAAAATCAACCAGGAAAAAGAAATCTGTGTGGGCATGTAAAACAATCTGAAGAGAACAAAACCTGAAAAAGAAGTCTTCCAATAGTGCAGTCTATATTAACTGGAATAAATTCTTGAATAAGAGGTATGTCTTGAATTTGCAATGTAGGATATAAAGTAAACCCTTTAGAACTAGTCTCTTTAGATAAAAATCCACTAAAGAAAAAACCTCAGTAAAACAGCTTCATAAATGATTATCCACAACTGAAGGCACATGGAAATTATTAAACAATTCATTTGAACCTGCCCAAAGAATGATAAACTAGGTCAGCGTTGGGCAAAATTTATACCTGTGAAGTTTATTCTTTCTTGACAATTGAACTCTGTTCCAAGTATGGCTACCTCTTCCATGTCTTTAATTCCAAAACTTTCCTACTTTCTTCATTATTTCCTTTTAGTTAAGTTAGGATTTATATCTGTGACCATATAAATTAGTTTGATGTTACACAGTTCTGGCGTTTTAAGCAACATCTAATTCTTAAAAAAAGAGAAAGATTTCTTAGGGCTCCAGAATCCCAGTTCCGTGTTCTTTACACTTCATTTTTATTTGGCATCTCCTCTTTCTTAGCTTTCCACCAGAGGAAGGCCCCATGGATGATAAACTTCAAGGGATATGTAACGCCTACATATATAAAACTTTTTATCTGTGGATGATAAGTGCCTGTTTCTGGGATGGGGCCCATAGTCTTCAAAGTCTCAAAAGGGCCAATAACCCCCCGCAAAGATTGAGAACCATCATATTATAAGTATTTGAGTCATCAGTAAATAAATATTAGAGAAACAGAGGGGCATCCTTTTCCTTCTGTTCAGGCTGGCTGGAATATTTCTCTTTCTCAAAAAGCCACCAGTTCCCAGAGATGAGGCCAGGAGCTGGTGGTTTCTAAGAAGGCTTGAGAGTTTATTCCATCACAGGTAACCAAGCAGGCCTTTACCATTTCATCTAGGGATATCTAAGCTTTTTCTTCCGAAGTAGGCCACATAATTAACAATTCACATGAATCAAGTCTGCTTGAACTAGGAGCACAAAGGCTTTAGTTCTACTTATTTTCCCTTTATATTGTCTCAGTTTTGTGATATACTTAGATTAAGGTAAATTTTTTAAAAAATGATTTTGTATTTTAGTCATCAAAACAGCATCTACATATTCTTGAAAACTAATGCCTTTTACTCATATGAATTGATGAATCCCTTATAATAACTCAGTGGAAACCTCCTGGCTAACAGGTTGGGACCATTGTTTTATACCAGTGAAACTGATAGGGAAGAAGAGAATTGGCATCTGGAGTTTATAAATATAATACAGAATTCTACACTTGGAAAACAAAAAACAATAAAGCCGATAAAAACTTCTTACTGCCATGAATAATCAGCAAAAATATCCTTTATGTAGCTCTACATTCTACACTTGGAAAACAAAAAACAATAAAGCTGATAAAAACTTCTTACTGCCACGAATAATCAGTAAAAATATCCTTTATGTAGCTCTACTGGTCAAGATGATTTTGAAAACAAGGGGAAAAGTTTCAGAATTTCCAAGGGAGCATGTGATTTTTATGTGTCTTAAAAGTGAGTAGGGGCTGTGGAAAAAAGCACCCTAGACTTTCTTCAGCTTTTCATTTCCCTTCTTTTTGCCCTAGGACTGCCTAACACACAGTTCATATTTCCTAATACTTCTGATATTTTGGTTAGTATTTAATAACATTTTAAACATAGCCATCTCCTTTTCTGATGCCCATAAAAATGTATCCCCATTCATCTTATATTACTTTTTCCCCAACTAATGAAACTTTTTAGATGATAAAGAGTTCATGAGAATGCACCCCTGTTCAATGGACGGTCATTATCTGTTAGTTATAAGCAATTAATACTATGTTTTGAAGGATTTTCATATGAGATAAAGGCATTTTTTTTAATGGACTACAAAATCTGGAC
Source organism: Mesoplodon densirostris (assembly GCF_025265405.1). Classification (NCBI taxonomy): domain Eukaryota; kingdom Metazoa; phylum Chordata; class Mammalia; order Artiodactyla; family Ziphiidae; genus Mesoplodon; species Mesoplodon densirostris. The sequence continues at coordinate 82,130,507 of NC_082662.1, forward strand.
TGGAGAGATCTACCTTATTGAGTATTTATGTAACGTGCCCAAATGGTCAGAATGGAACATTTTCTAAAGCCCTCTGAAATCTAATACAGCCCTAACCATTTCTTGGGTCCCTGCCCTTTCTTTTTTTTTTCTTTCTTTCTTTTTAATTTTTTTTGGCCGTGCCATACAGCTTGCAGGATCTCAGTTCCCCGACCAGGGATTGAACCTGGGCCACAGGAGTGAAAGCCTGGAATCCTAACCACCAAGCCACCAGGGAACTCTCCCTTCCTTGCTCTTTCAAATTAGACTCTGCACCACAATGATCCTCACCTTGAACCCAACTTCATCTTAGGATTTTCAATTGCTTTCATCCTGTATGTGGTAGGTAATAGTGACTGAAAACAAAGATCTAGGGGTAAGACAGCCCTGATTTGAATTTCAAGTTTGCTACTATTAACTGCATAAGTTTGGACAACTTGCTTAAGTTCTCTAAAGCTCTAGTTTCCTATAAAATGCAAAGAATTGTAGTACTTACAACTGAAATGGTGGTGGTGAAGATTAAGTGTTATGCATGTCAGCTGCATAGCATAGTGCCTGACGCATAGAAGTGTTCAATACAAGTTAGTGGTTATGATAACAATAATGATGATTTCCGGTTTCTACAGTCTCTTATTTTCACTGCCTCCCTGCCTCTAATGTCTGCAATTACCTTCCAAGACTGATGAAGGCAGGAGTAACTGAAATGTCACAGTAGGAGGACTAATCCAGTAAAGTAAAACTCACTCTATTCCCCTCCTTTTAATATAAATGGTCAGCAGTCATCCCTGGTTATTGATATATAAAGTCAAAGGATACAGCAAAGAAGCAGAAGAAAGAAAGACACTAGTGTGAATACAAGTGTTTCTTTGGTGGCAAGAACATATTGGATGTAAGCCATAGGAAGACATGAGGAAGAACAAAAAAGCTGGGTAAACAACAACTAGAAGAAAGCAGAAGGAAGTGATCTAAAAGAGCAAGGGAAATAAAAAGATTGGAAGGAGAATTTTAGGCAAAAGAATTTTATGTAGACCTATTTAGAAAAGAGAGAATATTTTAAGATGTGAGACATGGGATTTGCTAAAGCAGGGTAGCTTGAAAGGCTACAAACGAAAAGAGCAAGGCATTTTGTAGGGTTTAAGAAGCAGTATTACATATGAGTAAGCTAATAAAATTTTCACAAGCTAGCAGTATGAAGAGGTATCTGCAAGGTTGGGCTAACCAACCAAAAATAACACAGAAATGTGCATGTTAACATTTATGTGCACAGCTATATTTATTAATCCTAAATATAGTTTAGGGGCATTAAAAGAAAAATCTATTCAGTTGTCAACACGGGCCATTATTAAGGCCTGCCCCTTCAAAAAGTTGATCTATAGACTAATGAAGACTCATTAGTTTGCTTAGTTTTCTAATTTAGTTATATATTTGAAATTTCACTATAATTTCTTTGCCTAACGAAGCATTTCCCTAAGCTAGAACTACAATCTTTTTTACCAAAGAGAGGTGTCTTACTAGAATCTACTAACAAAAATAAATTTAAAAATCAAAAATGGTATAATTTAAAAATCAATAAGAATAATGTAGACTCAAAAGTTCCACACCTCTATTAGGTTACCTTTTTCCTCAAATCAAGCCCTAAGAGCTAAATGAAAAAGAATAACTTGCTTAAAATTATATCCAACAGTTTACAAGTTGCTGAAATTTAACGTTTATTCAGACTCAACTGCTGCTTACAAAAGAAAGCTATAAATATCATCTGAACTAGCACCAGTCTGGTGAGAAAAAAAAGTGTATTGTATCAAACAGACTTGCTGTGTTATCTGTTCAAACATACCTGTACCAGTCAAAAGTCCAGCACTCTTCTTTCGTGCATAAGCGCGTAAGTGGTTGGACAGGCTAACAGCACTTGTAAACGTCGTATTGCAATGCACACATGTTCTAAGCTTCACAGGCATACCTATCATTCAAAAGAAAACTATAATCCAGTTCTCACTTCAAAAAGTGAAATTTTCTTAGGTAAAAGCGTGAAAAAAAGTACCACAATAAAGATGGTTTTAAAAAACGTTCATTGAATTAGCTTAAGATAAGGAGGGGAAATTAAGTCACCTATTATTAGTTTGTAGTTAGTATTTAGAGCCAACCCATGCTCTTTAGAAAGGTAGAAGGAGGAGTGTCTTGAACCCCTGAGCTCCTCTGGATTTAATACCTATTATCACTTTCTTGCAGATTTCTGTGTTACGCAGATCATTTCCTAAACCTAAAATACAATCCTATGATTTGAATAGCACAGTTCTGTTGAGAAGTTTCAAAGTTTACAACATTATCAATAAAAAAAAATTAAAAAGTCTAGTTGACAAAGTGGTAATTAAAGTGTTTTACCCACAAAACCTTAAAAGGCTCAATACTAAATTAGGCTTTCTGATGAAGGCTGGGAGAAAAGGTGGTAAAACACACCACTGAACAGCTGTTAGACACAACATTTTATTCAGGGCATTTTATGTTCATTACTCTGAATGCACAATCAATAATGAAAGTTAATGATTTAAAGTATTTTGCTAAAATCTTTGTGCTAAATAAAAGATCAACAAGCTAACATCTTAGTCATCACAGTAAACATGCTGAAACAATAAGAAACTCCTAACTTCTCAGACAACCCTCATGCCCCCAACATGTTTCAATTGGTTTCTTCAACATTATTGTGATAGCCACAAATATGCTTTCCCTCTCTGAAGTGTACTATATCTTGGCCAACATAGCTGACACATCTTCCTTACATTTTATCCCTCTGAAAAATGCTGAAAAGTTATCTTTGAAAGACTCTCTTCATACAAAAGAAAGAACCCTATTAACCAGAAGCTCATACAAGATAAATTGTTTTTCAGACCACTTAAAATACAAGGCAGTCTTTCCTCAAATCAACACTGCATTACAAATATTTGGAATATCCCAGTGTCTGCCCAAAGTAAACAAACCAACATTACAGTAATTTTATTCATTATTAATCCATTGACCAGTTACTTTTACCTTAGATACATTCAACCCAGTGCTAAAATTATGAGATCATCTAAATTTATCTTCAACATTCTTAACCTCCAAAAGAAACCCATACAGACACAACATTTCTCTAGTCTAAAAGTATACACCAGACTTAGCAATACCAAATAAAGTATGGCAACTTTTTATCTGCCACATCATTTGCCAATACATACAAAATATTCCTTTGAAAAGGAAAAACTATGGGTGCATAACCACTAAGCTAAACCATCTGTTTTGTTCTATTAGAACACTATAGTAAAATCTAAAACCTCAAACAAATGTTTTATACTCACAACAGTCCTCCAAAAGCAAACTATCCCACAATACAATGACGAATTGAAGAGGGAGAAGTTTCTTTGGGTTAATCACAACACACAACAGACACCAATCCATTCAGTTTAAAGAGTCTGTTTTGTTTTACCCAAGCAGCAGGAAAACCGACAACTAAAATCTTGAAAATAGTATCACTTTGGAGCACTGGCAAAAAAATGACAGCCTTTTTAGTAACACTATGCTTCTAAACAACATCAACCTCCCATCCAAAGAACCATCCCCCGTCCATGACAAATTTTATTTTTACAGATCAGCTTTTTGTTTTTGCTTTTGTTCTCACCTTGCATTGTGACCAAGAGATGAGGCACAGAGAACTCAGTGCCGATGAACATCAACGGATGATTTATATAGAAATAACAGTATAACCAATCCTGCTCTGCAAAAAAGCAGCTTAAATAAAAGGATTCTGAAAAAGTATTTTTGACACATATTCCACTAAGGTAAACATTAACTGTGTTTAAATTATGTAAGATAGTCATAAATGTCCTCTTACCTGAGTGCATAGTGAAGTCCATTTTTTGTGGTTGGTACATCAATGGACTATCTTCATTTAGTGGAAGAACACATTTCTGAACAAATCTCTTTCTTGCAGTTTGATTATGGATCTTTTGAGGAGAAATAGAAGAATTCTTTTCTTCTCCCATCCTTTTATTTTTAAGCAGTTCTATCAGTGTAAGAGACTGATTCTTTTTTCCACTAGGCAGTTCTGGCTTTGTTTCATCATATTCATTTAAGAAACTCAGCCCTTCTTCCTCTGATGCAGACACTGATAAAGCTTCAGTCTTTAGGCCATTACGGTATGCTTCAAGAGGTATAACATTTTGAGATAGAAAGTCATCACTTGATGCAAGTTTTTGAGCTACAAATGGTCTAGGAATAATACGACGACTGTTCAATGCCTTTAAGATTTTTTCATATTTTTCTTCATTTTGCATCATCTCATTCAGAACACAGATTGGAGATTTGTGAGCATCCCACTTGGTCTTCCCAAGTCTTTTCAGGTGGCCTCTAACATGATTTGATAATCCAATTTTAGTATCAAACCAACCACCACAGAGCTGACAAGTGTGTTCAGAAGTGGTTTCAGACTTCTCTATAGCTAAAAAAAAAATTTTTAAGAGTAATATCAGAATTTTTAATAAATTGACCACCTTAAAACAAATTAACTCTGAAATATGAAATTATGTGATTCTAATAAAGGCCAAATCTGAGCAAAACCTTCAAATCCTTTGAATTCGAATATGGACATATTAGCCCAAATTATCTGCATGAAAACTTACCTTTTCTAACTCGCTTAACAGGTGTTCCTGTGCCAGTTCTTTTGAAATGTTGCATTTTGTCACTTGTGGCTATTTGTTCTGGTGATACAACATGACGGGCTTCATAGCTTAATCCTGCTCTGTGAAGATGTCCCCGGACATGATTTGACAACCCAACGCCTGTTTCAAATGTTGCTGGGCAGTAAGGACACGATTTCTTCTCAAGAGACAAATCAGTCCAGTGAAAAACAGAACTATGCTTTGACAATGAAGTTTCTGCATTTTCTAAATGCTGAGGATCATGTATCTCATGCAAAAAGTTATTAGTTCCAGCATCTTCATAATATTCAAAATAAAAGCCATCGTTTTGATCATAACTAAGTGTAGCATTTTCTCCAGGCTCTTGACCTTCCACCTTGCTTTTAAATAGAGGGAATAGGTTTACATGTTCTTGATTAATATCATTATAGGTTTCATCTTCTATAGTCTGTGTAGTGTAGTCACCTAGCTCAACATTGTCCCAGGAACTTTCATCTTCTGTTTCATAGCTATCTTTCTTTTCAGCAGAATTAAGTTTTTGCAGAACGACAACGGTCATTTTATGCAAGAAATCTGGATAGCTATCCAAGTCTTCTCCTCGAACAGAACTTTGCTTCTTAGAATCCTTAACTACTCTCTTTACAGCTACACGCCTGTGGTCTCTGAAGCTTTCTGGCCTTTTGGTATCAGAGTTATGAGGGTCTGAAATAAAACTATTGTTGTGAGAATTACTTGATGATGAAAACAGATGTAAAGAATTTAACGAACTAGCTTCCTCTTTTTTGAAATGCAGAGGATATGATTCACCTGATTTTTTGATCATCCTGTAGTTTTCATATTTATGTCTATATAAATAGTTGCTATTTGCCTTGGCATTAGATTTTTCTTTTGCTGCCTGATGGAAATACTTAGGTTTTTGGTCAATGCTGCTTTTAATCATAACAGTCTTGTGAGGAGAATTGTTTTGATTGCACACATTTACACCTGACTGGGCAATGCTTTTCCGAGCTTTTTGTATTCTGTGTGGCCGTTTATGGAATTTTGAAAAATGACTTGATTGTGAGGATGATCCAAATGTTCGCTTTACATCTTGTTTTAAAGCAGAGTTCTTTGGAAATGTTGTTGACTGTTGTTTAGTTAATGGTTTAGGACTATCTGTATCTATAGGTTCTTCGATTATGTCGCTTTTTTTTTTATCAAGTCCAAGAGGACTGCCAAATGAATCAATGCATGATGATGAATGCAAGTACTCCATGTGTTTTTTTAAAATACTCCTGGCTGAAGTAGTAAAAGGACACATCTTACATATATAGGTAGCTGATTTTTTGGATGATCCTATAATGGGGTCCTTCATGAAAGTCTTTTTTTGCGTTTTTCTCTGGGCTACATCAGAACTGACAATAGGGCATTTTACCACTGCTCCATGGGCAATTCCTCGATGGCATTCCAATTCATTTTCTGTCACTGCCATAAAGTTACACTCTTCACAGCAGTAGTACCTTTTATCTTTTTCATGGGTTTTAGCATGTTGCACAAATGTTTTAGGGCAATTGGTACCAAACACACACTGAGGGCATTGTAATCGTGCACTTCTTCCTTCATCTTGAAGTTCTTTCAATTCACGAATTTCCTCCATCAATTTCTGTCTTCTTTCTTGGTGAATAATCATATGCTTTAGTAGCGAGTTCCGATCTCGAAATGTCCGTCCACATTCTCTACAAGCATATGGCCTTGGGACGTTAAGATGTCGAAAGTGACTATTTCCATCTAAATGATACATCATATGCCTGTGGAGATGCTTTTTCTCCCTAAAATTCACATTGCACTTTGTACAGGGGTAGAATGATGGCTCTTCGGTGCTGAAAGTAGCAGGTGACTCGGAATCACTTTCTTCACATTTCTTTTTTAAGGTATTTGAAAGAAAAGTGCCAGTATGAACAGGTGAACTGTCTTCTCCGCACTTATCTGGGTTATAAATTAGATGTTGAAAAGTATCCACAGATTCCAAGTCTTCATCGGTTGATTCAGGTTTCACTTTTGATAATGCATATTTCTGTGAGTCTATTGCTTGCAGTTCTTCATTCTGTTCCATAAAGTCTACTTCTAGCATTTTTGATTTATTGGGTACACAGTTAGAATCATTAAAGCAATCCTCAGTATAACGAGTTATCTTGCTTACATCCATTTTTCGCTTTCTCTTTTTTTCTAGACCTACTTTAGAGTGAACTGGAGCTTTATCCACTGTGTCTTCATTCGTCATAAGAAACTGAATGAACTCTTTTTGGGGATCCCAGTTTGTATCATTTTCTGACCTAAATTCATCTGTACCTGAGGAAATTCCTGTTAATGTGCTGACACAATCATCTTTTACCAATAAATCTTCACTATCTTCACCCACCTCTACTTGATTTATTAAAGTGCTATCTGACTTTATATTACTCCCTACTGAATTCTGAATGTCACAACCAATTGAAGCAGAGGTAGGTAGTTTTTTAATGGAATGGGTTGGATTCTTAGCATGTGCTACATCTGATAACAAAAATAAAACTTGGTGTTGACTTGCTTTCTGTGGTGTAGAGAGCTGAAGATCAGCTGCCACCTTCAAAGTTGAACAAGATTCTGTCATTGGCTGATCCACAGGCTGTCCAGTGGTTAATGAAACACTGCCTTTATTCATATTGGAAGTCTTATTTAAGGGGTGTGAAACTGGTCCATTAACAGCAGCTCCTTTAGGCAAGATAAAGTTTTCACTAGAAACAGTAGGAGCACCAGCATGTATAAATAGAGTAGACTGGCCTCCACTTAAGGCTTTTTCAGATTTGTCCTTTGACAGTTCTTCAGGCAGAGTGAATGTATTGTTTTTCTGAAATGATGTTTGACAATCTTTTGGTTTATGAACTCCACTCTCTTTGTCTGAGATAAAACTGTTGTCATCTAGGAGTTCTTCTTTAGCACCAGTAATATCGGTGTTTATCTTCAAGTCATCCATATTGTTGGCAAGCCCATTTAACACATTTAGTCTAGAAAATGGAAAAAAAAATTTAGATTTGCATGAAAGAAAGAATATTATTAGAACGTAGGGAGAGTTAAAAGTACACATTTTTAGTAGCTTAATTCTACTTTTTATACTAAGATCCCAAAAATTTTTCAAGGATGAAGAAACACTAAAAAATTGAAAGATTTTTAAAAGGTTGCAGTGGTTAATTTTTCCTTTGTGCTAGGCAACAACCCAAAACTGCATATATACAAAATGTAGGGCAAAGTACATAAAAAACACACACAGACACACACAATATAAATGAATATGCTACAGACTGAAAAAAAATCTAAAATCTCATATACAGATTACTAATAAGAAAATTATCTCACTTAAGTAGATTTATTAAGGGACATTGTACACTAGAGAATAATGTAAATTGTTAAATATTGCAGAAAAGTAAAAGTTTTGTCACTTAAAAGTCCATTCCCAGAGGAAGGTAACAAATTACCAGTCAGTAGAGAAGCTTACTTGAATGCACAATGTGCTATCAACATCAATGGCTAATGTATGAAACAGCATTTTTTTATTTAAAATAAGACTGCTTTGCTCTCAGTGTTTCACATTCTCCTAAAATTCGACTAATTTAAAAAATGTTTTATTCACTGGGTTTCATTCATTGCTTATATAAAGTATCCTTCATTCTAAATTAGTAAAGTTAAAATTAATGAAGTTCCATGTTTCTTTAAACTTTCATAACCTGGATCCCCAAATTCTAGGCATTCCCTACAGGCAGTTATCCTATTTATGATCTGACAGTCTACTGCAATAACCTAAAATTTTTTACTCTACTCTGAAACATCATAAATATATCTTAAGTTTTTAGTTTATTTCATATAAAATGTGGACAATATTTTTCTAGGCATTTTTGATAAAATATTTAATCATTATGAGAAGACAGCAGGATATTTTAAAAGGAAAGGAGACTTCTGAAAGTTTGGAAAACATACATACCATGGCTATAATTATTGCCCCTACTATGAAGAGTTTCCTTGTACCCTGTTCTTATTTTGCTCTTAGAAATGGCCACATTATACAGGAGTTGCCTATCTTCTTGGAAGAATGTAAGCTCTTTGAGAGCAGGGATAGTGACCTAGTCACCTTCATACCCCTAGAACCTAACAGGATGCTTGGCATAAGTGCTCAGGCAATATTTGTTGAATAAAGGACTAATGTGGTGAATGAATAAAAACACATCTGCAAAATCAAAACAAAAGTTCCTAAAGTATAAGAAGAAAAACAGTTTTCTTCCTATGAAATTCGGATATCTCATTCAAATAATGCAAATTCCATCATGGTTCTGATTTCTTAACTCAGCAGTTTTAGCAACGCCTTCAAAATATCCAATAATCCTCAAGTGCGATTTAAAGAACCCACTATTTGGCAGCCCCATGTATTTAATTATTCGAAGTACTGACATAAAATTCCATATCTCTTTTCCTTTCGTACATAGTATCAAGTACAGTTTATTCATTCTCCAAATGTTTACTGAGCCCTTTCTATGTGCCAGGCATTGCTCTAGTAGCAGGGATTCAGTAGGGAACATGACAGACATAGTTCCTGCTCTCAGATAAAGAATAAGGTCTTCCATTTTTCTTTTACAGTATTTTAAATTTGTATAACAAGTAATATCATTTTAGAACAGCAGGAATTTACAATTGCTATTTAGAAATTAAAACATTTGCAATAAAGTTCATTATTTCTAATATCTTTTATGGTACCAAGTACATACTGTGTAAAACATTAAATCCAGTTAAAGAATAAAAGAATTGCTTCTAATTATTTTCTTCTTATTTCACAACTTAGAGCAGCACTTATAAATATGATCTTATTCTTTCCACAAGATGTGTTCCTTAATACAACAAATATTACAAGTAAATATTATAAATATCCTTCTTTGGCATTATTATTTATACCAACAATTATTTTTCTGCCCGTCATAGGTCTTAGAATTCTGTTTTGAGATTGGCAAATTTCCACAGAAATAAAAATAGACTTCAAATAACATCATATTCAATGATATCACTCCAAAATGGTGCTAATGCAGCACCCAGCAGGAGTCTCTACATCACATACAGGCAAGTTAAAAATGGGCAACACACAAACGTGTTAGGAGGGAGTGTGCAAACGTCAATGAAAAGAAAAGCAAACCTTGATGCTATACTATTACCCATTCCTGACATTTCTAATTAAGTTAAGGTAGAAAAAGTAAAATGTCCAAATAGGAACAACCTCATAAATCAGAAATGGATGACAGATTTTTTTTTAAAAACTAGCCTGAAAAACATTTACTTTCTTTTCCTACTTATTATATTCGCAGAGGTAGACAAATATATGCTCAATCTGAAAGCCTATATTAGCTTTTCTCAACAGGAAGCAACATTGCTAACGAAGTGGTAAATTCAGTGTTAATGAGTGGCTTCACTGTTACCACCTCAGAGGTAAAACCTTCCATGTTCCATGTTCCACCCATCTGTTCTGGTGTTAGAGGTTCAGAGATGGAACAGACGCTTCCCATTTAAAGCAACTTCGTTGGTACCCCCTGAACAGCAGGGTGACAAACTATGAGAATATCATGTCAGCTTGGAGATTGGATCCTCATTACCAGAATGGCTTTATAAAAGCCTTCCATAAGTTCAAAGTTTGAAGATATCAAAGGGTTTTGCTCAAAAACATAGAAAGAATAACAGATTTTTAAATATACAAAGCACATGTAGTAAAAAGAAAAACAGAAGATCAAATTAAATATTGTGAAAATATAAAATGAGGTCTTTAACAATCAAACTTTTCCTTTACATCTACATAGTGAAATACACCTTACTTGCCTCCAAATTGACTATCTCTGCTCTGAAAAATTTTTATTAGCACATTAATATTAAAAATATACTGTATCAGTTTAAAAATATGCTACAAGAAATTGAATCAGTAAGCTAGTATTTTAGCAACAATAAAAAATTCTCCTGGCTTAATTTTCAGAATATATTTCTATAAACGAAAATGTCCAAGATACATTTTTTCTTAACAGTATTCAAGACCCAGAGCTATTGCATTGAGATACAATATAGAACAATGGATCATCAAAATGTGTTGCACTGACCCAGAATTTTGACATAAAAAATTATTTCCCTACATTCAGTATGTTTATGGAGTATCCAGGCAAGAAAGCATTTGACCTATAAGTTAATTTCACACTGTCTCAAACAGTTTTTTCAACCACCTTTATATAGTTAAATATATATAACAGAGTCATAAATACTAGGTTATGTGAATATAACAAAGGAAGGGGCATATTTGAAGGTAGGCATTATTCATTAAGTTTAAAAAGGAAAAACTAATGAATTAAAATAAACAAATTAATGTTATATTGTTTGGCCTCTCTAAATTTCAATGAAATTGCTGTTATCAATTAGGATCTTTTTATTAAATGTTTAGATACTATCACTGTGTCCTCCTCCATGTAATCATATAACCACAATTTTTCTATTAACTGAATTTTAAAATGTTCTTTAAAAAAGTTCACATACTTTATAAAAAGCTACAAATGGAATTTTAAATCTACATAAAACATATTTCAGGTTCTGGAAAATCATGAGTTCTACAGCTATAACTGCCTGTAGTTATATACTGTGAGCATTAAAAAAAAGTACAAAGGTCAGATCTGTCTTCAAGATGACATCATCACTTATATGCCTCAAGCTAGACTTATTGTCTCAGAAATCTCAAACATCAGTATTTTTGCAAACTATCAGCACTTGCTATAACACCCTCACCACACTACATCTTGAGGTTACTACAGAAGAAATGAGGTGATAATTGCATATTAACATAATTATTCTGTAATCCCTGTGAGCAAGCTTCCTAGGTCACTCAGTAATTCAGATTAGATACAACCTTCCTGTCACCAAATCTATGCTGTCCACTTCCTGTTCATAAATAATTCTTTTCTGATAGAAAATTGGCTTAATTTCATTTTTTATGTACATTAGTCATTGTATTTATTGCAAGTAGGTTAATATTTTGTGGGCACTTATTACATAATATCAACCTCTGTCATGTAGTATAATTTCACAAAAAATATAGTACAATTTGCCCTCACTCTACATTAGTTCATTAATAACTATATTGCATAGCTATAAATAAATTATAATGTTGCCCACTAGCTGAGTTACAGTTAGGATCTGTCAGATTTTCACAAACCCCATGTTCATTTAAATTATCCTTGAAAACACAGGACAACTTCAATTAATCATATTTTGAGATTGGTTCAAGAAGAGAAAACCATTCACAACTGTCATTCTAATTGCAAAAAATAACCTTAATTAACTGAAATATTACATCTAAAATTACTTCAGTATTTAAGCATATATATACTATACACAATGTACAAATATATATACCGGTCTCACCTAGCATACAATGCAAGTGAAGACAGAGTATACCATATATAACGATATCATCCAGGTAGTATCCTAAGCTGTATGTCACACTGACAGGAAACTCTAAAAAAATACTGAACATTCGTAAGGGTACCTAGCATATAACATGAAGAATGAAGAGAAAACCTGGCAAGTTTAATCCAACAATTAGCCAATGCAATTAGCAATCTTCAAATGTTTGAAGGTTTGGCATACAGAAGAAAAAACATATAATCAATATGTTTGAATCATAAAGATGTGGATTTTATCTCAAGATTAAGAAAAACTAGAGACAGGAAACATTCAGCATTTCAATGGGTTGTCTTACACAAGAGTGAACTGAATGGCTCAGCAGGTTGGACTATTTGTCAGAACACTGTAGAAGGAAATACGGCACTGGAGATTGGATAAGATGATTTCTAAGGTCCTTTCTCATATGTACTATGTATGTTTAATGTTTGGTTATTACACTATTAACATTATTTGAAATAATGAGCTAAAAACAGAAGTTAAATTTATACTATTGAACTTTAAAAATATTCTCTAAATTCAAAATTACCTGAAATAATCCTTTAGTTGTAATATTTGATAAGCTAATTCTTGAACAATGAAATATGGCACTAAATGACTAACACACTGAGGTCATAGAGCTATATGCATCCCGAAAACTCAATGTACAGAGGTTTTTTCTATTGGCAACACCAAAAATAAAAAATAGCAGGAACATAATGCTTTCTTGCCAGCAGCATGTGGCATTGCCATGACAAACTAATGATCTAATTGTACCACCTACCACCAAATTACATTGAACTTGTTGAATAGTTTTGTTCCTGATGCCATGTATTATCCTCATTATTTAATAGAAAGATGTTACAAACAGTAAGGTACTAGCTCATAAATAACGTAATAACTCAAAGCAATTCTTGTTGAAAAATACACTAAATATTACACATAGTTTGACACATCTCAAGAAGCTGCTATACGGCAAACTGAAGCAGGTAACGCAAGGAGGATAAAAGAAGGGGGCCCACAAAGGCATAACTTTAACAACCTGGCAAAATCATATAATAATGAGAAGCAATAGTAGTAGAAAAACAAATGGACATTTATTAATAAAAGGTTAATTTCCTAATGAAGAACTTTGCAATTGGAAGAGGCAAGGTAAAAAACTGCAGCTGCAACCAAAGGAGAGTGCTAAGTCATATTCTGCACGGAATGACTGACTGTTGTGTTGTTTATGCTTTCATATAGTCAGAACAAGATAAGTGACCATCTCAGTTTTGACAGGGTAAATGACACACATATGCACATAGCTCCAACAAGAACAATTCATGTCTTTAAAAATTAAAATGCGTGATAAATTCCTTCATAGGACTTTCAAACCAATCAAACTTTTGACCACAATTTTTTAATTAACATGAGTCAAAAATGTGTCAATTCCACACTACAGAGGTACTGTGTCAACTCTGCCCTCCACCAAAAGAGTATTAAACTGCCATAAATTATTATTTTACTTTGGGTCTTTGTGTTCTTCAGTTTATGATGAGTTTGCTGTTTCTGCTTAATTTTGAGATATTTATTAACCCACCACGTACAGTAAGTGCAAAAGAAGTACAAGTGTTAGAAGTCCTAGGAAGACAAAACGTATAATTATATTAGAAGTGAAAATAGAGATAATAATACCCAAAGTGGTAAGATAAATATTATATATGCATATGGAATGAACTGCTTCAGAGAAGAAATAATTCTTACGGGCAAAGAGAAATTTACCATTAAAACATTACTGTGCCTATACACTTGACAATAATCAGCAAGAAACAAGGAATACGAGAAAGGAAATTTTTGAGTACAGAATCAGTATCAATGTCAGATGTCTTTTTGCCTAGTGGTTATTCAGGGAAGGCTAGGAATTTGTTCAAGAACTCAAAAATTTACAATGTTCTAAGTGCTACTGATGTAACTTCTGCCCCAGACATATGCGATTCCATAGGATCAAGGTCCATTAGAATAAGCACATCAAAGTTAGTGACATGACTGCAAATGCAAACAATTGTGGCTTTGAAAGAATTCTTTACAACAGTTGAAGAGCTAATTTGTGCCTTAATATACAGCCTGGAACATAAGAAATGTTATGCTGGTTTCTTTCTAAACTCAAACAATTTTGATAACAAATTCAGAGTTTCACATATTCAACTGTATGTATTTAAAAATAAAAACTTTTGTAGATCTCAATGGTTACGGTAAAATTCTCATTATAAATGTTCCATTAATTCATTTGCCAATCATATATTAATCATATTTAGGAAACACAAAATTGTTATGGTCTAATGGGAAGTAAACAAGAACATTCTCACATCTGGAGAATAAATTATTTCCCTAAATTACAATTTCATTTTATTGAAAGTGGGGTTCAGATCACATACAAAAAATTCTGTAATTAACCTTTCACCTATATTATACATTTAAACTCTATTAAGTAAATTCAAATTTATATATATTTAGATGGGAAAGTGGGACACTTTCATTGAGAACTAGAAAAACCAAAAAACCCAGAAGTTTTATTTTCTATAAAATAATATATTTATTAAACATGAATTCTCTTACTGATATTACCATTTACTCAACTTTTCTTCTTTCCTTTCTCTAAAATCAGCCTACAAAATTCCAATTATCTTCTGAGAAAAATATTCCAAGGTAATCACTACTCTATAATTATCTTCATTTAGGATGGTAAAAAATTCAAATATAAGAAATTTGCTTTCCTTAAAACAAAGTATGCATCTCTCTCATATCACTGTCCTTTAAAAAAAAGAATTATTTTTGTAAAGGCAAATCACAAACCAGCCACTGCATTTTTTCTGATTTTACATTTGACCTAACAAGTTTTTACTTACTGCATGTTCAATTCTGGAGTTTTAATTATAAAACCAGAAGCATTTATTTATTGTGAATTTAAGTAATTACAAAATTTCACCAAAATGTTACAGAAAACACTACATTATATTTAGAAAATGCAAGTACTTATTGATAATCAAATGTAGAGTTCCCTGGTGGTTTAGTGGTTTGGATTCCGTGCTCTCACTGCCACGGCCTGGGTTCAGTCCCTGGTGGGGGAACTGAGATCCTGCAAGCCGCAGAATTTCTTTCAGGTTCACTCATATGGAGAGAGACTGAGGTCATGGTCAAGAGTAGCAATTTTGAACCATGAGAGACAGAATGCTTGGTTTCCATATTACCAAATCCATAAAACCAAAATGTTATCAATAGCACATTACTGTTTTATAAAAGGAGACTGAAGCATATTAACATTGAGATACTTCATGGAAATTTTTAATTATTCATAACGCTAACTATCCAAATGGTATTGTTGGTAGTTTTTTTTGTTTTTTAACTGTACTGCTATCTGAGGAAGACTATATAGGACACATAAGTATAAAAAACTGCTATCAATAAAAAGCAATACATTATTTCCCCAGTGAGTAATATGAATTATACAGTCTACAGTTCAGAGGAAGTAGAAGGTCCTATGAAATACCATGGCTAAGAAAAGCCTCACAGAAAAGAGAGGGTTTTAGATAAATTTTATAGTGCAGTGCCAAGACAATCACTCTTTGGAGGCAGACCTACCTGGGTTTGAGAAATAGCTCCACAATGTCTAGCTTATTAGGACAAAGTTACTCCACTTTCCTTCAACTTCAAGTTGCTTCATCAATAAAATAAGAGTGGAACCTTCTTATAGGATTGTAAGGATTAAATAAGACAATGTACATAAAACATGTAGCAAAGGGCCTGTTATTTAGTAATTACTCATTAAGTGTTCACTCCCCATGACCCTTGCCATTAACTTGCTTCATGTACAGAATGATGACACTGAATTTGTGCACTGCTCCTAATGATAATAGAGACCCTCCCTTACAAGCAGAAACGCATTCTGGGAGGAGATACCTGAGAAATTACACTACTCCCAGGGTATAATAAACAGGATAAATGAGCAGAAGCTAAAGAGCCATAGGAAGAAGCATATCTTAAGAGTTGCTGGTTCTAGAACAATACCAGTCTTGTGGGGATAAGGCAGGGCTTTACTATTCAATAAGCAATAAAGAGGGGAATTACAGTGCATGACCCACTGCTCTAAGGAAAAAAAGATGTGAAGTGGCCACTCAGGATTCAAGAGTTTCTAAGAGTTCCTGATCCCTTTCAGAATATCAAGGACATGAATTTATCTTTCTCTCTTGTAAAATGCCAACAAAATGAAAGTAGAAGGACTAGAAGAGAGAGACATATGTAGACAAATAAAACCATAAACTTGAACAGTTATAGACAAGGGCTCTGGAAAGAAAGGAGACCACAATCTCAAATAAAACAAACAAATAAACAAAATAACTAAAAACAGGTTTTATACAAAAGAATAGGAATCAGAATAACATCAGACTTTTCACTGTCAAGACTATTACATCAATGGAGCAATAATTTCAAAGTTTGGAATTAAAATTACTTTGACTATATTGATACAATCCTATTCAAAGACAAATTATACAGCATTCAGGTTGAGGGCACACAGTGTGTAAGTTTATCACCTACCTATCATTTCAGAAAAATTTTCTCAGAAGGTTGTGTGTGTGAAGGGATCTAAAATTCATGTGCTAAGTGTATTTCACAACAACAAGATTATGAATACTTATTAATAGTGACTGAAATATAAATTTAAATGTCTGTTAAAATTAGGTTAACCACTAGAAGAATAAAAAGAGAAAGTAAATATACTTAATATCCTCAAATTCTATAAACTATTGTATTTTAAATAAAGAAGTACAGTAGCAGTAGGCTGACAACTTTGAAATAAAAAACTACTAAAAAGAAAAAACCTCAAAAAACAAAAACAACTCTCAACAGGTGAGGTGAAGAACAGAGTGAATAAAGCTGATGAAATGAGGTATTCTTCCAATAGAAAGATTTTTTTACAAGGGAGTAGGAAGAGCATTAAAAAAAAACAACAGAAAAGAGACACAAAGTCTAGACCCACAAATTATAATGAGTAGAAATTGTAGAAGAAACCAGGGGAACAGGGAAGAGGACACAACAGAAAAAAATTTCAGAACTCAAGAAGCACAGAAATCTTCAGAATAATAGCATTCAATGAGTGCTCAGCAGGATGAAGAAAAAGACACGTCACTTGAGAAGTCCTGGGGGAAATTTCAGAACTCTAAGAATAAAAGGAAGAATTCTACTCATTTCCAGAAAAAAACAAAAACAAAAACAAGACTATCTACAAAGGAACAAGGATACACAATTCATCACCAGTAGTGTCATCAGGCTTTTGAGGGAACATTTTAAAAAATCAAATTTATTGGAAAAAATTACATAAGTAGAACATGTTTGTTGCAATCTCCTCTACCTTTCCCACTATAGCCCACTTCAACTACCAATGTAATAGTCTGGTGTATCCTACTACTCCTTTTTCTTATTCATACAAACATATATACATATGTATTTGTTTTGTTCTTACCTTCACAGAAATGGTATTATATCATACACATGCTACAATAAGTATCCTTGTATAGACAGCCCTAGAGTCATGTTTTTATTTTGATAATGTAGATCCTTTAAAATTGCATGTTAATTTTTTGTTTAATATACATTTTCAAATCATTTCCCCAAATCTCTATCAATATGCATGTCTACCTCCAATGTATAAGAATGTCTGTTTCCCCACATTCTTACAATTTTTGCCAGTATCATGGTGAAAGATGTGAAAATACTTTTTAACCCAGAATTCTATAACTAGCTAAACTAGCATTCAAGTATAACAACAAAATATAGACATCATTGGACAAACAAGGATTCCAAATGTTTACCACCTACAGATGAGAGAATTACTCAAGGAGATATTCAGGCACAGATAGAAAAGAATACGTGAAGAAGAATCAATAAGCATTAGTGAGCAATTAAACTAGTAAAACATGCAACTAAATCTAATAACTGTTGACAGTTGTTCAAAAAGGATTCCTATGAAATGAGAAGCATGTATTCTGTTTTGTTCAGGATAATCATGCTGGATCAGAGTGACTTGTCATACTGACTGGAAGTGGACCATAGATGGACTCCTGGCCTGCACCTGAGTGCCCTCCTAGTTAATAATATGGGAAATAAGATCCCCAAAAGATTTCAACATGGGAGTTTTGACTACTGGAAAATGATCAAAAGAAAATCTTTTAAAAGTGTGTTAAAATGTTAAGGATAACCAACTAAAATAGTGAAATAAGATATATAATTTCAAATCTATAGAATTAAAAAATGGAAAAAAAATTGATCCAATATAAAAAGTAACAACAATGGAACAAAGCAAAGAGAAAATAAAAATAAGAAAGTAGAAAAAAGTCCAAACATATCAGTATTCAGAATAAGTTTATTCAGAATAAATGTGAAAAGTTCATATATTAAGAAAAAGGCATTCCTATTTTTTGTTTTGTTTTTAAGTATAGAATTAACATATAGAAACAACATAAGTATTCTATATGTTGTTTATAAAACGAAAGATAAGGTGATGAAAAGATAAACTAGGCAAATGTTAATGAAAAGAAAATAGATGTCTCTACTACCAGAAAAATCAAATGGAATTTAAGGCAAAAGCACTAGACCTGCTAGAAATGAATATTATATATTAATAAAGTACATGATCCACCAAGAAGATATATTATTCACGAACCCCTATGCACACAACAAAATGCCTACAAAATATATAAATTATAAACTTACAAGTATTAGGAGAAATTGACAAATAGATAGTCACAAAGGGAAGCTTTAAACACTTCTCCCCAAAAGTCAAAAGATCAAGGAAAATATTCTAGTTTTCCTCTTCCAAGATCACCTTTCTCTCACTTTATGAAAGAAAGATTCCCAAACACAAATCTGCAACTTTCTCCATCTCCATCAGTTGTTCAGGCCAATAACCTTGGAGTAATCTTCCTTATTCTCTTTAATTCACACTTCATATCCAAACCATCAGGAAATCCTATTGCCATCATCTTCAAATTACACCCAGAATTCAATTGCCTCTCACTACTGCTACACCCAGGTCCACTATTATCTCTCCCCTGTATTACTTCAAGGGCTTCCTAATCTGGTCTTAGTGCATCTACTCTTGCCCATCTACTCTTGCCCACCCACCATCTATTCTCAACACTGCAACCATTTTAAAACCTAAGACAGATCAAGTTCCTCAAAACCCTTCAATAGCTCCCTGTTTTTCCCTCAAAGAAAAAAACCCAACATCCTTATAATACCCTGTAAAAGGTGCTATGAAGATCCTTCCCAGTAACTCTTTTTTTCCCCCAGTAACTCTTTGACCTCATTTCTTACTCCTCTCCCCAACTTGCTCACTCAGTTCCAGCCATGCTGGCTTTCTTGCTATTCTTTGAACACATTCTCTCCCACATGAAGGCCTTAGCACTGACAATTCCACAAGCTGGAATGCTCTATCTCCCAGGTACTCTCATGGCAAACTTCCTCATCTAATTTGCTTTTGTTCAACCATTTTCTTTTGAATAATGCCTACCTGGACCACTCTGGTTAACATTACATACAAAACTCACTCACTTCCCTATTGCTGACATTCTTAAATACACTTACACTAGTTTACCCTTTTTCCTCCTGTAACATTTATCACCTTCTTACATATTACATAATATACTTACTAATTACAGTTATTGTTTGTGCATCATTCCCATAATACTAAGTTTCAAGGGCACAGATCTTTGTCTTGTTAGCTGGATAGCTCATGGATCTAGAAGGGTACCACCACCCAGAACCTTGATATTGTACATTGCTCTGATGTGTAAAAACTTCTGGGGAACCAAATAAAAGGTTTGAGAATACCAGATTTTCTTAAGGAGAATGCCATGGCAGCAAAGCAAACGATACAGAAAGGCCACATAGTCTCAATTCACTGAAAAACAACTCAAGGCAAGATTCCAGTGTCTGTCTCTCACTCTACCTTCTTCCTCTCCATACCTACTTTCCCCTCCCTCCCCAATCCCCAATCTTAAGAATAAAAATTCAGAAATGTGAAGGTTGTCAACAATGACACGTATGATACGTGAATTGAATTTAAAAAGGGAAGCTGTTCCCTGGTGGAGCAGTGGTTGAGAGTCCGCCTGCCAATGCAGGGGACACGGGTTCGTGCCCCAGTCTGGGAAGATCCCACATGCCGCGGAGCAGCTGGGCCCGTGAGCCATGGCCGCTGAGCCTGCGCATCTGGAGCCTGTGCTCCGCAACGGGAGAGGCCATAGCAGTGAGAGGCCCGTGTACCGCAAAAAAAAAAAAAAAAAAAAAAAGGGAAGCTGTGTTTTTACTGAGAAAGGGTCACTCTGATTTAGCTGTGAAGACTGGCTTTGTTATATAAGTTACATGGCAGACATTTTCTGTAAGCTGAATTAATTAAATCTACAGTGCAAAGATTTTGAAGAAATTAGATTTAAAGCATGTATACAATATATAAGCATTGATAAATACTTTCACTTTGTGACAAAAATTACAAATGCAACTTAAAAATGCCACAGTTTGTCAAAATTCTTTTAGAGGACATTTCAAAGAAAAATTTTAAAGACCACTGATCAAATATATAGAGAACTCTACACAACAATAAACAGACATTTTTATTTCAAAACACAGATTTGTAAAACACAGATTTGCAAAATCTGACTATATATTATAATGACCACAGAGAAATTTCCAACAGAGATGGAAGTCACATAGAGCACATTCTCTGGCCACCATGCAACAAAACTAAAAATTAAATACAACTAAGAGTTAATTAGTGAACTAGAAAAAGGTCAGAATAAAGTATCCAGAATGAAGCAATGAGAGACAAAAGGATGGAAAATGAAGACAGGAACCCGAAAAAGGATACAATGAAAAGATCTAACACACATTTAATGGGAATCCTAGAAATAAAGGAGAGAGAAAATAGGGCAGAAGCAATGCTTGAAGAGATAATGGCTGAGAATCTTCTAAAACTGACAAGAGACATCAAGCTGTGGTTTCTGGAAGCACCAGGAACTCTAAGATACATAAACAGAAAGAAAACTACACCTAGATACATCACAGTAAAACTGATGACAATAAAAGACAGAACATCTTAAAAGTAGATATAGAAAAAAAGAATAACTACACAAAGAGACAGTAATTAGAGTGAGAAAGAAAAAAAGCAGCTCCTAATGTCCGAGAACTAATCTGATGTTTTCAGCTAAATCATATTGTTCTGTTGAACATAAAAATATCTCACAGAATATCGACTTCAGACAAGGTAACTGTGTAACACAAACTACCAAATAGCGCCTTCCCTTGCTAAATGAGTTGATTGCTACCTTCTTTACCATTTATGTTTATCTCAGCTTCAGCCTGCCTTCCCTACAGATGAGGTTTATTAAGAGGGCAATCTCAAGATGAATGAAAACAAAACGCAACATACCAAAACTCATGGAATGTCCCAAAAGCAGTATTTGGAGGGAAATTTATAGCTGTAAATACCTACACTAAAAGAGAAGAAAGATCTCAAATCTATTACCTAACTTTATACCTTCAGGAACTGGAAAAAGAGCAAACTAAACCCAAGCCAGAAGAAGGAAGAAAATAATAAATATTAGAGCACAGATAAGGAAATATAAAAATAGAATCAAATAAAAAGTTAATTCTTTTAAAAGGTCAACAAAATTAACAAAGAAGTTTACTAAGAAAAAAAGAAGATGCAAATAACTAAAATCAGAAATGAAAATAGGGATATTACTACAGACTTTAGAGAAACTGAAAGGATTATAACAAAATATTAGAACTGAATACTAACAAATTAAATAATTTAGATGAAATGGACAAATTCCTAGAAACACAAATTACCAAGCCTGACTCAAGAAGAAACAGAACATCTGAACAGATTTATAATTAGGTAATGAGACTGAATCAGTAATCAAAAACCTCCCAAAACCCCAAAAAGGAAAAGTCCAAGACTAAATGCTTTCACTGGTAAATTCTACCATTTAGAGAATTAACATCAATCCTTCACAAGCTTTTCCAAAAACAGAAGAGGGACTACTTCCTAACACATTCTATGAGGCCAGCTTTACCCTAAAACCAAAGCCAGACAAAGATACCAAAAGAAAATGACAGACTGTTATGAAGACATGCAGAAATCCTCAACAAAATGCTACCAAGCTGAATCCAACAGCGCATTAAAAGGATTATAATCATAATTGGGTGGGATTATTCCAGGAAAGCAAAGGTGGTTCAATATAAGAAAAGCAATGCATTATATTAATAGAACAAAGGAATAAAACTACACAATCATCTTAATAGACGCAGAAAGACCATTTGACAAAATCCAACACTATTTCATGATTAAAAACAGTCAGCAAACTCGAATTAGAAGGGAATTTCCTTAACATGATAGAAGGTACCCATGAAAAGCCCACAGCTAACATCATACTCATCAATGATTAAAGACAAAGTTTTCCTCCCAAGACAAGGCTGCCTGCTTTTACCACTGCTATTCAACATTGTACTGGAAGTCCTAGGCACAGCACTTATGCAAGTAAAACAAGTAAAAGGCATCCAAATTGGAAAGAAGTAAAACTACCTATTTGCAGATGACATGATTCTATACACAGGCACGCCTTGGAGATATCAGGTGTTTGGTTCCAGACCACTGCAATAAAGGGAATACTGCAACAAAGAAAGACAAGACAAATTTTTTGGTTTCTCAATGAATATAAAAGTTATGATTACACTACACAGTTGACCCTTGAACAACACGGGTTTGAACTGCACAGATCCACTTATAAGCGAATTTTTTTCAATAGTAAATACTACAGTGCTACATAATTTGAGGTGGTTTGAATCCGTGGATCTGGAACCTTGGATATGAAGGGCCAACCATAAGTTATACTTGGATTTTCGACTGTGCAGATGATGGGGACCCCAGTCCCCTGGCTTTTCCAGAGTCAATTACAGTCGATTAAGTGTGCCATGGCATTATGTCTAAAAAAAACAATGCACATACCTTAATTAAAAATACTTTATTGCTAAAAAATGCTAACCATCATCCAAGCCTTCAGCAAGTTGTAATCTTTTTGCTGGTGGAGGGTCTTGCCTCAGTGTTGATGACTGCTGACTCATCAGAGTGATGGTTGCTGAAGATTGGGGTGACTGTGACAATTTCTTAAAATAAGACAACAATGAAGATTGCTGCATCGATTGACTCTTTCTTTCATTAACAATTTCTCTGTAGCATGCAATGCTATTTGATAGTTTGAAATATTCCAAGAATTACCAAAACGTAACAGAGATATCAAGTGAGCAAATGTTGTTGGAAAACTGGTGCCAAGAGACTTGTTCAACACATGGTTGCCACAAACCTTCAATTTGTAAAAAATGGAGTATCTGCAACACAATACAGTGAAGTGCAATAAAACAAGGTATGCCTGTATAGAAAAGCCCATAGATTCCACACAAAAAACTTACTAGAGCTAACATAATAAACAACTTCGGCAAACTTGCACATATAAGATAAACAAACATAAATCAATCGTGTTTCTCTAGGTTAGCAATGAATGATCCAAAAAGGAAATTAAGAAAATTCTATTTACAAAAGCATTCAAAATAAAATACCTAGAAATAAATGCAACCAAGAAGTTGAAAGACCTATACACTGAAAAATTACAAAACACTGCTGAAAGAAATTAAAGAAGGCCTAAATAAATGGAAAGGCATCCCATGTTCATGGATTAGAAAAGAAAATATTGTTAAGATGACAATACTTCCCAAAGTGATCTACAGATTCAATGCAATCCCTCTCAAAATTCTAATGGCCTTTTTAAATAGAAACGGATAAGCTGATCCTAAAATTCATATGGAACTGTAAGGGGCCCTTAAGAGCAAAAACAACAATGAAAAAGAAATAAAGTAGGGGGGCTCATAATAACTTTAAAATTTACTACAAAGCTATAGTAATCAGTGTGGTACTGAAATAAGGGTAGACATATAGACCAATGGAATAGATTTGAGAATCCAGAAATAAGTCCAAACATCTATGGCCAACTGATTTTTAACAAAGGTGCCAAGACCATTCGATGGGGAAAGAACAGTCTTTCAACAAATGGTGCTGGGAAAACTGAACAATCACATGTAAAAGAATGAAGCTGAACCCCTGCCTCATTTTGTCTACAGAAATTAAATCAAAATGGACCAACAATATAAACATAAGAACTAAAACTGCTATTGCTCTTAGAATAAGGCTTAGGGATGGATTTTATGATGTTGGATTTGACAATGAATTCTTAGAATTGACACCAAAAACATGATGAACAAATGAAAAAAAAATAGATAATTTGGACTTCACCAAAACTTTTGTGCAAAGGACATTATCAAGATATATTTGGTAAGGGTTTAATATCCAGAATATATAAACAGCTCAACAACAAAAAGAAAAAAAAACCAATTTTTAAAATAGGCAAAGGACTTAAATCGACATTTCTCAAATGAAGATACACAAATGGCTAACAAGCCCATGAAAAGATGTTCACCATCTTGGTCATTAAGAAAACTGAAATGAAAACCACAATAAGGTACCACTTCACACCCATTAGAATAGCTTTAATTAAAAACAACAACAACAAAAAATAAACTGGAAAATAACAAGTGTTGATGAGAATGTGGAGAAATAGAGACCCCATACATTGCTGGTGAGAAACTGAAACAATGTACCTGCTGTGGAAAACCATGGGGCATTCTTAAAAAAGGTAAGAAAGGATTACCACGTAACCCAGCTATTCAACTCCTAGATATATATCCAGGAGAAATGAAAACTTACGTACACACAGAAAATTGTACATGAATGTTTACAGCATCATTATTCATAACAGCCAAAAAAAGAAATGAAGTACATGCTACAACTTGGATGAACCTCGAAAATATGCTAAGTGAAAGAAGTCAGACATAAAGAATCATTGTACGATTCCTTTCATTTGAAATAGCAAGAATAGGTAAATCCATGGAGACAGAAAGTAAAGGGTACCAGGTGATAGTGGAAGGAGGGAATTGGAAATGATTACCTAACAGATACAGGGTGTTGAAACACCTTTGAAATGAGAAAGCTGGTGACTGCATAATATTGTGAATATATTAAATACCACTGAATTGTACACTTAATATGATTAACTGCATGTTATGTAAATTTCACCTCAATTAAAAAAAAAAAGATGGCAGTCAAATGTGCCCATGTTCTGACAACATCTAATTTAGAGCAAACTTCTACTTCGTTAGCCCCTCTCTAAAATTACCCAACCAAAGTCCAATCCTATTATAGGTTCTAATACCCTCTTAAAAAGACACCCCAAAATTCACTATACTATGAGGAATCTTTCACTTCAACAAGTAAAAACCATGTTCAACTATAGGTGTTCTTTGCTGGTCTTTTTGGTTGGAAGATGTTGACAAGACTAGCACCTAATTTCTCAACAGAAACAACAGAAGCTAGAACACAAAGGGATAATAGCCTAATTAAAAGAAAATGATGGCCAACCCAGCATTCTAACCAGGAAAAACTGTCATTCAAAAGTGAAGGTGAGGGCTCCCCTGGTGGCACAGTGGTTGAGAGTCCACCTGCCGATGCAGGGAACACGGGTTCGTGCCCCGGTCCGGGTAAGATCCCACATGCCGCGGAGTGGCTGGGCCCATAAGCCATGGCCGCTGAGCCTGCATGTCCAGAGCCGCCTGTGCCCCGCAACGGGAGAGGCCACAGCAGTGAGAGGCCCGCGTACCGCAAAAAAAAAAAAAAAAGTGAAGGTGAAATACAGAACATGACCAGAAAACAAAAACTGAGAGGAATTTCTCAGCACAAGTCTATACCAAAGTATACACTAAAGGGTGTTCTTCAAATAAGGGAAATGATTGAAGGTGGAGAACTCAAGATGCAGGCAGAAATAAAAAGCACTAAAATTGGTAACTTGGGTAAACCTAAAATACTGACATAAGACAATGATGATGTCTCATGGCGATTAAAATATATATGGAGGGGCTTCCCTGGTGGCGCAGTGGTTGGGAGTCCGCCTGCTGATGCAGCGGACACAGGTTCGTGCCCCAGTCCAGGAGGATCCCACATGCCGTGGAGCGGCTGGGCCCGTGAGCCATGGCCGCTGAGCCTGCACGTCCAGAGCCTGTGCTCCGCAACGGGAGAGGCCACAACAGTGAGAGGCCCGCATAACGCAATATATATATATATATATATATATATATATATATATATATATATATATATATATGGAGTTAAAAACAGGTGAGTATTGTAGCAAATAAACTGAGCAAAGGGTGAGGGGGGTGATTAATGGAATTAAAATGTTTTAGGTTCCTCACATTGTCTGGAAAGATATAAGGTAAATTAATTAGACTCTTACTGGTCAAGGATGCATGTTGCAATCTCTAGGGCAACAGCTCCCAAAAGTGTGATCTGTGGACCCCTGGGGGTCCCTGAAACCCTATCAGGGGATTCTCAAAATCACAACAGTTTTCATAATATTACTAATAAGACCTTATTTGCCTTTTTCACTCTCATTCTCTCACGGTGTACAACAGAGTTTTCCAGAGTCTATATGACTTGTGCTATCCCAACGGATTAAAGCAGAGCAGGTATGAGAATCCAGCTGTCTTCCATCAAGCTAGACATAAAAGAGACTTGCAAAAATGTAACACTATTCTTCTCACTAAATTTTGTTTTGGAAAGTATATTTTTCAAAAAATTATACTATTTATGTTAACATTTAATAGGATATTCTTGTTCCCCAAAACAAAATTATTTATGTAAATATTTAATAGGATATTCTTGTTCCCCAAAACCAGATTAAAAAAAAGTTTTTTTTAGAGTTTAAATGGATCTTGAGAACACAGAGTTTAAGACTCAGTGACCTAAATAAATGAAAGGATATGACATTCATGGACTGGAAGATTTAATAACATAAAGATGTCAACTCCTTCTCAATTCAATTTTTGTAAAACTGACAATGTGACAGTAAAAATTTATATGGAACTGCAAAGAGCCAAGAAGAACAAGGTAGGAAAACTTGCCTCATTGAACATGAAGACTTGTTATAATGCCATGTTAATCAAAACAGCATAGTTTTGGTGCAAGGGTAGATAAAGTAGACCAATGGAAAAAAATAGAGCCCAGAAACAGATTCATACATATATGGTCACTTGATTTATGCCAAAGTTAATACTGCAGAGCAGCTGGGAAACAATCTTTTCAACAAATGATGTTGCATAAAATGTACATCCATAAAAAAAAAAAGAAAAGGTGACCTCTATATGTCATATAATATCTAGAATAAGTTCTAGGTAGAAGGTAAATCTAAATGCATCATAACAATATACAAAGTAATATACAATAATCAATTCTAGGTAGAAAGTAGAAAGCAAAATAATAAAGCCTCTAGGACAGTGTCTCTAAACCTCAGCACTAGTGAAACTTTGGGCTACATTAACTGTTTTGTGCATTGTAGAATACTTAGCATTCTGTGCACTGTAGAATGTCTAGTAGCATCCCTAGCCAACCCACTAGATGCCAGGAGTACTCCATCCACCCAGTTGTGAAAACTAACAATGTCTCTGAACACTGCCAAATGTCCTACCCATGGGGTGGAAGGTGTGGGATGAGGGCAGGGTGAACTGCCTCTAGTTGAGAACCACTAGAGGATAGATAGTAGAAGGTAACATAAGAGAATATCTTCATTCATGTTCTTGGAGCAGAGAAAGACTTCTTAGACAGGACACAAGCAGCATTGACTATAAAGGAAAACAATGATAAATCAGACTACAATAAAATTAAGATCTTCCTTTCATCAAAAGATAACATTAAGAGTGTGAAAATCAAGACAAAATGGATACATTTTTTTAACATAAGTAACTAACAGAAGATTTGTATCTAGCATATATAAAAACTCCTAAAAACAGAAGGAAAAGAACAGAAACTCCAGTAGGAAAAAAAAGGGCTCATCCATAAAATATGTAACTCCTATAAATCAGTAATATAGAAAGCTAAATAGTAATAATAAAAAAGAGGATATCCAAACGGCCAATAAATTCAAGAAAAAGTACACAATTTCATTTGGAATCACGGAAATGTATCCTTCAGAAGGGCTAAAATTAAAGAGGCTATTAATACCAAGTGCTGGTGAGACTACAGAGCAATAGGAATCCTCATATTCTGTTGATGGGATAGGTACAATGACTCTGAAAACAATTCTTGCATTATCTTCTAAATTTGAACATACATACACCAATGACCCAGTTATTCTACTTCTGGTATATATCCCACATAAATGTTGCACATGTACCCCATGAAACATTTACAGGAATGTTCATGACAGCATTACTCAGTCCAAATGTCCAACAGTAAAAAGATAAATGGTGATAAAATAGTACAAGGGAGCTACAGTTATATTGGTAGCTGATAACATACATGAATCTCCCAAACATGACAGAGACAAAATACTACTACTATATAATTCTATTTTTATAAAAGTCCAAAAATAGGTTTAAAAAAAAGCTATCATCTTTGAAGCCAGGTAGTCGTTACTCCAGGAAATGGGAAAGGGAGAGTGCTTGGGAAAGGAAGCATAGGAGGCTTCTGGTTGCTGGCAGTATTCTATTTCTTGATCTATGGTGGTCATGGAGTGTTTACTTTGTGACGATTCACTCAGCTGTATACTTAGTACAGTTTCCTGTATGTATTATATTTCAATTTTGAAAAAGACATGGGTGGGGAATTCCTGGCGGTCCATTCCCCGGCGGTCCAGTGGTTAGGACCTGGCACTTTCACTGTGGGGGGGGCAGGTTCGATACCTGGTCAGGGAATTAAGCTCTGCAAGCCGCGTGGCGCGGCCTGGAAAGAGGAAAAAAAAAAAAAAAAAAAAAAAAAAAAAGCCATGGGGCATTACCTTTTATATGCTGTATATGCAACCCAGAAAACAAAAATTACACAAATACTTTAGCTATTATGGTATTATATATCAGTTGTTTAGAAGTAAAAATCATGTCTGGGGACATCATAACTTTCCACATCTTACACTTCAAGATCCTTTGCCTAATTAAAAAAAACAAATAAAATATATTAAAAATGACTGCCTGAGTTTTCAGTATGTTGCAGGAAGACATAATAAAATATACTTTAAATTTGTTTTCCTACATGTGTCATTTATTTTGATCACCTAAAAAAATCTACTATCTTAGTTTTATATGAGACAAAATAAAATACACGTCTTAGAAAATATTAATATTAAAGGAAAGTTGAAGATGTTTGTTTCTAATATTAAAAATGTATTTTTCTAAAATTTAGACACACAGAGGTTTAAGGCAGAATATAAATAATGCCTGGACTAAATAAAGGAGGTTTCTATCAAAAATCTGTATGCTTTCCCTCCCCATCAAACTAAGGCTTGGTTTGTTTTATATTCCATATGACATTTTAATAAAATGCAGTTTTACAACACCAATTATTATTTTATTTACAAAATAAGAACCAAACATTTATAATATTAACTTGCTTAATATCAAATAGATGCCCTCTGAATTTAGTCATTTAAGTGGGATGGCATAGTTAACAGCAGACAATCTGATTCTTTTTTTTTTTTTACATCTTTATTGGAGTATAATTGCTTAACAATGGCGTGTTAGTTTCTGCTTTATAACAAAGTGAATCAGTTATACATATACATATGTTCCCATATCCCCTCCCTCTTGCGTCTCCCTCCCACCATCCCTATCCCACCCCTCCAGGCGGTCACAAAGCACCGAGCTGATCTCCCTGTGCTATGCGGCTGCTTCCCACTAGCTAATCTGATTCATTTTTAAGCCAAGTAGTGCCACCAAGTGGTAGCAAATTCTTTTTCCAAAATACCATGCAGAAGCAATAGAAAAGATTATAATGGAATATAATACTGGAATGGAAAAATCAATCTTAATAAAGTAATAAATTAAAGTAAATAAGACTGTGAAATATCTTGGCATAAAAGTTTTAAAACAAAACAAAATAGGTCAATCTTTTAAGAAAAAAGTTTTATGTATTACTGAGATGGTCTTACAGTTTCAAAGTTAAATTTTTCATAGAAAGTAAGTAACTATGAATATAGTTCTTAGACTTTACTTTTTGCTGCTCTTTTAAAAAAATTTTTATTGGAGTATAGTTGATTTACAATGTTGTGTTAGTTTCAGGTGTATGTTGCTTGTTTTTTAATTCCATATTTTCTTAAAAGACTTAAGTTGCTCTAGAATTAATAAAACACATACAGTAAAAGACCCAAAGCTTTCATAACAATCTGCTACCCTTGTTAAGTGTTGGGAGAGAGTGAGGAGAATCGGAATAGAGAAAAAAAGAAACTTTTGCTTTTTAGTTAATACCTGTATTAGTTTGCTAGCAGTCCTGTAACAAAGAACTACAGACTGGGTGACTTAAGGCTAGAACTCCAAAATTAAGGTTTCAGTAGGACTGATCCCTTCTCAGGGTTGCGAGGAAAGGATCTATTTCAGGTCTCTCCTTGGCTCATACGTAGATCATCTTCCTATTTTGTTTCAAACTGTCTTCCCTCTATACCTGTCTCTGTGTCCAAATTTCCCCTTTTTATAAGGACACCAGTCATAACTGGATAAGGATCCACCCTAAGGACCTAATTTTAACTTGATTACCTCTGTAAAAGACCCTATCTCCAAATAAGGTACTACTCTTAGGTATTCGGGATTAAGACTTCAACATGTGAATTTGGGGTTTGTATAGGGGGTAGGAAATTCAAGCAGCAACACTACTCTTCTGTATTTGTGTATTTTTGATAAGACTATATTTTTATTTAAAAAGAAGATAGAAATAGCTCTTGAAAGTTGTTAAATGATAGAATATTTGTGATACTGTGACTTATAATAAGAAATACGTATTTGGTCTTCCCGTTTCTGGCACAGAGTTCCTAAAATCCTTCATTTCCTAAATCAGGAGAGCTATAAAGGTGTCTTTTGTTATGTTAACGGAGACTTCTGGCAAGCACCTAAGAATGGGGACTGGTTGCCAGAGGAGCCAACTGTGTGATTTTGTACTTTCAGCCCAACTCCCCTGACCTCCAGGTAAGGGAGAGGGGCTGAAGGTTGGATCAATCACCAATGGTGAATGATTTAATCAATCATGCCTATGTGATGCAGCCTCCATAAAATCCCAAAAGGATGAGGTACAGAGAGCTTCTGGGTTGGTGAACATATGGAGATACTGGGAGAGGGGCTTACCTGAAAACGGCATAGAAGCTCTGAGCCCCTTTCCCACATACTTACCCTATGCATCTTTTCCATCTGGCTGTTCCTGAATTATATCCTTTTACAATAAAGTGGTAATCTAGTGAGCAAATGGATTTCCTGAAGGTCTGTGAGCCACTCTAGGAAATTAACTGAACCCAATGAGGGGGTCATGGGAAGCTCTGATTTAGAGCCAGTTGGCCAGAAGAACAGGTAAAAACCTGGACTTGAAACTGGCATCTGAAGTCCAAGGACAGGGTCGTGACAACCTCCTATCTGTAGCCAATTAGTCAGAAGCATAGGTGACAACCTGGGCTTGCAAATGGCACCGGAAGTGTGTGTGTGTGACTGGGCAGAGGGGGAGTGTAGTCTTGTAGGACTAAACCCTTATTGTGGAATCTGATGCTGTCTCTGGGTAGATAGTGTCAGGACTGACTTGAATTGTAGGACACCAACTGGTATCTGGAGAAATGCTTGGTGGTGTGGGGGAACCCCCCTCCCCACTCCACACACTGGAATTAAGTCCAGAACTTTAATAATACTATTTTAATTTCATGAACAACTACCAGCAAAAGAAATTACTAAATTTTAGTATAAAGCTATATATATAAAATATCAAAGTGATAATTGTTATATAGTTCACATCCAAGCCAACTATAATGCACTTAGTCCTAGACCTCATCTCCTAACACTCTCACTCTTCTCACTGTACCTCAGCTACACTGGCCTCCTTGCTCTTCCTTGACCAGGCCCCACATACTCTGTACTTAGTACTCAGTGTTCTCTGCCTGGAATTCTTCCTCCAAATATATGTGATATGTACAGATCAGTTCCTTCAGTGCCAGTTATCTCCTCCTCAGTCCTTCTTAGACCATCCTTAATAACATAGCACTCTCAGTCTCTCTTTATCCCCCCATCTGGTTTTACTTTTCTTACTAATAGCAAGTACTAATACAGTACTTACTAATACCTGAAAGATGATATAGTTATTTGATTATCTGTTTTCTCTTCCCAGCTACAAAGTAAGCTCTTTGAGGGCAGAGACTTATGTTTTGTTCACTGATACACCCCTGTTACCTAAAACAGTACCTGGAGTGACTACTTTTTTGTGTGTACTATCATAAGCAGAAAGAATTTTTTTTTTTTTTTTTTTTTTTGTGGTACGCGGGCCTCTCACTGTTGTGGCCTCTCCTGTTGCGGAGCACAGGCTCCGGACGCGCAGGCTCAGCGGCCATGGCTCATGGACCCAGCCGCTCCATGGCATATGGGATCCTCCCGGACCGGGGCACGAACCCGTATCCCCTGCATTGGCAGGTGGACTCTCAACCCTGCGCCACCAGGGAGGCCCAGCAGAAAGAATTTTACAAAATTAATGCATCTGCGCTTTCTAAATGGATCTATTTGTTCCTTTCTAACCAATTCCTCACATATATCAGCAGAGTGATCTTTTCAAGTTCATTACTCCTCTGTGGAACACAACGTTTTCCTCTGTCTCAAGACAGAGCAAACCCCAAATCTTTTAACATAGCTGAAATGGCTTTGCTGGGCCCTGCCTACCTTTCTAGTCTTGTCACACACTTTCCTCCTAACAGTTCTCAAGGGATTCAACTACATTGGCCCTCTCAAATTTCCCAACATATTCCTTCTCATCACAGAGCCTCTGCAGATGGAGTTTCTTTGGTCTGGAATCCTCTGCTCTCCTCTCCCCAGCCCTCTATCACATAAATTCAGTTAACCTTAGCTCATAATCTTCCTTCAGATCAAAGCTTAAACATCCCTTACTCTAGGAAGGTTTCCTCAAACACTCTGTCAAGTTCCTTTATCATATGCTTTTGAAGAACTGTTCCTTTCAGAGCACTAATATCTTTCAAATATTCAATTGATATTATCATTGTATCTCCCACTGAACTGAAGTTCCAAGAGAACACGCACCATGTCTTTTGTTATATACACTGTGTTTTTAAGCAACTAGAATGTGACTGAATACTAATGAAGAGATACAGATAAAGCAGACTACCTATAAGTGAATAATAAAGTCTGCAATCAGTCAATTTTGGTAATTAAACAAAGCAAACTTTCTTTTTATTAACTTCAAGTGTCTTATCTAGACATACTGCATGATTCTGGGTAGCCTTTCCCTAGTCATCATTGTGTGCACAAAAGATAAAAGCTTATTTAATATTTCTACTAATTTCTATTAGTAATTCTACTATTTCTACTACATATGAATAATATAAATCTCTACAACATTAACTGTTCTATCATTCGCTTTCAGGTGCCTAAACAGTAACTATCTCCAGATTGACTTGTATAAATTTTGCATAAAGTACAAACATTTACTGTTTCTTTATGACAATATCATAATGATAATTAAAATGGGTCAAAATGAACTTTTAAAACAAATTTGTATCATAAATGATATAAAACAAGGCTATAACTCTCTCCCAGATTTACAACTTTTGTTCTAAGTACTTTAATATACCTCTCAGATGAGAGGTATATTAAGTCCAGGAAGTGCAGCAAGTCCCATACAGGATAAACACAAGGAGAAACATGCCAATACACACAGTAATCAAATTGACAAAAATTAAAGACAAAGAAAAATTATTGAAAGCAGCAAGGGAAAAACGACTAATAACATACAAGGGAACTCCCATAAGGTTAACAGCTGATTTCTCAGCAGAAACTCTACAAGCCAGAAGGGAGTGGCATGATATACTTAAAGTGATGAAAGGGAAGAACCTACAACCAAGATTACTCTACCCAGCAAGGATCTCATTCAGATTCGATGGACAAATCGGAAGCTTTACAGAGAAGCAAAGGCTAAGAGAATTCAGCACCACCAAACCAGCTCTACCACAAATGCTAAAGGAACTTAGAGAAGTGTTCCTCTAAGTGGGAAACACGAGAGAAGAAAAGGATCTACAAAAACAAACCCAAAACAATTAAGAAAATGGTCATAGGAACATACATATCGATAATTACCTTAAACGTGAATGGATTACATACTCCAACCAAAACACACAGGCTTGCTGAATGGATACGAAAACAAGATCCATAT
This sequence comes from Mesoplodon densirostris, assembly GCF_025265405.1. Taxonomy (NCBI): domain Eukaryota; kingdom Metazoa; phylum Chordata; class Mammalia; order Artiodactyla; family Ziphiidae; genus Mesoplodon; species Mesoplodon densirostris. The sequence continues at coordinate 82,165,016 of NC_082662.1, forward strand.
ATATGCTGTGTACAAGAGACCCACTTCAGACCTAGGGACACATAGAAACTGAAAGTGAGGGGATGGAAAAAGGTATTCCATGCAAATGGAAATCAAAAGAAAGCTAGAGTAGCTATATTCATATCAGATAAAATAGACTTTAAAATAAAGAATGTTACAAGAGACAAGGAAGGACACTACATAATGATCAAGGGATCAATCCAAGAAGAAGATATAACAATTATAAATGTATATGCACCCAACATAGGAGCACCTCAATATATAAGGCAACTGCTAAGAGCTATAAAAGAGGAAATCGACAGTAACACAAAAATAGTGGGGGACTTTAATACCTCACTTACACCAATGGACAGATCATCCAAAATGACAATAAATAAGGAAACAGAAGCTTTAAATGACACAAAAGACCAGATAGATTTAATTGATATTTATAGGACATTCCATCCAAAAACAGCAGATTACACTTAATTCTCAAGTGTGCACGAATATTCTCCAGGACAGATCACACCTGGGATCACAAATCAAGCCTCAGTAAATTTATGAAAATTGAAATCATATCAAGCATCTTTTCTGACCACAACGCTATGAGAACAGAAATGAATTACAGGGAAAGAAACGTAAAAAACACAAACACATGGAGGCTAAACAATACGTTACTAAATAACCAAGAGATCACTGAAGAAATCAGAGGAAATCAAAAAATACCTAGAAACAAATGACAATGAAAACAAAATGATCCAAAACCTATGGAATGCAGCAAAAGCAGTTCTAAGAGGGAAGTTTATAGCTATACAAGCCTACCTCAAGAAACAAGAAAAATCTCAAGTAAACAATCTAACCCTACACCTAAAGGAACTAGAGAAAGAAGAACAAACAAAACCCAATGCTAGCAGAAGGAAAGAAATCATAAAGATCATTGCAGAAAAAAATGAAAAAGAAACAAAGAAAACAATAGCAAAGATCAATAAAACTAAAAGCTGGTTCGTTGAGAAGATAAACAAAATTGATAAACCATTAGCCACATTCATCAAGAAAAAGAGGGAGAGGACTCAAATCAATAAAATTAGAAATGAAAAAGGAGAAGTTACAACAGACACCACAGAAATACAAAGCATCCTAAGAGACTACTACAAGCAACTCTATGCCAATAAAATGGACAACCTGGAAGAAATGAACAAATTCTTAGAAAGGTATAACCTTCCAAGACTGAACCAGGAAGAAACAGAAAGTATGAACAGACCAAATCACAAGTAATGAAATTGAAACTGTGATTTAAAATCTTCCAACAAACAAAAGTCCAGGACCAGATGGCTTCAAACGTGAATTCTATCAAACATTTAGAGAAGAGGTAACACCCAGCTTTCTGAAACTCTTCCAAAAAACTGCAGAGGAAGGAACACTCCCAAACTCATTCTATGAGGCCACCATCACCCTGATACCAAAACCAGACAAACATAATACAAAAAAAGAAATTTACAGAGCAATATCACTGATGAATAGAGATGCAAAAATCCTCAACAAAATACTAGCAAACAGAATCCAACAACACATTAAAAGGATCATACACCATCAAGTGGGATTTATCCCAGGTATGCAAGGATTCTTCAACATATGTAAATCAATCAATGTGATACACCATATTAACAAATTGAAGAATAAAAACCACATGAGCATCTCAACAGATGAAGAAAAAGCTTTCAACAAAATTCAACACCCATGTATGATAAAAACTCTCCAGAAAGTGGGCATAGAGGGAACCTAGCTCAACATAATAAAGGCCATATATGACAAACCCACAGCAAACATCATTCTCAATGGTGAAAAACTGAAAGCATCTCCTCTAAGATCCAGGATGAGAGAAGGATGTCCACTCTCACCACTGTTATTCAACATAGTTTTGGAAGTCCTAGCCACAGCAATCAGAGAAGAAAAAGAAATAAAAGGAATACAAATTGGAAAAGAAGAAGTAAAACTGTCACTGTTTGCATATAACATGATACTATACATAGAGAATCCTAAAAATGCCACCAGAAAACTACTAGAGCTACTCAATGAATTTGGTAAAGTTGCAGGATACAAAATTAATGTGGAGAAATCTCTTGCACTCCTATAAACTAATGATGAAAAATCTGAAAGAGAAATTATGTAAACACTCCCATTTACCACTGTAACAAAAACAATAAAATACCTACAAATAAACCTACCTAGGGAAACAAAAGACCTGCATGCAGAAAACTATAAGACACTGATAAAAGAAATTAAAGATGATAGCAACAGATGAAGAGATATACCATGTTCTTGGATTGGAAGAATCGATATTGTGAAAATGACTACACTACCCAAAGCAATCTACAGATTCAATGCAAGCCCTTTCAAATTACCAATGGCATTTTTTACGGATCTAGAACAAATCATCTCAAAATCTGTATGGAGACACAAAAGACCCCAAATAGCCCAAGCAGTCTTGAGGGAAAAAAATGGAGCTGGAGGAATCAGACTCCCTGACTTCAGACAATACTACAAAGCTATAGTAATTAAGACAATATTGTACTGGCACAAAAACAGAAACATAGATCAATGGAACAAGATAGAAAGCCCAGAGATAAACTCACACACCTCTGGTCAACTAATCTATGACAAAGGAGTGAAAGATATATAATGGAGAAAAGACAGTCTCTTCAATAAGTGGTGCTGGGAAAACAGGACAGCTACATGTAAAAGAATGAAATTAGAACACTCCCTAACACCATACACAAAAAAAACCTCAAAATGAATTTGAGACCTAAATGTAAGACCAGACATTATAAAACTCTTAGAGGAAAACAGGAAGAACACTCTTTGACATAAATCACAGCAAGATCTTTTTTGATCCACCTCCTAGACTAATGGAAATAAAAACAAAAATAAACAAACAGGACCTAATGAAACTTCAAAGCTTTTGCACAGCAAAGGAAAAAAAGTAAACAAGGCGAAAAGACAACCCTCAGAATGGGAGAAAATATTTTCAGACAAATCAATGGACAAAGGATTAATCTCCAAAATATATAAACAGCCCATGCAGCTCAATATTAAAAAAGCAAACAACCCAATCAAAAAATGGGCAGAAGACCTAAACAGACATTTCTCCAAAGAAGACATACAGATGGCCAAGAAGCACATGAAAAGCTGCTCAACATCACTAATTTTTAGAGAAATGCAAATAAAAACTACAATGAGGTATCACCTCACACCAGTTAGAATGGGCATCATCAGAAAATCTACAAACAACAAATGCTGGAGAGGGTGTGGAGAAAAGGGAACCCTCTTGCACTGTTGGTGGGAATGTAAATTGATACAGCAACTATGGAGAACAGTATGGAGGTTCCTTAAAAAACTAAAAATACAGTTACCATGTGATCCAGCAATCCCACTACTGGGCATATACCCAGAGAAAACCATAATTCAAAAAGATACATGCACCCCAATGTTCACTGCAGCACTATTTACAATAGCCAGGTCACGGAAGCAACCTAAGTACCCATCGACAGATGAATGGATAAAGAAGTTGTGGTACATATATACAATGGAATATTACTCAGCCATAAAAAGGAACGAAACGGAGTCATTTGTTGAGATGTGGATGGATCTAGAGACTGTCATACAGAGTGAAGTAAGTTAGAAAGAGAAAAACAAATATCGTATATTAACGCATGTATGTGGAACCTAGAAAAATGGTACCGATGAACCAGTTTGCAGGGCAGAAGTTGAGACACCAATGTAGGGAACAAACATATGGACACCAAGGGGGGAAAACCACGGTGGGGTGGGGATGGTGGTGTGCTGAATTGGGCGATTGGGATTGACATGTATACACTGATGTGTATAAAACTGATGACAAATAAGAACCTGCAGTATAAACAAACAAACAAACAAAACAACTAATACTAAACTTTCTTTGGGTTATTTGTATGGAAACATGTTAATATAAATGTTTCAGACATTACATGAAATTTCTAAAAATCTTATATGTTCTGTATAATGTTATAAGTCATAATTCTAGTTATTACTTTAAAATGTATATCTCAGAAATAACCAAATTTCCTTGTTGATTGCATTATTATGAACTTTCATCAAATTTTTAACCATAGTCATTTTTAAGTCTTTTGTCATTTACAGACAGTTTTGGGTGTACTCTGATGCTTTTGCAAAAATATTCCTATAAAAGGGTTTCATCCTCAAGGAATTCATGGAAAGGACTCTGACAAGTACAGGTTTCTGGTAACTGACTACTATACTGCTGAACTGAATGAATAAGCATTTTCTGAACTTTAATGGAAAACTGATGAATTCATAAAAGTGCTAACAAAAGATAAAGATGAAAAAAATTAATTACATGGGATTGAGTGAACTGATGAGGATGATTATAATGTTTTTGACTTTCTGTTTGAATAAAGAAAAATCCCACAAGGACTCTGAGGCAAAAAATATACAAATCAATTTTCACTGCAAAGTAAAGGAGCTGTTACAGTGGAGGATTAATGGAATGAATGTCAATATTATGACATAGTATGAGTGTGTTTCGTGTTTGGTAATTGCAATCATTGTTGCTTTTGTTGTGGTCAAAAATAAAAAAAGCCCCAATATCTTGAAAAACATAACCAACTACAACTCACTAAATATGAAATTAATTTTTAATACCCCAATCACTCTTAAGGGTATTGAATTTAAATTGTAAAACCCCCAAAAAGAAATCTCTAGGCCAAGACGGTTTCACTGGAGAATTACAAATTGGAAAATTATTTTAAATAACATGAGTATATCAACTGAAAACCCAACACTCATTCATGATAAAAACTTTCAACAAGTGGAATAAAGGGAAACTACTTCAACTTGAAAAAGAGCATCTAAAAACACCTATTGCTAACATTAAATTTAATGGTACAAAGACTGAATGCTTTCCTCCTAAAATCTTCTAAAGGCAAGAAAGTCCAGCTTCACCACACTAATCCATATATTACTGGAAGTTCTAGCCAGTGCAAAAGGGCAAGAAAAGGAAACAAAAGGCATACACATTGGAAGGAAAAAAATAAAATTGTCCCTATTTGCACATAACACATCAACGCCTACATAAAAAATTCCAAGGAGTCGATGAAAAAAACCTGTGGAACTAAGAAGTGAGAACAATGAGGTCACAGGATACAAGATAAACACACACAACTCAATTGTAGGGTGTCAGTTAAAATGGCACAGTAAAAGTAATGGCAATTTTATGTCAACTCGGCTGGGCCATGGTGCCCAGATATGTGGTTAAACCTCATTCATGAAATTTCAGTGAAGGTGTTTATGTATGAAATTAACATTTAAATTGCTATACTCTGAACAGACTGCCCTCCATAATGTGAGTGGGTCTCACCTAATCAGGTGAAGGCCTGGTTAGAATGAAAAACTGAATTCAACAGCATATGGCCTTCAGACTTGAACTCCAACATCTGCTCTTTCCTGAGCCTTCAGCCTGACAGCCTTCGGACTTGAACTGCAGCATTAGCCCTTCTCTGGGTCTACAGCCTGCCAGCCCACCTTATAGACTTTGGACTTGTCAGCCTCCACATTCACATGAGCTAATTCCTTGAAATAAATATCTTTCCATATATATATATATATATATACACACACAATCTATTAGTTCTGTTTCCCTCGAAAACTCTGTAGAATACAGTAAGAAAATTCAACTCTGACGAATACAGTAAGGAAATTCAAGGGCCTGTCCCTTCAAAGAAAGACCAAGAGTCCAAAAAAAAAACAAAAACAAAAAACAAAACCCCCGAATTGTCAGAAACAGCTTTTACCAAACTCTGGAAAACAGTAAAAGGTTTGAAGCAACAAAGTGAATACTGAATCAAGAAAAAGCAACTTAAAAATGGTAGGAGAGCTTTGTGGCATTTTAACTTAGCCTAGCTCCAACCCCTTGCACAGTACAGCAAAAGTCAAAAAGACATCACTCAGCATTCCTGTTCTGAGGACCTGGTTCCTCAAAGAGCAGAGCAGACCTTGTTCCAAAAGAATGTGTGTGTTTGTTTTAGCCTGTCTGGGGGTTGGATAAAAGACCAAAGAAATGTGTGTCTTTGTTTCATCTAACTCAAATATGTCTCAGAACAGAAAAGCAGCAAAGAAGAGGATATTACAAAGATTGAGAGGAAAAGCTGGGAAGAGAGATAGTTCGGGAAAGAAGGGCTGTGAAAAGCTTTTGTATAAAATGGGGAATCCAGAAATCCATGTCAATGCCTAGGGCAGGATACAAGGTCAGAAAAGACCTGAAAAAAAACCCTAAGCTTCCACCTCTAGCTAATCTTTAGGCTCAGTGGGAGCAGGAAATGAAGGCTAATGCAGAGTTGTAAATAACCTAGCTAAGAATTGGAGGAGTGACCGAAAATAAAGTCAATTTGCAAGGACTGGAAAAGTTTTATCTTCTTAAATTTTTCTTTGTTTTATTTTCTTCTGCTTTTTTTTTTTTTGGCTCCAGGCATTGTAAGGAAATTTCTGTCAGACCAGTAGGTGACCCCAAACTAAAGGAACAGAGACTTCAGAGACAAAAATACAGTTAAAAATTTTTAAGAAAAATCACTGCAAACCAAATTAAGTAACAACAAGAAACTCTGAGAGAAAGGAACCTGATTTCTACAACTATCATGTTATAATATTTAAAAGGTCCAGTTTTTAAGGAAAATTACAAGGCATGCAAAGAAACAAGAAGGTATGTCCCATTCATAGGAAAACAATCAATAGCAACTGTCCCTGAAGAACAGACATGGGACTTATTGGACAAAGCCTTTAGATTGACAGTTGTAAATATGCTCCAAAAGATAAAAGAAACCATGGTGAAAGAACTAAAGGAAACCAGGAGAACAGTATCTCAACATAGAGAATATCAATAAAGAGAAATAAATCAAACAAAAATTTATAAAAAGGAACTAAATAGAAATTCTAGGGCTGAACAATAATTAAATTGAAAAATTCACTACTGGGCTTCAAAAGTAGGTTTGGGCAAGCAGAAGAAACAATTACTGAATGTGAAAATCAGTCAAATGAAATTATGCAGTCTGAGGAGTAGAAAGAATAAAGAGAAATGAACAGAGGTTGAGAGACCTGTGGACACCACCAAGTTTACCAACACATTTATAATGACAGACAAAGAAGTAGAGGAGTGAAGAGGTAGAAAGAATATTTCAAAAATGAATGGCCATAAACATCCAAAACCTGAAAAGGAATGAATCTAATCAAACAAGGAACACAACCAACTCCAAGCAGGATAAATAGAAAGAGATCCAGACTAAGTCCCATTAATATAAAATTGTCAAAATTCAAAGACAAAGAATGAATAATAAAAGCAGCAATGGAGAATCAAGGGATCATAGACAAGAGGTCCTTATTAGATTAAAAGGTACTTTCTCATCAGAAACTATGGAGGCCAGAAAGTACTGACATGATATTTTTAAAGTGCTGAAAGAAAACACCTGTCAACCAAGAATTCTATACCTAGCAAAATTATGCTTCAAAAATGAAAGAGGAATTAAGACAATTCCAGGTAAACAAAAGCTGAGAAACTTCATCATTGGTAGACCTGCCCTATAAGAAATGTTAAAGGGAGTCCTTCAGACTGCAATGAAAGGATACATTATGGCAACTCAAAGTCATAAAAAGAAAGAATAATGAAAGGCAACTCCGCAGGTAAACATAAAAGCCAGTATTAATATATAAAGATGTAACATGGGACAGTAACAAGAGGACCAATGGAACGGAACAGAAACAGAGCTTTTACACTATTGAAACAAAGTTAGTATTAATTCAAACTAGATTATTATAAGTATATGATGTTAATTGTAACTGTCAAGGTAAATACAAGAAAATAACTGAAAAATACACATAAAAGGAAATGAGAAGTCAAAATGATACACAACAAAAAGATAAACACAAAATAAAGCAGTAATGGATAGAACAACCACATAGATTATCAATAAGGAAATAGAGAACAACATTATAGACCAGTAGGTCCTAACAGAAATACACAGAATAATCTACTCAAGAACAACATACATATTCTTCTCAAGTGCACATGGAACATGCTCCAGGATAGACCAAATGTTAGGCTATAAAACAAATCATAACAAATTCAAAAAGATGCAAATGACACAAATACCTTTTCTGATAAAATGGAATCAAACTAGAAATCAACAACACAAAGAAAACTGGAAAATCCACAAATCTGTGGAAATTAAACAACACATTCTTAAGCAGCCAATGAGTCAAGAAAAAAGGAAAAGGGGAAATTAAAAAATACCTTAAGACAAATGAAAGCAGTACTAAAAGGTAAGTATACAGATTTAAGTACTTACATTAAAAAAGAAGATCTTAAATCAAAAACCTAACTTTACACCTCTAGAAATTAGAAAAGAAGAACACTAGCAGAAGAAAATTAATAAACATTAGAGCAAAGATAAGTGAAACAGAGAACAGAAAAACAAGGGGAAAAAAAGGACTGACTTTTTGAAGGGATCAGCAAAATTCACAAGTCCTTAGCTAGATTAACAAAGGAATAAAAGAAGACCCAAATAACTAAATAAGAAATGAAAGGGGACTTAAAATACCACAGAAATAAAGAGGATTATAAGAGAATGCCAGAATCAACTGTACACCAAAAAACTGGATAACCAAAAAAGAGATGAATTCCTAAAAACAATCAACCTCTCAAAATGGAATCATGAAGCAATAAAAAATTTAAACAGATCCATAACTAGTAAGGAGATTAAAGCAGTAATCAAAACCTTCCCAAGATAGAAAAGCCCAGGACAGGATGGCTTCACTGGGAAGTTCTACCAAATGTTTATAGGAGAATTAACACCAATTATCTTGAAACTCTCCCCCCAAATTGAAAAGGAAGCCAGCATTACCCTGATACCTAAGCCAGACAAAGACACAAAAAAACTACAGTTCAATATCCCTGATGAATACTGATGTTAAAATCCTCAACAAAATACTAGCAAACTGACTTCAATAGCATATTAAAAGAATTATTATACAACCAAGTGAGATTTACTCCTGAAACACAAAGATGGTTTAACATGTAAAAATCAATCAATGTAATTGATAAACTAAATTATCAATGTACTAGGATGTAATACACTACATTAACAGAATAGACAAAAACATGATCTTGATTGATGCAGAAAAAAACATCAGACAAAACTTGATACCATGTAGAAGGAAACTACCTCAACATAATAAAGTCCATTCCTGAAAAGCATACAGATAATATCATACTAAATGTGAAAGACTGAAAGCTTTTCCTCTAAGGTTAGGAACAAGACAAAGCCGTATGCTCTTGCTACTTCTATTCAACATAGTACTGGAAGTCTCAGCAAGAGGTATTAAGCAAGAAGAAGAAATAAAAGACATTCAAATTGGAAAGGAAAACAAAAAATTGTCTCTATTCACAGACAACATGAGCTTATGTAAAAAACCTGAAATATACCACAAAAAAACTTTTAAAACTAATAAGCAAATTCAGCAATGTTATAAGATATAAAATCATCACACAAAAATCAGGTGTGCTTCTATACGCTAACAATGAACAATCTGAAAAAAAAATTAAGAAAACAATCTAATTTATGATAGCATCAAAAAAGAGTAAAATACTTAGGAATAAACTTAACCAACGAGATGAAAGACTTGAACAATGAAAACTACAAATACTGCTGAAAGGAATGAAAGAGAACAATAAACTGAAAGATATCCAGTGTTCATGGATTGGGAGACTTATTTAAGATATCCAAACTATCCAAAGCAATCAACAGATTCAATTCGATCACCATCAAATTCCCAGTAGCATTTAATTTTTTGCAGAAGTAGATAAATTCATCCTAAAATTTATATTAAATCTCAAGAGATCCCAAATAGCCAAAGTAATTCTGAAAAAGAAGAACCAAGTTTCAGGTCTCATACTTCCTGATTTCAAAATATATCACAAAGTTGCAGTAAATAAAATATTCTGGTACTGGCATAAAAACAGACAAGTAGACCAAAGGAATAGAAGAGAGAGTCCAGAAATACACCCATATATACCGTCAAATGATCTTCAATAAGGATGCCAAGACCACTCAATGGAGAATGGATAGTATCTTCAACAACTGGTGCTGGGAAAATTGGATAAACACAAACAAAATGATGAAGTTGGACTCATCTCATACCATATATAAAATTAACTCAGAATGGATCAAAGACCTAAATGCAAGACCTAAATCTATAAAACTCCTAGAAGAAAACATAGGGGGAAAGCTTCATGATATTGGACTTGGCAATGATTTCTTGGATATGACACCAAAAGCAGAGAAAACAAAAGCAAAAACAGGGAAATGGAAGTACATCAAACTTAAAAACTTCTGTGCATGAAAGGATACAATCAATAGAAAAAAAAAGGGCAATCTCCAGAAAGGGAGAAAATACTAGCAAGTTATATATCTGATAAGGAGTTAATATCTAGAATATATAAAGAACTCATATAACTCAATAGCAACAAAAAACAAACAACCCAATTACAAAACTGGACAAAGGACTTGAATAAACATTTCTCCAAACATGATCTACAAATAGCCAACAAACATATGAAGATGCTCAACGTTACTAATTATCAGAGAAATGCAAATCAAAATCATAATGAGGTATCACCTCGTATCTAGTAGGATGGTTCTATCAAAATAACATGTGTTGATGAAGATGTGGACAAAATGGAAACGGCGTGCACTGTTGGCATTATAAAGTGGTGCAAAAACAGTATGGAGGTTCCTCAAAAACTTAAAAATATAACTATCATACGATCCAGCAATCCCACTTCTAGGTATATACCCAGAAGAAATTTTAAAAGTCTTGAAGAGATATTTGTGCACCCATGTTCATAACAGCACTATTCACAATAGCTGAGACATGGAAGCAACCCAAATGTCAGTTGACAAATGAATGCATAAAGGAAATGTGGTATGTACACCAAAAGGAATATTATATAGCCTTAAAAAGGAAGAAAATGTTGTCACATGCTACAACATGGACGAACGTTAAGGACATTATGCTAAGTGAAATGAGCTAGTCTGAAAAGACAAATATTGGTGATTCCACTTGTATGAGGTATCTAAAGTAGTCAAATTCATAGAAACAGAAAGAAGAATGTAGTTACCAGAGACTGAAAGGAGGGGAAAAAAAGGGAGTTGTTGTTCAATGGGTATAGAGTTTCAGATTTCCAAGATGAAAAAGTTCTGGATTTGTTTCATAACAATGTGAATACACTTAACACTCTTGAACTGTACACTTAAAAATGGTTAAGGGGCTTCCCTGGTGGCGCAGTGGTTGAGAGTCCGCCTGCCGATGCAGGGGACACGGGTTCGTGCCCCGGTCCGGGAAGATCCCACATGCCGCAGAGCGGCTGGGCCCGTGAGCCATGGCTGCTGAGCCTGCATGTCCAGAGCCTGTGCTCCGCAACGGGGGAGGCCACAACAGTGAGAGGCCCGCGTACCGCAAAAAAAAAAAAAAAAAAAAAAAAAAATGGTTAAGGAGGGCTTCCCTGGTGGCGCAGTGGTTGAGAGTCTGCCTGCCGATGCAGGGGACACGGGTTTGTGCCCCGATCTGGGAAGATCCCATATGCTGCGGAGCGGCTGGGCCCGTGAGCCATGGTCGCTGAGCCTGCATGTCCAGAGCCTGTGCTCCGCAACGGGAGAGGCCACAACAGTGAGAGGCCCATGTACCGCAAAAAAAAAAAAAAAAAAAAAAAAACAGGTTAAGATGGTAAATTTTATGTTATATGGGGTTTTTTTTAAACTACAATTTTTAAAAGGGCAGTAATAGAGGAAATAAGGAATAAAAGTTATAAGATATGTATACAAAAAACAGCAAAATAGCAAAAGTCCTCACTTATCAGTAAGTACTCTAAACAAAACTCACCAATGATAAGGTAGCAACTGGCATGATTTAAAAACATGATCCAGGGCTTCCCTGGTGGCGCAGTGGTTGAGAGTCCGCCTGCCGATGCAGGGGACGTGGGTTCGTGCCCCGGTCTGGGAAGATCCCACATGCTGCGGAGCGGCTGGGCCCGTGAGCCATGGCTGCTGAGCCTGCGCGTCCGGAGTCTGTGCTCCATAACGGGAGAGGCCACAGCAGTGAGAGACCCGCATACCGCAAAAAAAAAAAAAAAAAAAAAGAAAAACATGATCCAACTATATCTGTTCACAAGATTCACACTTAATGAAATACACAGGATGGAAAGTAAAAGGATGGAAAAAGATGTTCCATGAAAATATCAACCAAACAAGAGCCACAGTTGCAATACAGATATCAGACAAAATAGAATTCAAAACAAAAACTGTTACGAAAAACAAAGAAGGACATTATATATTGATGAAAGGGTTAATTCATTATGAAAATCAACAGGTATAAACATATATGTGCCTAACAATCAAGACCTAAAATATATGAAGAAAAACTGACAGAAATGAAAAAAGACAGTTCTACAATAATAGGTGCTGGATACATCAATACCCCAGTTTCATAATTATGGATAGAAAAATCCAACAGAGATCAATAAAGAAATAAATGACTTCAACAACAACATAAGTCAGCTAGACCTGACAGATATATACAAAACATTCCACTCAAAAAGAGCAGAATACATATCTTCTCAAGTGTACGTGGAACACTTTCTAAGACAGACCATATGTTAGTCCATAAAATAAGTCTCCATGTATTAAAAAGAGAGAGCTCATACAAAGTATCTTTTTCGACTACATGGAGTAAAACTGGAAATTAGTAATAGAAGGAAACCTAAAAAATTCACAAACATGTGGAAATAAAAAACACCTTCTAAAACAAGCAATGGACCAGAGAAGATCTCATGAGGGAATAAGAAAATACTTTGAGATAAATGAAAATGAAAACACAACATATTGAAACTTATGGGATGCAGCAAAAGCAGTATTCAGGGGAAAATTTATAACTATAAAAGCCTACATTAAAAAAGATACATGTCATATCAATAACCTAACTTTACACATCAAAGAACAACAATAACAAAACTAAACTGCAAACTAGCAAAATGATAGAAATAATAATGATTAGAGTGGAAATAAACAAAATAGAGATTTGAAAAATAACAGAATCAGTGAAACCAAAAATTGGTTCTTTGATCAATAAAACTGAAAAAGCTTTAGCTAGACTGACCAAGGAAAAAAAAAAAACTCAAGTTACTAAAATTAGAAATGCAAGAGGGACACTACTACCAACCTTATGGAAGTAAGAGGGGTATAAGAGTATACTACAATCAATTGTATACTAACAAGTTAATAACCTAGGTGAGATGGACAAATGCCTAGAAACACATGAACTACCAAAAATAACTCAAGAAGAAATAAAAAATCTGAAAAGACCTATAATAAGTAAAGAGATTGATTCAGTAATCAAAAATCTCCCTAAAAGAAAAAGCCCAAGACCAGATGGTTTCACTAGTGAACTCTTCTGATCATTTCAAGTGGAATTAATAATCAATCCTTCTCAAATTCTACCAAAAATAGAAGAGGAAACACTTTCTAACAACTTTATAAGGCCAGCATTAAACTGATTTCAAAGACATCATGAGAAAAGAAAAGATTCCCTATTAATATGGATGCAAAGATCCTAAACAAAATACTAGCAAAATAAATCTATAACCTACTAAAATGATTATGTATCATGAGCATTTGAGATTTATCCCAGAATTCAATGGTAGTTTAATATAAGAAAATCAACCAATGTAACATACCACATTAACAGACTGAAAAACAAAAACCAATAGAGCATCTCAATAAAAGCAGAAAAAGCATCTGACAAAATTATACACCCTTTCATAACAAAAACACTTAATGAAGTATGAATATAAGGGAAGTTCCTCAACCTGATAAAGACTATCTATGAAAAACCCACAGCCAACATCACACTTTATAGTGAAAGACTGAAAACTTTCCCACTAAGATCAGGAACAAGACAAGGAAGTCTGTTCTTCCCACTTCTATTCAACATTGTATAACAGGTTGTAGTTAGGGCAAACATGAAAGAAAAAGGAATAAAAGGTATCCAGATTGGAAAGAAATAAACTATCTCTACTTGCAGCATACATGATCTTATATAAAGAAAACCCTAAATAATACACACACACAAAAAAAACCTATTAGAGCTAATAAACAAGTTCAGAAAAAATTGCAATATACAACATGAATATAGAAAAATCAGCTGCAATGAAAAATCTGAAAATGAAATTTTTAAATTCCATTTACAATAGCTTCAAAAAGAATAAAATACTTGAGAAAAATTTAAATAAAGAAGCAAATTAATACACAAAAAACTAAACAACACAGTTAAAGGAAATTAAAGAAGACATAAATAGGGGCTTCCCTGGTGGCGCAGTGGTTGAGAGTCTGCCTGCCGATGCAGGGGACACGGGTTCATGCCCCAGTCCGGGAGGATCCCACATGCCGTGGAGCGGCTGGGCCCATGAGCCATGGCCGCTGAGCCTGCGCATCCGGAGCCTGTGCTCCGCAACGGGAGAGGTCAAAACAGTGAGAGGCCCACATTAAAAAAAAAAAAAAAAAAAAAAAAGAAGACATAAATAAATGAAAAGACATCCTGTATCCTGTGTTCATGGTCTGGAAGACTTTATATTGTTAAGATGGCAATACTACCACCTAAAAGCCATCTACAGATTCAGTGCAATCCTCATCAATATTCCAACAGTGTTTTTGTCAGAAATAGAAATGCTGATCCTAAAGTTCATATGAATTTGCAAGGGATCCCAAATAGCCAGTACAACAATCTTAAAAAAGAAGAACAAAGAGGACTCAATCTCCAAAATCAAATCTTACTACATAGCTACAATAATAAATGTGGTACTGACATAAGGATATACCAATGGAATAGAATTGAAAGTATAGAAATAAACCCATTCATCAATAGCCAACTGATTTTCAATAAGGGCACTAAGACCACCGAATGGGAAAAGTCTTGTCTCTTCAACACATGATGCTGGGATAACTGGATATCCACATCCAAAGGAATAAAGTTGGACTCCTACCTCACACCATATGCAAAAAATTAATTCAAAATAGATCAAAGACCTAAATATAAGAGCTAAAATTATAAAACTCTTAGAAGAAAGCATAGGAATAAGTCTCCGTGACCTTGGATTTCACAATGGATTCCTAGATATGACAAAAGCAACAAAAAACAAAACAATAAATTGGACTTCATCGAAATTGAAAACTTTTGTGCATCAAAGGACATTAAGAAATGAAAAGACACTCTACAGAGTGGGAGAAAATATTTGCAAATTATTTTTCTGATAAGGGTCTAGTCTCCAGAATATAAAAAGAACCCCTACAACTCAACAACAAAAAGATGAACAATCCAATTTTTTAAATGGGCAAAGGACTTAAATAGACATTTCTCCAAAGACAATCTATAAATGGCCAAGAAGCACATGAAAAGATTATCAACCTCATTAGTCATTTAAGAAATGCAAACCAGGGCTTCCCTGGTGGCGCAGTGGTTGAGAGTCCGCCTGCCGATGCAGGGGACACGGGTTCGTGCCCCGATCCCGGAAGATCCCACATGCCGCGGAGCGGCTGGGCCCGCGAGCCATGGCCGCGGAGCCTGTGTGTCCGGAGCCTGTGCTCCGCAACGGGAGAGGCCACAGCAGTGAGAGGCCCGCGTACAGCAAAAAAAAAAAAAAAAAAAAAGAAATGCAAACCAAAACCACCATAAGATACCACTTCATACCCACTAGGATGCCTATAATCCAAAAATTGAAAAATAATAAGTGTTAGCAAGGATACAGAGTAATAGGAATCTTTGTACATTCCTCGTGGGAATATAAAATGGTGCGGTCGCCATGGAAAAGTGTGGCTGTTCCTCAAGAAGTTAAAACACAGAATTATCACATGACCCATTAATTCCACTTCTACGTATACACAGAAAAGAATTAAAAACAGATATTCAAACAAAGTTACACAAATGTGCACAGCAGCACTATATATAATAGCCTAAAAGTGTAAGCAACCCAAATGCCCATCCACAGACCAGACGAATGGATAAAGAAATTAGCATAGTCATACAATAGAATGTTTCTCAGGCATAAACAGGAATAAAGTACTCATCTGCTACAAAGTGGATGAGCCTAAAAAACATTATGTGAAATAAACATGACACAAAAGGTTACATACTGTATGATCTTATTTACATGAAATATATAGAATAGGGAAAATCACAGAGATAGAAAGCAGATTCATGGTTGCCAGGGGCTGGGAGGAGGGAGGAATGAATAGTGACTGCTTAATGGGTACAGGATCTCTTCCTTGGGAGTGTCAAAGTATCTTGGAACTACTTAGAGGTCATGGTTGCACAATACTGCAAATTCACTAAAAGGTCACTGAATTTTATGCTTTAAAATTAATAATTTATTTTAGGTGAATTTTCCCTCAAAGGAAAAAAAGCAATTGCATTTCTATATACTAACAATAAACATACAGAATCTGAAATTAAAATCACAATACCACTAACGATCAATCCAAATAAAATGAAACACTCAAGTACAAACTTAACAAAACATGTAAAATATCTGTATGTTGAAATTACAAATGCTGATGAAAGAAATCAACCTAAATAAATGGAAGATAGATTGAAGACTCAATATAGTAAAGATTTCAATTTCATTCTTCTCAAATCAATCTATAGGTTTAATGCAAATCCTATCAAATCCCAGGAAAGATTGTGGTAGATACATGTAAGCATATTTTAAACTTTATATGAAAAGATACAGGCCTTAGAATAGCTCAAACAATCTGTAAGAATAAAGTGGGATGAATCATTCTACCCTAAATTAAGGCCTACTATACAGCTACAGTAGTCAAAACAGCATGGTATTGGATAGACATATAGATCAAAGGAACAGAACTGAGAACCCAGAAATAGATCTACACCAATATGCCCAACTGATTTTCGACAAAGATCCAAAAACAGGTCAACAGAGGAAAGGTAGCCTTTTGCAACAAAATGGTGCTAGAGCAATTAGATGCTCATAGGCAAAGAAACAAAAACCTTGAATTAAGTCTTACAACTTGTAAAAAATTAATTCAGAATGGATCACTATGAACTTGGATGTAAAATGCAAGTCTATAAAACTTTTAGAAAACAAAACAAAACAAAAAACATCTTCGGGATCCAGGGTAAAGGGTTCTTGACACCAAACGCACAATTCAAAAAGAAGAAATTGATGGGCCTGTCAAAATTTTAAATTTCTACTCTGCAAAAGACCGTGTTAAGAAGACAACACAAGCTACAGAACAGGAAAAAGCATTTACAAGCCCCGTATCTGACAAAGGACTAGTGGGTAGAGTATATAACTCTCAAGACTCAATATAAAAAAAACAAAAAAACCCAATTAGAAAATGGGTGAAAAACACAAACGGTATTTTGCCTAAGAGAGTATAAAAATGGAAATGAGCACAGGAAATGATGTTGAGCATCATTAGCCATTAGGGAAATGCAAATTAAAAGCACACTGAGGGCTTCCCTGGTGGCGCAGTGGTTGAGAGTCCACCTGCCGATGCAGGGGACACAGGTTCATGCCCCGGTCTGGGAAGATCCCACATGCCGCGGAGCGGCTGGGCCCGTGAGCCATGGCCGCTGAACCTGTGCGTCCGGAGCCTGTGCTCCACAACGGGAGAGGCCACAACAGTGAGAGGCCCGCGTACCGTTAAAAAAAAAAAAAAAAAAAAAAAAAAAAAAGCACACTGAGATATCACTACGCAGCTTTCAAAATGGCTAAAAAAAGTCACATCTACCACCTAATGTTGGCAAAGATGTGGAGAAACTGGATCATTTATACACTGCTGGAAAACAATTTGGCCATTTCTGATAAAACTAAACATGCAACTAGCATGCAACCCAGCAATTGCACTCTTGGGCATTTATTCTACAGAAATGAAAACTGATGTTTACACACAAACCTATACACAAATGTTCATATTAGCTTTATTCATAATATCCCCAAACTGGAATTGACCCAGACATCCTTCAATAGGTGAATAAACTGTGGTACACTGACACTGTGGAATACTACTCAGAATAAAAAGGAATGAATGAATCAACATACACAGTAGCTTGTATGAATCTTGAGGGAATTGTGCCGATTGAAAAAAGCCAATACCAAAAGATTATATACTGTATGATTCCATTTGTACAACATTCTTGGAATGACAAAATTATAAAAATGGCAAACAGATTACTAGTTACAAGGGATTAGGGGACCAGGCAAAGGGAAGCAAGTTGGCTATAAAAAGGCATCCCTCCAGGTTCTTGTGAGGGAAGTGTTCCATAACTTGACTATATCAAAGTCAGTATCCTGGGTATGATATTGTATTGCGGTTTTTGCAAGATGTTACCATTAGGTAAAGGGTACAGGGATCTCTGTATTATTTCTTTTAACTGTATGTGAAACTACAATTACATCAAAATTAAACTGCCCTCTTCAAAAATGCCAAGATCATTAAAGAGAAATAAAAGATGATATAAAGGACATTACTGAAACAACTGGTAAAGTTTTAACATGAGCTATGGATTAGATAGGACAATAATACTGCACCAATGGTACATTTCCTGACAGAGTCCTTATTTTTAAGAAATAGATACTGAAGTATTCACAGATAAATGGACATGATGTATGCAAATTAGTCTCGAATAGTTCAGGAGAAAAATGACAACAAATAAATATGTGTATAGATACAGATAAGGAAAACACAAATAAAGCAAATGTCGCAAAATGTTAACTGGTGAATCTGGGTATGAGTACAGAGGAGCCCTTTATACTATATAGTAACTTTTCTAAGTGTGAAAGTCTATCAACATTAATTTTTTTAAATTATCAATGAAAAAAATTTTTTAAAAATAAAATTACCAATGAGAGTAGTTGGGCAACAATACCGTATTATTGCTCCAAAATAATACCTTCTCCTGAGGGTGAAGGAGAAATGGGTGAGAGTCTAAATGAGATAAGACTACATATTTGATTATAGCTTTTTATACATGGTTTCTTTTCTTCATAGCAAAATTATTCCACAGCTCTTACGAGAGGCAGTATAAAAAGCCTTTAAGAGCACAAACTCTGAAGCTAGACTACCCAATTCAATTCTCAGCCCTTCCACTGCTAAGTCAATTAAGCTCATTGTATCCCAGTTTCTTTACCTGAAAACTAAGGATTGAGTTGATATTTTATAAAGTACTTATAACAATGCCTGGCATATAGTAAGCACTATATAATGTTAAATAAAAGAAATCTGGGCTTATCATGGTTTTGGTTTTAATCAATCAGATTTAAAAAATCTGCTTGTTTGTCAACTGTGGAGACAGGTAAACACTATATAAACTTTTGTTTATGAAATAAATCTAAGGTTATCATAGTTTAAGTATTAATCAGTCAGTCAAAAAATATAAGAGCCTATCACCTACCAAGGGTACTGTAGGAGATGTTATTATTTAGTATCTTATTTATTATCTTCTCATGCTTTTAAGTCATTGAATCAATAGGTTGTTCAGTTTACAATCATCACAGATACACAGAGAAAGTAACTTCCTAGGGACTATGTCCTCAAGACAGAGCCAAGATTTAAGTTGAACTTTCTTGGATGAGTTAAATTTCAAGGGTACAGATGAACTGAGGATGAGAGTGGTGATATGAGTAACTGTGAAAGTGTCAGGATTTTCCAAGAACAATGCTAATCAATTAGGCTACAGCAAAATGTTTATTTAAGAAAATAGTAGGAGATGAAACATTAAAGTTGACTGGAACATGAATTTGAAAGCTCTTGAATGTAAGATCTAAAAATTTAAATTTATCCTTAAGGAGTTGTTAAATGTTTTTTTTTTGAGCAAATAATGTAATTAGGGTAACTTCCTAAAAAACTGAATCAAATGATCTTACAGAAATAAAATGAAGTGAGCAAAGACATATCATTCACAGATGAATACAATAGAGAGGATAAACAAAACAGCAATGGGAATGGAAAGGAAAGATACACATTACACTGACAAGGTAAAGGCAAAAAGACCTAGTAACTGACCAAATCTTTAAGACAGAAAGTAAGCAATGTAAATATTCAGAGGGATTTTGGTCTCAATGACAAGAGAATGGGGCGCTAGCAAGAACAGGTTTTGAGAGTAAAGGTGACTAATTCAGTTTAAATATGGTGATGTTAGAATACACAAATGAAAGTATCCAAACTGATTGTGATTTTAGTAGAAGACATGTTTCAATAATGTCATTAAAAATATTTCTGATTAAGGCTTCCCTGGTGGCGCAGTGGTTAAGAATCCACCTGCCAATGCAAGGGACACGGGTTCGAGCCCTGGTCCAGGAAGATCCCACATGCCGCGGAGCAACTAAAGCCCATGCACCACAGTTACTGAGCCTGCACTCTAGAACCCGCGAGCCACAACTACTGAGCCTGGGTGCCACAACTACTGAAGCCTGCGGGCCTAGAGCCTGTGCTCCACAACAAGAGAAGCCACTGCAGTGAGAAGTCCACGTACTGCAACGAAGAGTGGCCCCTGCTCACCACAACTAGAGAAAGCCCACGCACGGCAACGAAGACCCAACACAGCCAAAAATAAATAAATAAAATAAATAAATTTATTGAAAAAAATATTTCTGATTAGAAAGTGAAATATGTTTGTTGGAATGGAAGGAAGGCAGTATAAATATGAATGGTTACAGGGTAATTTAAGGGGGGAAATATTACTCAAGTAAAAGAATAACCTTTTAAGTTGGAAGAACTAACTTGTCTGCCACGCCTGTCATTTGACTAAAAATAAAATTTGATTAGATATTAAATGTTATATGTAAACATTGACTGATTATTCAGCAAATGTTAATTGAGTTCCTCTGTGCCAAGAACAGCTCTAGATGGTGAGTATACAATGGTGAACGAAGTAGGCGAAGTCCTACTGTCACATGTACCTTTTTTCCTAATGATTTGCTGAATCACAATTAACCTAAAGACTTCATGACCAGGACTTCCCTGGTGGTCCACTGGTAAAGAATCTGCCTACCAATGCAGGGAACACAGGTTTGATCCCTGGTCGGGGAACTAAGATCCCACATGCCGCGGGGCAACTAAGCCCGCACACCACAACTACTGAGCTCGTGTGCCTCAATGAGAGAGCCTGCGTGCCACAAACTACAGAGCCCACACACTCTGGAGCCCGCATACCACAACTAGAGAGAGAAAACCCACATACCACAACTAGAGAGAAGCCTGCGCACCACAACGAAGAGCCCATGTGCGCTGCAATGACAGATCCCACATGCCTCAACGAAGCTGCTGCGTGCCACAACTAAGACCAGACGCAGCCAAAAGAAAGAAAGAAAGAAAATAAATAAATATTTTAAAAAAAAAGACTTCACGACCATTTTAACCTAAACTTTGTTACACAGGCAGGAAAATATCTGAATTATCAAATATCAGAGTTCATATTTAGCTAATATGTATTAGACACTATTAATGGAAATCCAAGATTTAACACATTTAATATATCCTTAGGCTACTCAAGTATCTTTGGTAAAACTATTGCCATCAATAGTATGATTAATTGTTCATTCAAAGTATTAAATCTTGTTTAATTAAGAGTAAGCAGAGACTAGAATCTAATAAAAACAGCAGCTCATAAATTTATATGGAGCAACTCATTTTCAACAATCTTTACGTCAACTGAATAGCTCATATATAAAGATGCTTTGTAATATCTTACAGAGAAATATCAAAACAAAAAATAAATTTGTGAGATATTATGAAGATTTAATGCTGATGACTCTCAGATCTCTTTAAGTTACAGGTCTCTTGCATCTAACTGCCACCTGACATTTCCACTCAGATGTCTTGAGCTACTTCAAGCTCAATATAGCTAAAATTTAGCTCTTGTTCTCTATAAACCTGCTTCTTCTCCACCGTTCCTATCTGTGAATATCGCACTACTGCCAGGCCAGAAACATGGATATCATCCTCAACTCCTTCCTTACTCTCCTACCACCAATTCCTTTACAATTCATCACCAAAGCTGATCTATTTTCTTGTCTAAATCTCTCTCAAATCCAACTACAGCTTTTCCATTACAACCACTCTAAAGTCAGGCCAGCAGCGTCCCCCTACAAACGGGTCATTCTGATTCCAATCTAGCTTCTCCACTAATTTGTTCTCCATTTTAATTCTCCACATTTCTAAAACCCTGATCTGATCACATCACATCGTCACACTTAAACTCCTTGAATGGCATCTCATTACTCTGTTAATCCAACTTCCTTAAAGTGACTTATAAGACCCTCAATAAAATAGCTCAAGCCTTACTCTGTCTTATCTCTTGACACTAGCCACTCCTCTCAGCCTCACTGCATGTAGAACACTACACTCAAGACATACCATATTTCTTTCAGTTCCACCAATCTTCCCTTTCTCTTACCTCTCATCCTTTCCACGTGCCACTTCCTCTACTAACAGCAGTCTTTCCCCAACTTTTTATTTAGACAAATCACCAAAAGTTCCTCCAAGTTTTAGTTTAAGTGTCACTTCTTCTGGGAGGCCTTTCCATATTTCCATTTAGTCATTCAATAAATCTTTATCATTTAATAAACATACTGTCCTAAGTGCTTATATATCAATAAATAAAACAGACATGGTATTTGTAATCCAGGACACAGACTATCAAAACATTAATCACATTTGATTGTAATTACATATTTAGTCATGCTTCCTCCTCAGACTAGTGACTAGTATCAAGTATGAGCTACAACCAATTTAACTATAGCAACCAGTTCATAAAACACTGAATGAATCAACAAAACATTAAACAAATATTTACCATCACGTGACAGGCCCACAGTCCTCAGCCTAGCTAGAAGACTCTAAAAGGTTTCAAATGCCTGCTTTAATGGTCATCTCAAAAGAACAGTAGATCAGAGGTCAGAAGACAGGTTCTAATTCCATCTTTGCAACTATCTACCTGACCTCAAGCCAGTTTTTTTTCCTTTTCTTATTATGAACCTCATACCCTTAAATGTAATATTATAATATTTAAATTAATGATCAGTATGGAGCCTTTTACAGTATAATTTATTTCTTGGTGGGTTCAAAATCAGACTTGGTAAAAAAAAGTTTGAAAAAGCCAAACAAGGAAGTAGTTCAAGCAATGAATTCCTAGGCTGTAGTAAATTTTAAACTTGAGTACACTTAAGAAAATATCAGTAACTCTGACAATATGGACATCCAGTTAAATGAAACTGTTTTACAAAATAATTTCTGGAAACTAAAATAAGAGCTTCAGTTTATACCCCCTCTGTCCATATTTTCCCAAGGTCATCCTACAATCAAAATTCTATTCTTTCCTTCAGGGTACAATTCAAATATCACCTCTTCTATAAAGCCTTTCTCATTATCTTCCTTCAAAATTCCCTCCTTAGTCCCACTATACTCCCCTATACATACCAGTCAGTATTCTGTTCATGACTTATAATTAATTATATAGAACTGAGATTCTAATTACCAATGCATACTTAACATATAGCATAGTGCCTAGAACGTTAGGTTTCAATAAAGGCTTACTGAATGCCTTGTTTTATTTAGCACCTTTATTTACAGTTTAGACCTACTATAGAAGACTAAACTACAGCAATTCCAAAATTGTTTGGTCTGACAGGACAGTTTTATGGTTTACTGTTTACATATTTGAATGACGTTTGCCACATTTTTTTTTTTTTTTTACTGCTGAAGGCAGCAAAAAAATGACAAACAAGGAAAGTTTTCAAATGCTTGAGTTCCAACAGACAACAGATTTTGGCAGCATGCTATTAATCTAGACTTAATTTACCTAATACTTAGTAATGGCTTTTATTTTCTTTCTACAGACTATGCTAACATTAGTTTGTAGCAAACTATAAAGGAATTCATCATAAGAAAATATTTATCCTAAATAAATAGCTTTATGAAGGGAACAAAGAAGACAAAGAATCTGGTTATTCAATATTAAGTAACTGAAGGTAGTACATAAAACATGAAGGTATGTTAATTGATGGATTTAACAATAAAAAAAATCTTTTGCAAATTATATGTTCTCAATGGATTAAGCTATGATGATGGTGATACTTCAAGCCTTTGAGAATCTCACAAAGAAATGCACAGTCAAATAAATACCACTTTTCAACGATCAGACTGGCAAAGATTAAAACACTGGTTAATATTTAGCAGGGTCTGGGAAAACAAATATTCTCAAAAACTGCTAATAGAATATTAAGTGGTACAATCTCATTTGCAGTATATATATCAGAAATTAAAGTGTACACATCCATTGACCATTTGTAGTAATCCATTGCTACAAGTTATCCTATAGACATTCTCACACAATCACAATGATATAGTTAAGAATATTTACTGTAGCACTGCTCTAGCAGCAAAAAAAACCCTGAGATTTACCCAAGTATTTATTAAGAAGGAAACAGTTATATTACATGTAATGCATATATGAAAAAAATGTCCAAGACATATTGGAAAACAGTGAAAAAACAAGGCAGAATACATACCAGCCATTTTGGATAACTTATGGGGAGTACAGGGCTGAGCGAGAGAGGAGAGTTTTACTTCTTATTTTAAGTATTTCTGTACTGTCTGCTTATACATATAAGCATATGTGGCTTTTATATAAAAAGATAAAGCTTAGAAAATACTAAATGTTGCTTGGCAATATATTTGGAAAAAGTTGAATGTACATTGTGCAATCTTATCTAGAATTAAAAACAAACTATTTCATTAATTAAAAAGTTTTCTTTTTCACAGTACAACAAAGGGAAGCACATCTACAGTACTACTAAAGAATGGAAGCACGAAAAGGTTAATTTGGAAATTAATGAAATTAAGCTAATATAAGACATTCATAAAGAACTTTAAATCCCTGGATTCAGGGATTCTGCAAAATAAAAAAGCTTAGCAGCATCTGACTGTGTTAAATATTGAAGTACAAAATGAAGAGGAAGTGTCTGAAACCGAGGTACACCTGTCAGCCTCTGAGAAGAAAAACTAGTCTAAAATCTCTTAGAGACACATAAGTCAAGCAATCTCAAGGGTAAACTTCTCTCAATAATCAAATTTTATCAACAAGAGAACTAAACACACTTTACATCCAGGATGAGATAAAAGAAATAACCAAGGTTCTACATTTGATAAGAATCTGTGTCTTAAGAAAAATCCTTGCAGGGAGACAGAAGGAACAGCATGAGAAGGGGTCAATGCCCAACTCTGTGTTCAAGCTTTATGGTAGAAGCTGCAGGGAGGGAAAGTAACAAATTGATCCTAGTGGGGAAGAACCTCTCCTTGCTTTGGACTTGCTAGAAGGCAATAAAGCTTCAGGCATAAAAACCGCCCAGGTGACTATGATAGCCAACCCAACTAGCCCAATTCCAAACCTCAAAGAAGAAAACTAGCACAAAATGCTTTAAAAATTTTTTAAAGTTTCATTTCTTAAGAAAGCATATTGTTTATATAAATTATAGATCTATAATGATAAAACATAATCTTTAAAAATACTTCTCAGCAAATAGCAAGCTTCCTAAGCTACAGGAATCAAAAATGTTACCATTCCAGACTATGATTCAATTGTTTCCTCCACTCCAACAGTTTTTTACCCCCAGGAAAATGAGGAAAAGTTTTCTTCACTTCTTAAAGATGTGACCAGTCTTCTTAATCTTCTACTTGTATTAGTCTAACACATCTTTTAAAATCTTTAAATGAAAGAAGTAACTAGTAGGAACTCACAAAGAGAATACTTCTAGTAGTAAATACTCCAATTTCCATAGCATGGATTAATGCCTTTATTTGGAAAGAGTAATCAAAATCAACGACACTCAATCTTCCTTAAGGTCTGGACTAAGAATATTATTAGCCATTTTATTCCAACTGGACTGAAAGAAGACTAGGAGGATATTTTATTTCTCTTTCCAAAATGCCTATAATGCTACTTTTGGATTGCCTTCATTGGCTCCTTCCTATAGTCCAACAGCAACTGAAGTGCCAATGCTCTCATCCCATTCCAGCCAGTACTCTGAACCCCTAGTGTTAGAGAGAGAATTTTGTTAGCTGTTCTATGTTTAACAAATCACTAAGTATACACAGTACTCTGGCACTGTGCTACTAAGATAAATAAGACATGGATGGTATCTACCTTCAAAGAGCTCACAGTCTAGTAAGGAAAACAGACTACTGCAGTATGGCCAGGTCTGGCTCAAAGGACAAGATGATGCTTGACATGGACTATTTCAGGAGATTAGCTGACAACCAGGAGAAAATATATTAGCAGTTGGGGAGGCAAGGGGGTCGGAAAGAGTGACAACATATACACAGAACTAAAACTAACACTATGAACATCACATTTGGTTTATTCAGATAATTCTAGGCATTCTGGAATAGCTGCAGTGAGATCATTATATACCATGTTATGAGTTTACATTTTATTGTGCAGGTGATGGGGGACAATGAAGGAGACAACTAGATGAAGGAAAGCAGTGTAGAAAGTTGGCAAGTGAGGTCAGAGACATGGAGAATACAATAAACAAAATTATAGAGAAAATACATAAAAATTTTTATTGTGTTCATACAATGGAATATTACTCACCAATAAAAAATAATAAACTATTGGTACTCATAACAACATGGAGGAAACTCAGAAACATTATGTTGAATGAAAAAAGCCAGATACAAAAGAGTACATATTACATAACTCTATGTACATAAAGTTCAAGAACAGGTAAAACTAAGCTATGCTGACAGAATTCAGAAAGATGCTTACCTTGGGGGAAAGGCTATTGGATTGGAAAGGAAAGAGCACGAGGAACTTTCTGGGACAATGACAGTGTTCTACATCTTAAATTACATGGTGGTTATACATGTGAACATATACATAAAAACTCATTCAGCTCTATACTTTAAATTTTGCACATTTTACCATACATAACTTAGTAAAAATGTAAATTATACCTTAACCAAAAAAGAAAAGTGATATATAATTGTGCTGGAATAAAATCAGAATAAGTTAAACCAGTGTCACCCCATGAGCAATATCTAACTTGTAAGAAATCAGAACAAACATTCTAATAGACACCATATTCAATTAGCAAACAAAAATCACTAGAAGACTTTAAGTACAAAAATCTACCTTCTTCTCCCCTTCAGAAAGATATATAGGCAAGTGTTCCTTATAATGCTGTGAAAATAAAGTTTCTAAAGAAAAAGAAATAGCTCACTATTAACCAAAAAATAAAAATTTTCTAGACAGCAGTACCTGCCTTATAGGAGGTACCATAAAGATTAATAAGGCATGAGAAGCACTTAATACAGTAAGTATTCTCCACACTACCACTACTATTATTACTACATAATACCAATAAAATGGAAACTTTCCTTCAGATTATGCCTAAACCACTAATTGAGAATACACTATTTAACTGAACATTATTCAACTACAGCACTTCTCATCCTAGGCTTTTTTTTTTTTATTTTTTTTAACCATTGAGATCAGCAAGTTCTTGACAGCTGAAACATCTAGTTAGATTTAGAAAGACCCAAGTTAACTGCAATGTAATCAAAGTATTCTTTTTTAATCTGGTTATATCCTGAAGCCATGTTCACTTACCAACAGATAGTAAATGCACCTTTTTAACATTTCAAAAACTTATATTATTAAAAAGCAATCTGTCACATATCAGACCAAAAGTACATGATCACAATTCAATTTTCTGAAGTCAACAGTCTTAAAAAATGAAAATAAATCAGAATGCTAAGTTAGAAAAGTCATTCAGTAGAGATACAAAAAATAGTAAAACAATCATTTATAACTCTGAACATTATATTAACATAAAGAAGTCATAATTTGGCAAATTTAAACAACTGTAGAAGTGCTTTCTTTGTTCATGGAAATAAGAAAGTAAAATTCACAAAAGCAAAGACTACTCAAGTACTATAACCCACTAAGAAGGGAACACTGAAGCAACCTAGCAAATCTCTTACTGAACTGGTTTCCCAGTGGCTAAACCAAACATCAACTTGATTTCTGAACGTGTTTAATAGTCACTGGCAACTGCATACTTTAGTTTCACAATTTGACAGCTATATTTTCACTTCCATCAAATCAACTGGACCAAGAGCATCAAAAAGTTGGTTCTTTGTATTTCAAAATTTAATTTAAAAACTCATTGATTTTGGATTTGGAGGCACGCTTTTTAAACAGAAATTTTTTGTATTATTCCTACTTTGATATGTAATATTTAACAAAGTTGTCTTCTACTTACCTTGATTTTGTCTTATTAACATCTCGTTGCAAGAACAATCTCATTCGAAATTAAATCAAACCTGAAAGAATACATGTAAAGGCAATCATTTAGTTTTTTTCCTTCAGGTATGAATAAATACATCTATGATACACTAATCTTTTTAAATTAAAAACTATAAATTGAATTATTACAGTAACCTTCAGGAAACTATTGCTAAGTACCATTTTTTGAGGAACAATCATCTATTCAAATGAGAAACAAACTTTTTAGTTCTCTTGTTTTCATTAATATTAATAGTATGGCAATAGCATAATTAAAATTATTACTTGTTAATAAAATACACACTTCTATCTATATCAATGTTTATCTAATATTATTACATACATACCAAAAAATACACCAAGAATTGAAGAAAAAAAAAAGTGAGATGGCATAAAAGTGTATGTTAATAGCCATAATAATGGCTAACACTGATTACTTACTAAATGCCAGTGAAGATTATTCTAGAGAATAGTGTATATTGATACTCTCCTGCTTCCTCAATTTAGCCTTCAATCTAGTATAAGGTGACCTCCACCCCAACACTCCACTGAAAATTTACTTGTCAAAAATCTACCCACCCCTAATTTTATCACACTTCACAAATGATGAAACTCAATATATCTTACCCTGAACTCTACACATCACCTTTCCCCCATTCCTAAAACCAGCTCGTTACTCTTCTGAATTTTTATTCTCAAAAAATGGCACCACCATATCTACTACTATTCTCACCTAGATTACTGTAACTGTTCTATTTCTAGACTCACTATCCTCTCAAATTCATCCTTCCCAAAACTATGTAAGTAATCATTTTGCAATGGCTACCCCGAAGACATCACATCTATGCCTCAAGGCCTTCAAAAGTACTCATCAATGACCTAAGCCTCATCTATTTATCCCCAATCTTTACTTTCCCCTTCACTGCACGTTTCTACTATACTAAACCCCTTCAACTACCAGAAGAGCCCATATGCACTCTCAGCTTTCCTGCCTTTTCACATGGTGAACTATACCTACTTTCTATCTCTCCTTAACCTTGCTAACACCTTTCTACTAGTTTTTTGATATTTAGCTCAGTCACCCTGGCAGATCCTTCTTTAACTTCTTCAACTATGTAAAGCTGTGTTTCTCAATTGTTATAGCAACTAGTGATAGCTCTATATCAATTCTGTTTACCTGTGTGTTTTCTGAGCCTCAATGTGGACACACTGAGGAAAAGAATTCATTTAGCTCACTTCAGCACTTTCATTGGATAGCACATAATAAAAGCCTAACAATGTAGGCAGAATGAAAGATTAGAAATTTTGTATTGTATCCCCAAATGTACACAGGGATACAGAAGATAAAGTAAAATTCAGGCTAATGAGTTTATCCACATTTTCAAGGACTAGAGAAAAAATTCATATCACTTCTGGATCCCAGTAACATTACTTTATAAAATGACTACATCTAAGTAAAATACAACTGACAAAAATTAGCCCAGTGCAACCTTTTATTGAGTAAATGAATTAATTTCACTGATTATCAGTACCCAGATTTGGTACTAAATGTTTGTATCTCTACAGAAAACAAAGTTTGTGGACAATAAATCCTAATTTAAGTATTAGCATTAAGCAGAAAAACTTTGGAGAGGATAGGGAATATGGTTTTAATACTAATAATGTCAATAATCTAGAAAAGTGGTTCTCAAACTTCAGGGTGCATTGGAATGACCCAGAGGGCTTGTTATGCAGAGATGGCTAGGCCCTACCCTCAGAGTTCCTGATTTGGCAGGTCTAAGACTGCAGCCTGATCATTTGTATTTCTAAGTTCCTAAAGTGATGCTGATGCTGACACTTCTGGGACCACCCACTGAGAACACAGGCCTAGAATTTTTTGCATAATGTCTAGAAGAGATGAGAATATTCTGCCACCCGCTGCCACCAGCCTTTACCCACCCAGAACTAGATACTGAGACCTATTACAAAGTATAAATCAAAGTGGGAACATCAGAAGTCTACTATGAGTTGCTCAGTATGATAGGCTAAAAAATGGTCCTACAAAAGATATCCACATCCTACTCCCTCGAACCTGTAAATTTTACTTTATATGGCAAAAGAAAAAAAAGTGTCTTTACAGATGTGATTAAGTGAAAGATTTTGAGATGGAGAGATTATCCTGGATCATTTGGATGGGCCCTAAATACAATCACATGTATCCTTATAAAGAAGGAGACATGCAGACTATACACAGCGAAGGTAAAGACAGAGCAGAAAGAGATTTGAAAACAATGGCCTTGAAGACTGCAGCCAAGGCCAGGAATGACAGCAGCTACCAGAATTGAGACAAGGTGAGGAACAGATACTCCTATAGAGTCTGGAGAGAGATCATCACTGCTGACACCTTGATTCCTGCCCAGTGATACTGACTTCAGACTTCTGGCTTCCAGAACTGTGATAGAATTAAGTTTCTATTATTTTAAGCAACCTAGTTTTTGATAATTTGTGAGAGCAGCCTAGGAAACTAATATATTGATGATGATGGCAGGTTCTCTGGGAGATAAATTAGAAGCACTACATAAAAGATGTTATGGACTGAACTATGTCCCCATAAAATTCCAAAGTTGAAGCTCTAACTTAGTAGTAGTAGATATCTCCTATTTGGAGATAGGGCCTGTAAGGAGGTAATTAAGGTTAAAGGTTAAATAGGTTAAATTAAATTAAGGTTAAATAAGGTCATAAGGGTAGGGCCCTAATCCAATATGACTGGTATCCTTATAAGAAGAGACAGAGACACCAGGGATGCAGGCTCAGAGGAAAGGCCGTGAGAAAACAGCCATCTGCAAGGAGACAGGAATCAGTGGAAACCAAACCTAACTCTCAAATCTTGGACTTCTAGCATCCAGACCTGTGAGACAATAAATTTCTGTTGTTTAAGCCACCTTGTCTGTGGTTTTTTATTATAGCAGCCCTAGCCGACTAATACAAAAGGATATACATGTCTGCACAACAAAGTGAATGTACTTAATGCCGCTGAGCTATATACTTCAAAATGTTTAAAATGTTAAATTTCATTATATGTACATTTATCACAATAAATAAAACAAAGCATACACAAATACTACATACAATAACTAACTTTGACTTTAGCTGTTTAATTTTTTTATCTTGTTCTGCTCACAGTTATATTTCAAAGTCTGGGGGAAAACCCCACTTTTAATTGTATCTGTTCCCCAAAGAGACAAACCAGGCCATTTTAAACACTATATTTTTTTAAAAGGTGGATTTTATAAGGAAGTTTGATAGAAAGTTCCTTTTAAATCCATACCTTAAAAGTATAATATAATTAGGATATTCTTTAGGTGAATACTGGAAGGGGGATACAGAAAAGAGAAAACACTTAAAGTAACTGATATAGCTGGTTTTACCTCAAAAGGTATATTTTAAGAGAAAACTGCAAACTAAAATCTCAAATATATCCTCCCCAAAACCCATAATCCCAGTCTAATCATGAGAAAAACATCAGACAAATTCCAGTAGAGGAAAATCCTACGATATGCCTAACCAATACTCCTCAATCTGTCAAGGTCATCAAAAACAAAGCCTTAAAGAGCCTAAAGAGAAATGACAACTAAATGTAATGCAGTATCCTGGATGGGATCCTGGAAGAGAAAAAGAACATCAGCTAAAAACTAAGGAAATCTGAATAAACTATGTTCTTTAG
Organism: Mesoplodon densirostris; assembly: GCF_025265405.1. Taxonomy (NCBI): domain Eukaryota; kingdom Metazoa; phylum Chordata; class Mammalia; order Artiodactyla; family Ziphiidae; genus Mesoplodon; species Mesoplodon densirostris. Next base: position 82,197,159 of record NC_082662.1, read on the forward strand.
TTAATAACAATGTAACAATATTGGTTTATTAACTGTAACAATTGTACCAGACTAAAGTAAGTTGTTAATAATAGAGAAAACAAAGTGTGCATGGGGGAAGAAGGACAGTGTGAGAAGTCTTTGTACTATTCTTTTCAAATTTCCTATAAATCTAAAATTTCTAAAAAGTAATAATGGGACTTCCCTGGTGGCACAGTGGTTAAGAATCCGCCTGCCAGTGCAGGGGACGCAGGTTCGAGCCCTGGTCTGGGAAGATCCCACATGCTGCAGATTAACTAAGCCCATGTGCCACAACTACTGAAGCCCACACACCTAGAGCCCATGCTCCACAACAAGAGAAGTCACTGCAATGAGAAGTCTGTGCACTGCAATGAAGAGTAGCCCCTGCTCGATGCAACTAGAGAAAGCCCATGCACAGCAACAAAGACCCAACGCAGCCAAAAATAAATAAATAAACAAATAAATTTATTTTTAAAAATAAATAAAAAGTAATGTCTTCATTTTTCAAGTATTTTAAGTATATTGAAAAGGCATGAACATATTTTGGAAAATTAAACACTGACAAATTAGAAAAGGCTTCAGAATTAAACCCTGAAGTAAAAATAACCCATCAAAAATATGTATAAGGTAGGCCACAAAACAAGTCTTACCAAATTTAAGACTGAAATCATGCAAACTATCTTCTCTCACCACAATGAAATGAAACTAGAAATCAAAAGCAAAAGGAAAACAGGAAGATCCACAAATACAAGAACTAAACTAACTCTTAAACAACCAATGGGTCAAAGAAGAAATCTCAAGGGAATTTAGACAATATTAGGAGACAAATAAATATGAAAACACAACATACCAAAACTAAGGGGATTCAGTGACAGCAGTACTAAGAGGGAAGTTTATATGCTTACATTAAAAAAAGAAGATCTGAAATCATCAACTTAACTTTATACTTAAATAAGAACAAGCTAAACCAAAAGTTAGCAAAAGGAAGGAAATAATAAAGAATAAAGCAGAGATAAAATAAAGAACAGAAATGGGGGGAAAAAATCAACAAAACCAAGAGTTTGTTTTTTAAAAGATCAACAAAATTGACAAATTCTTAGCTAGACTAAGAAAATAAGAGAGAAGATTCAAATAAAACTACAAATGAAAGAGGGGACATTATAACAAATGCCAAAAGGATTATAAAACATTACTATGAACAATTAGCTGCCAACAAATTGGACAACCTAGAGGAAACAGATAAATTCCTAGAAACACATGACCATGATGACTGAATCATGAAGCACTAAAATATCTGATCAGACCTGTAACTAGGTAAGGAGATTGAAGCAGTAATCAAAACCCTCTCAGTGAAAAAAAGAAGAACCAGATGACTCCACTGGATAATTCTACCAAACATTCAAAGAAGAATTCTCCTCAAACTCTTCTAAAGAACTGAAGATAAAAGAACATGCACAAACTCATTCTGATTCAGGGTAATGAGGTCAGCATTACCCTGATACCAAAGCCAAAGACACAACAAGAAAAGAAAACTACAGACAAATATCCCTGATGAATATCAGCAAATATCCTCAAGAAAATACCAGCAAACTGAATTCATTAGCACATCAAAAGAATGATACTCACCATGATCAAACTGGATTTATTCCTGGAATGCAAGGATGGTTCAACAAATAAAAATCAATTGATGGAATACATCATATTAACAGAAGGAAGGATAGAAACCACGTGACCACCTCAATTGATGCAGAAAAAGCATTTGACAAAACTCAATACCATTTTATGATAGGAACATGCAATAAACTAGAAATAGAAAGAAACCACTTCAACATAGTAAAAGCCACATGAGAAAAGCCCACAGTTAACATCATACCCTACAGTAAAAGACTGAAAGTTTTCTCTCTAAGAGCAAAAAGAAAGTAAAGATGCCCACAATTGCTACTTCTACTCAACACAATACTGGAAGTACAAACCAGAGCAATTAGACAGGAAGACAAAATAAAAAGCACACAAATTGGAAAAGGAGAAGTAAAATTACCTGTTTGCTGATGACATGCTCTTATACATAGAAAGTCCTAAAGATTCTTTAAAAAATGTTAAAACTTCTTTTAAAAATGTTAAAACTAATAAATGGTTTCAGCAAAACTGCAGGATACAAAACCAATACACAAATATCAGTTGTGCTTCTACATATTAACAATGAACAATATGAAAAACAAAATTATGAAAACAATCCCATTTATAATAGTGCTGGGAAAACTGGATCAAAACATGCAAAAGAATGAAGTTGGATCTTTACCTAATACAACATTAAAAAATTAACTCAAAATAGATCAAAGACATAAACATGAGAGCTAAAACCCTGAAAAAAAGGCAAAAAGCTTCATGAGATTGAGTTTGGGGTATGACACCAAAAGCAAAGACAACAAAAGCAAAAATAGACAAAGTGGACTACCACAAACTTAAAAACTCCTCTTCTTCAAAGGAATCAATAGATAGAGTGAACAGGTAATCTACAGAATGGGAGAAAATTTTTACAAATCATATATCTGATAAGGGGTTAAATATCCAAAATATGTAAGTAGCATTTACAATTCAACAACAAAAAAAACCCCAAAACAACCTGATTAAAAAATGGGCAAAAGATCTGAATAGACAAATATCAAAAAAATATACAAAATGTTCAAAGAGTATATAAAGAGATGTTCAACACGGCTAATCATAAGAAAAATACAAATCAAAACCACAATGAGATATCGTTTCACATCTCAGTAGAATGGCCACTACTGAAAGAAAAGAAAATAATAAGCTTTAGAAAGGATACAGAGAATTGGAACTCTTGTGCAGTGTAGGTGGGAATGTAAAATGGTGTAACAATTACAGAAAACAGTATGGCAGTTCCTCAAAAAATTTAAAACAGAATTAGCATATGATCCAGTAATCTTAGTTCTGGGTATATATCAAAATAATTCAAAGTAGGATCTCAAAGAGATTATTTACATACCCATATTCCTTGTAGCATTATTCAAGAGGTGGAAACAAACTGAATGTTCAACAACAGATAAATGGATAAAGGAAATTCAGTATATACATACAATGGATTATGTAGTCTTTAAAAACAAAGAAAATCCTGTTACATGCTACATCATGGATGAACTTGAGGACATTATGCTAAGTGAAATAAGCCAATTACAAAATAACAAATATTGTATGATTCCATTTGTATGAATTATCTAACATAGTCAAGATAACAGAAGAAAAGGTAGAAAGGTAGGTGCCAAGGGTTAAGGATGGGAAAGGGGGGGATAAAATTAGTGTTTAATGGTAGAGTTTCAGTTTCACAAAATAAAAAGTTCTAGAGATCTGGCTGCACAGTACAAATGTTCTTAACACTACTGAACTGTACAACTAAAAATGGTTGAGATTGTAAATTTAATGTTGTGTATTTTATAACTTAAAAAAACAAAGAAATATCAAGAAAAAAATACATACAAGGGCCAAGATGGAATAGCAAGGATTGAGGTTGCCCTCCACCTGTAAAGCCTAAGAAACCAAAAAATATATATGAAATGAAAGTTTTCAGGTATTAGGCAGTCAGTGATGGTGAACCCTAAAAGAAGAGAAACAAACGCGGTGAGCCTTCCAACATTCCCAACTTACCACCTGAAGAAAATACAGCCCCCCAGGGAAGAGCTACCCAGGTAGAATATGATGGTCTCCCTGAACTGAGGAGACTCAGCTGGAAGTCCAACGAAGCCATGACAGCTAGAGACTGCAGGGCAGAATACTGGAGAGGACAACTGCATAGAGATAAAACACCCTTAAGTATTCAGCTGCATAACGATTAGAACAAGCCTATGTGGAAACTACCCAAGGTGAAGGAAAGAGTCACTCAAAAGGATGAGAGGGATTATTGCCCTAGTCTCACACAAAGTCAGAAATGCCTGTTCCCTTTAGAAAGAGTATAAAACCTCTGAAGTCAGGCAGCACTAACTATAGCAACCCTAGATTAAATGCTTTTGACACACAGACCCAAAAGGGGAATGTAGCTGAAGAGGGAAGAATTACAAAGTGGCAAGAGAAAACTTTTGGGGTGATAAATATATTCATTACCCTGTTTTGTGGTGATGACTTCCTGAGTGTATATATATGTATCTCAAAACTTATCATACTGTACACTTTAAATATGTGTATTTCACTGCATGTCAATTATATCCCAATAAATCTTTTTTTAAAACTTCAATTACAACAAAACAAACAACCCAATTATAAAATGGGCAGAAGATTTGAAGCAGCACTTCACCAAAGATACATGAATGACAAGTAAGTACATGAAAACATGCTCAGTATCATCTGTCAATAGGGAAATGCAAATTAAATCCACAACAAGTTATCACTACACAACTACAAGAATGGTTAAAGTTAGTAAGGCTGACCATACCAAGTGTTGGTGAACATGTGAAGGAACTGAAACTCTAACTCACACATACAGGAAGATAAAATGGTACAATCACTTTGTAAAAACAGTTTCAACGTGTCTTTTTTTTGTTTTTAGTTTTTTTTTTTAAGTCTTTATTGAATTTGTTACAATATTGCTTCTGTTTTATGTTTTGGTTTTTTGGCCACGAGGCATGTGGGATCTTAGCTCCCTGACCAGGGATCGAACCCACACCCCCTGCATTGGAAGGAGAAGTCTTAACCACTGGACCGCCAAGGAAGTCCCAGTTTCACCATTTCTTAAAATGTCAAACATACACCTACTCCTAGGTATTCACCCAAAGAAACGTTCACACAAAGGCTTACATACAAATAATCATCTTCATTTGTAATAGCCAAAGGCTGAGGGAAAAAATGTCCAGCAACACACTAATCCTTAAATTATATCTGTAAAATGGAATAAGTAGAATTTAACTAATGACACATGCAACACAGATGAATCTGAAAATAATCATGCTGAGTGAAAAAAAATGCAGACAAAAAGATTTCACACTGCATAGCTTCATCTACATAAAATTCTAGAAAACTCAAACTACTCCATAAATGACAGAAAGCAGATCAGTCATTGTCTGGGCATTAGGGGAGGAGCAATAAATAGGAAAGGATTACAAAGGGGCACAAGGAAACCTTTGAGGATAAAGGATATGTGATTTATTATATGTCAAAGGTACTTCAATAAATCTATTTAAAATATCACAATATGCAAAGAATAAGCAGGGAAAAAATGAAGTCAAATCTCAAATTAAGAAGGTTAGAATGATAATAATAAACACAAAAAAACTGTCATTTATAACTAAAAGAGTAAAGATACAAATTAATCATCTATTAACACCTACAACTCAGACAACTGGCACTACAATTACCCTATATTTGGTAACTCAGTACATGAACAATGCTTCCAAAATCTCATCAGACACATCCCATGAAACAAGTAAAACAAGTCATTTGGACTACTGGACAGATCAATGTATTTAATTTACACTTGTCACAACTTCTATACTTAAACTCAATTCCTACTGAAATATAATGGGGCTCGACCTAGAACAAAATAACATCAAAAATTAATTCTACAACATGAGTCAAAAAGTCTGTCTGCAAAAATAACCCCAATTCTGTACCATCCCATTACTCATGCAATTGGCAATAAGGCTTTGCAGTTTCTCCTACCAAGAGGTAGAATCTTTCCCCAGTCCTTTTAATTCTGGGCTTGACCTTATAAGGAAGATCAATAGAATGTAACAAATGTCACAGTTTGCCAGTTCTGAGCTAGACTTCAAGAGACCATGTATGCCTCTGCTCTCTTGGAATCCTGCCACTACCATGAGAACAAGCCCACTCTAATCTGCTGGAGAACAAGAGGACAGCCCAGATGTCCCACCCCAGGCCATCCTAGAGAAGCCAGCCAAGAGCAGCAGAATCACCCTCCTGAGCTGCTTCTGAATGCAGACTTAAACGAGCCCTGCCAAGACTAGAAATACTGCTTGACTCATAGACTTGTTCTAATAATAAATGTTTGTTTTAGACCAAGTTTTAGAGTAATTTATTACACAGCAATAGCTAACTGATATAGCAACTCTATCTTAAAGATACCATATTATTCTTATCCCTAGAAAGAGTTATTTTAGATTAACAATTGATCTAGGTCTCTTAACTTTTGAAGGCAAGGGAAAAGGAGACATAAAAATCTCTTTTGGGCTTCCCTGGTGGCGCAGTGGTTGGCACAGGTTCGTGCCCCGGTCCGGGAAGATCCCACATGCCGTGGAGTGGCTGGGCCCGTGAGCCATGGCCGCTGAGCCTGTGCATCCGGAGCCTGTGCCTCGCCATGGGAAAGGCCACAACAGTGAAAGGCCCACGTACCACACACAAAAAAAAATCTCTTTTATTATTTTACTAACAGTGACTCTAGAAAACATGTCACAGTTTGTCAATCTCAGAGGTATATAAACTGAGCAAAATCATTTTAACAAGTAATGTTATCAGTCAACTACAATCTTTCATGAAATTTTGTTGCTAGATAGTTTTACTGAATTCAAGAATACAATGAAATCTTTCAGGATATGCCATAAATCTATATAAGCTGTTGCAGAGCAATCTGCTACCTTGCCTAACATTCTTTTTCCTATTTATGCTAATGGTATTTTCCTTTAAGGAGACACTCTTACTCAACTATTAAAGTTGCACCAATCTTAGGCCCACCCCTGGATCAAGGGACGTACAAGTGATATCCAGGCTGATCAGAGTACCTTGTTCTCCTAGCCATCATAATTTTATTATGGATGGGGATGTAGTCCAGAATGGGAAATCTGGAATCCTTCTCATGATGTTTGCAAGGACTACTGGGAAAGGTATACTCTTCAGTGGAAATAACAGCTATGACAATGACGTAGATCATAGCAGACAGTGGCCATCTTTGCCACCTCATGGAGATTAACATATTTAGGAATAAAGTCACCACAGAAAAAAATCAAAACCGAGACAGAGACATTATCCTAGTGCTATCATTTGCACTCACTGATTCAAACATGTCAATTCAGGGCTTCCCTGGTGGCGCAGTGGTTGAGAGTCCGCCTGCCGATGCAGGGGACGCGGGTTTGTGCCCCGGTCGGGGAGGATCCCACATGCCACGGAGCGGCTGGGCCCGTGAGCCAGGGCCGCTGAGCCTGCGCGGCCGGAGCCTGTGCTCCGCAATGGGAGAGGCCACAGCAGTGAGAGGCCCGCATACCGCAAAAAAAAAAAAAAAAAAAAAAAAAAAGTCAATTCAAATAACTGCAATAATAGCAGAAGAGGTAATATTTATCAACCCACCCACTGAGACCTACTAGAAAAACTGAACAAGATATTAAAAACCATCAATTTGATGGCATCAAAAAGTTAACACAGGGCCTCCCTGGTGGCGCAAGTGGTTGAGAGTCCGCCTGCCGATGCAGGGGATACGGGTTCGTGCCCCGGTCTGGGAGGATCCCATATGCCGCGGAGCGGCTGGGCCCGTGGGCCATGGCCGCTGAGCCTGCGCGTCCGGAGCCTGCACGTCCGGAGCCTGTGCTCCGCAACAGGGGAGGCCACAACAGTGAGAGGCCCGCATACCGCAAAAAAAAAAAAAAAGTTAACACAACAGTGAAGAATGACCAGGCCAAGATCCAAGAAAAGATGGAGACCTACAGATAGAAACCCAGCACCTGAGGATGCTTTTACCTTTGGGTTATTTGCCAATCCACCTGATGCAGTTGAGAAACTGATCATTATTTCTGACACTGTTGTAGACCTAGGGGGATCAAATGGAGATTGCAAGGTTCAGAACTGGTGAGTACCATACTAAATGTTACCCAGTATTTGAGGTGAGACCCTAAAGGATTAAACTGTAGTGAACCAGAAGTAAAAAAAAAGTTCTTACATGCACTGCAGCCCCACCTGAACACATCTAGGTGGCCAAATAAAAATCTCAATCCTTAAAATTTAATTAAGGTAAACCCAGAATGCTGGAGACCTCAGGTGTGGCACGAACAAACAAAAATTATCTCTGGAGAAAGACAACATCACCAAAGGGCTCAGAACTGAGGCATGGAAAAGCCGTTGTAAATTTAAATGGAGAAAGCATGGCAGTGAGACAACCAAAAAAGGAATATAACAAAAATTTTCAGGGTAAACTTTGCCCAAATCACTGGATGACTGATAAACTATGTATGCACAGAGGAAAACTGAAGGAGTTGAGGGGGAAAAGCTGACAGAGGCCAGAGAGAAAGCTACACTTGAAAAACAGAGCTTTACTATGAGTTTGATGCTTTTTCATCAGGGTACATTCAACTGTGTACAGTTTAGGCAGCAAGAAGCTGAAGCCCTACAAGGCTGAAGTGTCAGAGGACAGAATCCAAGCCCAGCAGAACAGCTGGGAATTAGTGGAATCTCTAGAAACATGTAAACCACAATGAAGCTTCAAAATCTGACTATAAACTTCACACAAGAATTCTCAGAAGAACATTAAAAGAGTCCAGTCACTAAAATATATTCATAATGTCCAGTTTTCAAGCAAAAACTAAATGATATGCAAAGAAACAGGAAACAGTGATCCATACTCAGGAAAAAAAGGGTGTCAATAGACATAATTCTGAGTACCCTGAATATAGGAGTTAGCATATAAAGAATTCCAAGCAACTATGTTAAAGTATGTTATGAGAATTAAAAGAAAATACATTCAAAGAGTTGACAGAAACTATAAGAAAGAAAAAGCTGATAAATAAAATAAATGATATAAAAATTCACCCAAAGGAGGTGATTAGAGATGGCAGAAGAAAGAACTCATGAGCTTGAAGATAGGGCAATAAAACTGTCCAATCCAAAAAACAGAATGTAAAATGACTGAAGAAAAATTAAGAGTCTCAGAGACCAGTAGGACAATATCAGGCAGTCCAAAATAGATGACAACCAACTCAACACATACGTACAACAAGATGTAATGGAATGCGAGAAGAGTAAAAAAGGTACAAAATAATTTTTGCTGAAGAAATAATGAGAAAAAAATCTCAAATGTGGTAGAAAACATTAACTTATAGATACAAAAATCTCAACAAACCCAAGCAGGATAAACACAAAGAACCATTTCTACATATACATCATAGTCAAGCTACTAAAGGCCAACGAGAAAACCTTGAGTGCAGCCAGAGAAAAGTGGCTGGTTATATATGGGAAATGAGAATACAAGTAATGGTTGACATATCACCAGACAAAAGTGGATATTGGAACATCTTCTGTATCCAGTGATACTATTCTTCAAAAATGAAAAAGAGATATTTTCAAATAAACAAAAAGATACTTGTGGCTAGCAGACAAAACCAACAGTTAAAAAAATAAGACGGGGGAAGGGGAGAAGTAATAAAAATAGTTAATCCAAAAGACAACAAGAAAAGTGAGAAAAAGAATACAACAGTCCTAATAAATAGAAAGCACATAATAAGATCATTCAGTTAAGTCCCAATAACCAGTAATATTATGAAATCTAAATAAATTTTATGTTATAAGTAAAAGACTAAGAGTGTTAGATGGGACTGAAAGTAAAACAACAATGATATGGTGTATACATGAAATACTTCTAAAACATATAGGCACAGAAAAATTTAAAATAAATGGTTGGGGGGAGAAAATGAACCACACAAACACTAACAATAAGAAGACTTGTGTAGCTATGTTCTTATCAATAAAGGTAGATTTCAAAGCAAAAAAGCATTACCAAAGATAAAAAGAATCAATAATGATAAACGGTTCAACTCATCAGAAACATGAAACCATTCTAAAGTTGTGTGCCCCTAGTAATATGGATTCCAATATGTAAACCAAAAATCAACAGCAACACAAGAAAGACAAATCCATAATAGCAGTAGAAGATTTTAACATACCTCCCTAATTGAACAAGCATGCAGAAGTTAAGCTGGTGAGGATGCAGAAGTTTTGAACAACATGATTAACAAAACTGACTTAACACAGCGGTCCTCAACCTTTTTGGCACCAGGGACCAGTTTCGTGGAAGACAATTTTCCACGGACCAGGGGCGGGGGTGGCAGTGGGTGGGGGGAGGAAGGGTTCAGGTGGTAATGTGAGCCATGGGGAGCCGCAGACGAAGCTTCCCTCACTCGCCGGCCACTCACCTCCTGCTGGGCAGCCTGGTTCCTAACAGGCTGTGGACCAGTACTGGTCCGCAGCCTGGGGATTGGGGACCCGTGACTTAACAGACACATGTAAATACCTAAAAACTGCAGAATACACATTCTTTTCCAAATACACAAAATATTTACAAAACCTGCTCAATAAACATAATAAAAGGTATTCAATCACACTTGCAATCAGGGAAATGGAAAATAAAACCACTATGAGACAGCACTGCACACCCCGTAGTATGGCTAAAATTAAAGATTAACAGTATAAAGGGTTGGAGAAGATGAAGTGCAAAAGGAACTCTGTTGATGACTATAAATTGCGACAAACACTTTGGGAAAAAATGTTGAATATCTTCTGAAATTAAACATAAATACACTCTAAAACCAAGCTATTAAACTCTTAGGTATTTACTAAATATACACATGTGCATGTGTGTACTAGGAGACACGTACAAGTTAATGCATAGCATTATTTACAGAAGCCTAAAAATGGAAATAACTCAAATTTCCATCAAAAATAGAATGAATAAACCATGGACTATTCACATACTGTACAGCAATGGAAGTGAATGAATTACAGTTATATGCAACAATACAACTAAAGCCCATAAACAAAGCTGGAAAAGCCAGGACCCATTTACATAATTTCATTAACAGAAAAAATTTCAAAAATGTGTTTTTTAATAGGAAAAAGAAAAAGCAAAAAAGTTAGTACCAGAAAACGTAGGATGGTAATACCCTAACAGAGAAGAGGTTTGGGAAGAAGCAGAGTGGAGGATCTGGCAATGTTTTAATTTTTGACAGGGGGTGACTAAGCAGGTATGTACTTTTGAATACTTAAGTTGGACATTTTTTCCATGCATTAATCTGAGCATTTTTTACACAGTAAAAAATGTCTCAAAACTAAAAACACAGACATTTAAGGCTTTGAATTTTTCCGTAAATAAGGCACTAGCATTATCCTACAGTATTTTGATTTTATTTTAATCAAAGCTATACAGATATATATTTTAAAAATCAAATAAAGCATGTTATGAAAAACAGCAGTGAAGTCCTCCCCCACCAATTTCTAAACAATACAGTTATATCTTGATTTTTCATTTTGCATCTGATTATTTCTAGTGTAAGAAAACGACTTATCCTCTTATATCCCTCTGTAACCTCCCCAAATTATTCCATAGCCCTACAGGAAGATGGCTAATGGATTTTTTGACCAAAGTGCAAAAGCTATTCAATGGAGAAAAAAAGTATTTTCAACAAACTATGCTAGAGCAACTGGATGCATGTGGAGAGAAAAAACAAAACAAAACACTGACTTAAATCTGACATTCTATACCAATGTTAATTCAAAGTGGATTATAGGTATACATGAAAAATGTAATATTATTAACCTTGTAGAAGATAGAAAAAAATCATCAAGCTCTAAAGACAGAAAAGTGTTCTTAGAAATAACAAATGCATGTTCCTTAGAAGAAAAAATGTGATAAACCAGACTTGATCAAAATGAAAATTTTCTACTCTATGAGAGATCCTGTGAAGAGGATTAAAAAGCAAGGGACAAATTTGGAGAAAATGTGTGCAAACTACATGCCTGACAAAAGACTCATAACTAAAATATGAAAGAACTTTGGGGACTTCCCTGGTAGTCCAGCGGTTAAGAACCCGCCTTTCCAATGAAGGGGACATGGGTTTGACCCGTGGTTGGGGAACTAAGATCCCACATGCCACAGGGCAACTAAGTCTGCGCGTCGCAACTACTGAGCATGTGGGCCACAACTAGAGAGGCTGCGTGCCACAACTACTGAGCCTGTGTGCCACAAATGGAGAGAAGCCCGCACACCGCAACAAGGAGCCCACATGCTGCAGCAGAGGATCCCACATGCTGCAACAAAGATCCCGCATACCGCAACTAAGACCTGACACAGCCAAAAATAAATAAATATTTTTTTAAATGACTAGTGTGTTAAAATAAAATTATATATATAAAAGAATTTTGAAAACTCAATGGTAAGACACCAGCAAAAATACCAAAATAAGGAGATTCAAAAATCGTCTCCATAAAACCAACAAGAACACTGACAAAAACAGAGTCAACGTTTTCCAAAATCTAGAAATTAACCAAAGACTTGCAGCAATCTGGGGAGAGTTTATTCAAGAAAGATGGCTGAATCTTGATGAGACCAGCAAACTTTGTGGCATTTATTTTGCCCTATTCCCATCCTCCCACCCTAGTGCCACAGTAGACTTGAAAGCCAGCAGTCCACAGGCCTGGTGAAAACCAGCAGCCTGGCAGTTACCTGAGGGGGGCAGAAGAGGGTGAGAGCTCCTTCACTACTGCATTCTCAGAGGACTGTCATTATTTGACATATCTGATGGTTTCCTAGAAGACACCACTCCCAAAGCTATCTTAAATTTGACCTAAGAGGGCACTCAGTGCAAAAAAAGCCTTTCCCCAAGGGCATTTGTCAAAAACGACTGGAAAAAATCATATCATGTTACAGCTGACTGAGGCAGTGGGTAACAGATAAGACCAACAATAGACTAACCAAAAAGCTTAAAAAGAAAAACTGGGGCTTAGAAAAGTTCCAATATATTCCTGAGAATCTAGATGGTCAAATGTGTGCCCAGAGCTGCACACATGCTCTAGGTTGTACATATGCTCAGGAAAGGCCTGAGAAGGCGCTAAGTGCTCACCTCTGGCTAACCTGGAAGTTCTGCACAAACAGGAAACAAAGGGTAAGGCAAAGTTACAAATTTACTGGCTGAGTGCTGAAGGTGTGCCCCAGCACACATACACACACACAGAGCCTCTCAACAAATACTGGGAGACTTACTGGTCCCAGGCGTTTAAGGAAATCACTGTCCAATTATTGGCTGACCACTAAGCTAACTGAGTAGAGAGACTTCAGTGGCCACACATAGCAAAGAATACATATTTTACAGAATTAGTTCTGAAAAATCACTAAACAAACTAACAACAACAAACAGTAACAACAACAAATGCTGGGGAGGGGAGAATATCTAATCATCAGAGCTGCCACACTATTTAAAATGCAGTTTGTTTTCAACAAAAAAATGACAAGACAATAAAAAAAAAAAAGTATGGCTCATACACACATTAAAAGAAAAAAAGGCAGTCAAAAGAAACTGTCTCTGAAGAAACTCAGACATTGGACTTAGTGAACAAAGTTATAAATCAGCTTTAATATGTTCTAAGACCTAAAGGAAATCCATGTCAAAAGAACTAAAGGAAAGTATGGATGTCTCACAAGCAGAAAATATCAACACAAGAAGATTTCTGAGGTGATAGAAAAATTCTGCATCTTTATAGGGATGTAGGATATAAATGTATATACATTTGTTAAAAATATACAGATAGAGTTTGTGCATGTAAATGTGTGTAAATTTAACTTTAAAAAGTCAAATTCAGGTCTGTAGAAAATAAAATGTGTATAGTTCTTGAAATTGGTTAAAAAAAAGAGATAGAAATCATGAAGAAGGACAAAATTGAAATTCTGAAGCTGAAAAGTACAAGAATGAAAATGAAAAATTCACTACAAGGTTTTAGTAGCAGATTTGAGCAGACAGAAGAAAGAATCAGTGAATATGAAGATACATCAATTGAGATTATCCACTCTGAGGAACAGAAAGTAAAGGAAAAAACAAAACAGTGTGCCTAATATTCCTGAAGGACATAATTAAGAACACCAATACAGAATGGGAGTCCCAGAAGAGAGGAGAAACAGGGGAAGAAGTAATATCTGAATAAATAATAGCTGAAATTACTCCATATTTAATGAAAAACATTAATCTTAATACCCCAAAAGCTCAAGGAATCACAAGTAGGACAAACTCAAAGAGATTCACACCTAGATACTTCATAATCAATCTCTCAAAAAACAAGGAGAGAATCCTGAACAAGCAACTTGTCATATAGAAATCCTCAATAAAATTAACAGCTAATTTCATGTCAGAGACCATGAAAGCCAGAAGACAATGGGAAGACATATTCAAAGTACTGAAAAAAATAAGACTGTCAACCAATAATTCGGTAACTACTTTCCCAAAATGAAAGAGAAATTAAGACATTCAACAGATAAACAAAAAATGAGACAACTGGCTGCTAGCAGACCTGCTGTACAAGAAATAATAAAGGGTGTCCTTCAGGTTGAAATCAAAGGACAGTAGTCAGTAACTTGAGTATGCCTGAAGAATTAAAGGGCATGTAAAGGTAACCTGATAAGTAAACATAAAAGACACTGTAATTTAAAAATTTGTGACTCTTTTTTTCTCCTACTGGATTTAAAAGACATAGAAAGACAATCTGCATGACAATAATAGCACAAAGGAAGACAATAATAGAGGAATAAAGGAACAACAACAGAAAAAAATCTTAAGACATATAGGAAACAAATAGCAAAAGGGAAGACATAAAATCTACCTTATCAGTAATTACATTAAATGCAAATTAATTGGGCATTCCAGTCAAAAAGCAGAGATTTGGCAGAATGGGTAAAAGAACACAATCCAACTATATGCTGCTTACAAGAGACATACTTCATATTCAAAGACACTTTAGATTCAAGTAAATTTAAAGTGAAAGGATAGAAAAAGATGTACAATGCAAACAATAACCAAAAGACAGCTAGAGTGGCTATATTCTTATCAGATATAAGACATTAAGAAAAAAATCATTACTAGAAACAAAGAAGGACATTTTATAATAAAAGGGTCAATTCATTAAAAATTATGAACTATAAACATATATATCCCTAACAACAAGACCTCAAAATATATGAAGCAGAAACTTATAGAATTGAAAGGAGAAACAGACAACAGACAAAAACAAAAATAGTTGGAGACTTATATGCCTCACTTTCAATAACGGATAGAACCAGACAGAAGACCAACAAGAAAATAAAAGACTTGAACACTATAAACTAACTAGACCTAACAGATAGCTACAGAATACTCAAGGAGAGCAGAACACACTTTCTTCTCAAGTGCACATGGAACATTCTCCAATATAGACCATACGTTAAGCCATAAAACAAGTCTCAACACATTTAAAAGAAATCAAATCATATGAAGTATGTTCTCCAACCATAATGGAATGAAACTCGACATTCATAACAGAAGAAAATTTGGAAAAGTAACAAATATGTGGAAATTAAGCAACAAACTCCTAAATATTCATTAGATCAAAGAAGAAATCACATGAGAAATTATAAAATATGTTGAGATGAAAACAAAAACACAACACACTAAAACTGGTGGGATGAAGTGGAAGCAGTGTTTAAAGGGAAATTTATAGCTATATATGCCTACTTTAAAAGATATCAGGGCTTCCCTTGTGGCGCAGTGGTTGAGAGTCTGCCTGCCAATGCAGGGGACACGGGTTCGTGCCCCGGTCCAGAAAGATCCCACATGCCGCGGAGCAGCTGGGCCCGTGAGCCATGGCTGCTGAGCCTGCGCGTCCGGAGCCTGTGCTCCGCAACGGGAGAGGCCACAACAGTGAGAGGCCTGCGAACCGCAAAAAAAAAAGATATCAAATCAATAACCTAACCATCCAGCCTAAGGAAGCAGAAAAAGAGCAAATTAAACCCAAAGCAGACAGAAGGAAAGAAATAATAAAGACTACAGCAGAAACGAAACAGAAATTTTTTTAAAAATAAAGAAAAATCAATGAAACCAAAAATTGGTTCTTTGAAAATATCAACAAAATTGACAAACCTTCAGCTAGGTACTGACCCAAAAAAAAGACAAATTACAAGCACACCTTGTTTTACTGAGCTTTGCAGTTACTGTGTTTTTTTTTTTTTTTTTTTTTTTTTTTTTGCGGTATGCGGGCCTCTCACTGTTGTGGCCTCCCCCGTTGCGGAGCACAGGCTCCAGACGCGCAGGCTCCGGACGCGCAGGCTCAGCGGCCATGGCTCACGGGCCCAGCCGCTCCGCGGCATACGGGATCCTCCCAGACCGGGGCACGAACCCGTATCCCCTGCATCGGCAGGCGGACTCTCAACCACTTGCGCCACCAGGGAGGCCCAGTTACTGTGTTTTAACAAACTGAAGGTTTGTGTGACCCTGCATCCAGCAAGTCTATCAGCACCATTTTTTTAATAGTATTTACTCACTTCGTGTCTGTGGGTCACATTTTGGTAATTCTTACAACATTTCAACCTTTTTCATCATTATTACATTTGTTATGGTGATCAGTGATCAGTCATCTTTGATGTTACTATTGTAACTGTTTGGGGGCACCACAAACCATGCTCACATAAGATGGTGAACTTAATAAATATTGTGTGTTCTGACAGTTCCACTGACTGATTGTTCTCCCACCTCTCCCCCTCTTCTCAGGTCTCCCTATTCCCTAAGACACAACAATATTGAAATGAGGCCAATTAATAACCCTACAGTGGCCTCTAAGCGTTCAAGTGAGAGGGAGAGTCAATCGACGTGGCAAGCTTCACCATTGTCTTGTTTTAAGAGTTGTCACAGTCACCCCAACCTTCAGCATCCACCACCCTGATGAGTCAGCAGTCGTCAACACTGAGGCAAGACCCTCCACCAGCAAAAAGATTACAACTTGATGAAGGCTCAGCTGATGGTCAGCTTTTTTTAATAATGGAGTTTTTTTTAACTAAAGTATGGACACTGTTTTTAAGACATAATGTTGTTGTTGCACACTTAAAGGACTTCAGAATAGTGTAAACATAACTTTTATAGGCACTGGGAAAGCAAAAAGTTCATGTGACTCACTTCATTGTGGTGGTCTGAAACCAAACCTAAAATATCTCAAGGTGTATTACAATCATGAATGAAAAAGGTTTTAATGCTTCCTTTATAATAGGAAATAAAAAATTATAAGGGAAGCATACAACTGAATGGCAACGAATTAAGAAACCTAGAAGAAATGGACAAACTCCTAGGAAAAAAACCAAACTACCAGAACTGATTCAAGAAGACACAGGAGGGCTTCCCTGGTGGCGCAGTGGTTGAGAGTCCGGCTGCCGATGCAGGGGACACGGGTTCGTGCCCCGGTCCAGGAAGATCCCACATGCCGCGGAGCGGTTGGGCCCGTGAGCCATGGCCGCTGAGCCTGCGCGTCTGGAGCCTGTGCTCCGCAACGGGAGAGGCCACGACGGTGAGAGGCCCGCGTACCGCAAAAAAAAAAAAAAAAAAAAGACACAGGAAATCTTGAATAGATAACAAGAGATTGAGTAAGTAATGAAAAAACTCCCCACAAGGAAAGCCAGGACCAGATGGCTTCTCTTAAACCAAACGTTTAAAGAATTGACACCAATCCTTCTCAAACACACGAAAATAAAACTACAGATAAATATCCCTTATGAATAAAGTCACAAAAATCCTTTCTATATCCTGTGTGTGTATTTTCAGAAGACATACCATCTAGATCCCTTTGTCCTCCTCAGGAACTGATTATTCTTCAGACGTGCTGCACAGCCACATTCCTTGCATCTCCCTGAACAATCATCATTTTCTCCTGTACTAAATCCCGTTTCCTGGATCCCTCCTTTTTTTTGATTTATCCAATCATTCTGATAGAGCCCATGTACTCTAGTAACTTCCTGAGATACAGTATATTTGAAGTAAATATTCTAACAACCTCATGTTTCATATTTTTAGCCTACTCCCACATTTGACAGCTTGGGAAGGTACGGAATTAGTAGTTTGGAAATAACTTTCCTTCAGGATTCTGAGGCATTATTTCATTACTGATTGAAATAATATTAATAATATTAATATTATTAATATTAAAAATAATCCAATGTTACTGATTCCTAATCTTTTATATGCTCCATAACCAAAAGCTTTTAGGATCTTCCCTTTATTTCTGGTGTCTGTAATTCCATCATGCTGTACATTTATATGGTTCTTTTTTTTTTTCCAGTCACCATGCTGTGCATGCTACGAGTCCTTTTCATGTGAAAACTCGAGATTTTTGTTCAATTATTTTAAAATAATTGCTTCCATCCATTTCCTCCCATTCTGTAATTCTGATTTTTCACATGTTGAACTTGCCAAGAGTGATCCTCTAATTTTATCTTCTCCTACTTTACATCTCTTTTGTCTTACTTTGTGGAAGACATTCTCAATTTTATCTTCTAACCTTCAACCAGAAATTTAACATCCTAAATTTCTAACTCTTCTGTTAAGTATTCCATATTCTAAATGTCTAAGAAAGAGCTTGTCTTTTTTTCTGAGGACTGCTTTCTTATAGCATCCTTTCTTATTTCAAAGATACAATTATCCCTTTACTTGCAAAGATATCAGTAACTTTTTAAAGTTTTCTTTTAAAACTTAAATAGAAAGTTTTAAAACTTAATAGAAAGTTTCTGTTTCCTTCTTCTCTTTCTTATTGTGGTTATCCTAAAATGTTTAATGATCCTTAATCTCATATTTTAAAATGAAACACCTAAAAGTTGTCTAGTTGATGAACCTAGAGATTATCATACTAAGTGAAGTAAGTCAGAGGACAAATACCATATGACGTCACTTATATGGGGAGAATCTAAAATATGATACAAATGAACTTATTTACAAAATAGAAACAGTCCCATAAACACAGAAAACAAACTTATGGGTTGCAGCTGGGGGCAGGGGAGGGATAGACTGGGAGTTTGGGATTGGCAGAGGCAGGCTGCTATGTATGGAATGGATAAACAACAGGGTCTTACTGCGTAGCATGGGGAACTATATCCAGTATCTGTGATAAACTATAATGGAAAAGAATCTTTTTTAAAAAAGTTGCCTTGAAGTACTATGTTAATGGGTAGGTGTCAGTGTGAGATGATCAGCCTGATGATTTCCCTAGTGGATCCTTATCTATTATTATCTGTTGGTCTTTTTTCCTGATAATCAGTTTGCTACAGCAGGATGAATCTTCCAATCTCACATCTGGGGGTAGAAGCCTGATACCTAGTATTCTCAGAACTAGGAGGAGAAAAGAGACTGTGGATGATTCCCAGTTCAACAGGTAAATTTCTACTCAATTCTCTGTTTTTGAGTATGACAGACACCCTTAACGTGAGCTTGCCTACTGTTCAAGAACAGAGATTTTCCCTTTGAATATCAGAAAAGAAACTTGGATAAAGTTTCTTGGCACCGTGAGTGTTGTTAACTTGTTATTAACTCTTAGACAATTCTTTCAAGGTACATGCAGCCACTAAATTCCTGAAGTACCCCAGGGTTCAACAGCATAATTGTAGACCATTCTAGGCCTTCCCACTGAAAGTAGAAAGTTGAGTTTTCTTAGAGCTACGAAGTTGTTGCTTTCCAGCTTCCAAAGTTTTACTTCTGTGATCAAATTTCCAGTTTTCTTTGTCCTTGACAGCCTATGATTAAAAAAAAAATTACTATAATTCTAGTAGGGGTTTGATATCAAAGTAAATGGTTATTTAATCCACCATGTTTAAAAAGATATTCATCTCATCAGTTTTGATGTGTCATGTCTTCACTGTTGTTCCTTTTTAAATAGTATGAAATTTAGCCTCAAGTTCCAGTAGGATACAGAGTTTTAATCGTCCAAGTAGTTACAATCATTTTGGCTTTAATATCTAGCTTTTCTATACTGTAGTCAAAAAATATTGACCTATATAATTTCTCTTATTAAAATTTCAAATTCTCAAGCCCAAGACATTTAAAAAAAATTTTTAATTCACATAAATTGGAAAAAAAAGTGTATTTCTTTATTGGGAACAAAGTTTGACATACACCTATTAAATAAAGCATATTGTTATTCAAATCTTTATAGCCTTTTTGTTTACTTGATCTATTAAAATCTGAGAGTTAAAGTCTCCTGAAAAGACTGATGTTACCAATTTCTCCAAAGAAACTCTACTTCATATGTTTCAGTGCTCTGAGTTCATCACACAAAAGCTCAAGCCTAATATTGCTTAGTGGCCCTAATTTTTTATTAATTAAAAAATTCCTTTTTCTCAAAGGTTTTGGCCTAGAAAAGTTTTAGTCTTTGCTTGATATGAATGAAACTTGCAAGTTTTAGTATCATTTTTGCCATTTCTTTATTTCAAACATTTGTTATTTTTACTTAGATAAAACTTTTATAAAACCACATATCAAGAATTTTTAATTCAATTTGTAAAGGGGAGGAGAGTGGGAAAGAAATCAATTCCAATTAATTTAAGAAAAAGCTGTTAGAAGGGTACTGGGTAATCAAATTTGACAGGAAAGTTGGTGAATAAGGCTTGGAAAATGAGATAAACCAGGAGACGACTAGGTGAGCAACGTCACACCAAAGGACACCTACTTAGGAAGACATTTGTATCACTGTTAATGGCAATGCCACCATTAAGACATTCAGTTTCATTGCATAAGACTTTTGTTTCCATCACAGCCACTGATGGTTACCTCTATCTCCTCCTTTACTGTATGAGCTGTTTCAGTGGGATCAATATACATGGATTAGTCAGTTTGGTTTCCTAGTTTCCAACCCGTTTAAACTGCTGCCTCTCCTTATTTATGCAGTGATTTTTCATGGCTTCTCAGCGTGCAGAGACCCACGGCAGCGAACACAGGTGAGGATAGGTCTATTTCCAGTAAGTTTGCAGCCATAAAAAAGTATAAATAGGGAACTATTTAAAAAAGAGGTTAGGGCAGGGCTTTCAAGCAAGCTTCCTATTCCCAAACCACCAGTTCATCCAATAATCGAGGAACAGTAGATTGTTCTGCTGTCATCTATTCTCACCCACTCTATCTACATAGAAACCCCAAATTTCAGAGAGGTGGATGAAATCTTTTTCCCACCGATGGTAGGGGACAACCTATTCTCTTTTGCTTTAGCTGATTTGCCTCCACAGGTAACTTGGATGGAGTCAAATGTACCTCCCTATTTTACCATGGTGCCAGAAACGGCACTAACTTCTTTACTAACCAAAGTTAAGTCTATACTAACTGTGAGAGTGGTTAAAATATAAACTTGTTATAAGACTAACATACTGTCTTAAAACTCCAAGACTCTATTAACTCCTAAACTCTGTTCTATTTACTAACTCTAAAAAAGGCAGAAAAGGCAGAAAAAAACTTTAAAAATTATATTACTTTTATAATTTTTTCATATTTTCTAATTCCATTTTAAGAATAATGGTATTCATTGTAAGACAACAGTATACATTCAGTTTAAGAACTCTTAAAAACTCCAGTAAAGACAAACATATTACATCTTAAATATCCCAGAGGGAACTACATTTTAGGGATCCCCCTCATAAAAGCAGTGTGTTCTCAACTGTCCCCAGTTTTTAAAACAATACCTATTTTTTAAAAATTTAAACACTGGTAGTCCAGGTATTAATTTTTGTTATCTTTTGTTTTCATACCAACTCCCATACCAATTAGAATATCTCTTAAACCATGGCTTAAATGTACTATTATAACTCCAAACACAGCAATACAATTACAAGCTCTTCTTACTATTCATCTCAAATAGTTTTTTAGTTGAAAGTACGAGCAATTCAGAAAATACCACTATAGCATAACTTTCTTGGGTTTTACTTAGTTTTCAAATCAAAGGTTTTTTAAAAAGCTCGTAAGTTTTTTTATAGGATAAGGCAAATGTACAATAATACCTCAATCGGTATTAATAACTTACTTGCAAACTGTGTCTCCAAGTAAGTTTATTTTCAATACCAGAGATAATAAAATGGTTCCATTCTTATTTTAATTTTGCACTACAAACGTAGGAGCCACATTTTCCGCCAGTTTTATTTTAAAACTACCCGTCCTTATTCCTAATATACCCTCCCCACCATTCACCAAGATGATAACCTCTAACTGACCTTACTCACTTCAATCACTTCTCTAATCATGTTATATCTGGCTGCTGATCTTTCTCATTTTCCTTCACGTATTTCTGTTCAATGGCCTTTAGTAGAATTACTTATTTCTAATCCAAACTTCTTTAGATTCCTCCAGCTCAGGCCACAACCTTATAAGCTTTATTTTTCATTACATTCATTTAAAATAGATGCTACTTCAAACAAGGAAAATGCTTGTATTCCACAAGATCCATCTCTGTGCTTTTTAACATACCCTCCCCCTAGCTGATACTCCCTACCCTCTCCACTAATCTTTACATCATAACACTTCTTCAAAATCTAGATGAAAAAGTATTTTTCCCAAGAATCTTTTCGTCTTACTGTATACTGTTCGCATGATTTTGTGTCAGTCCAGTAATTCAAATATTTCATTATTAAGCACTCTTTAAGTTGTATCTTAGATAATGACCTCTTTGGAGCAGGAACCACATCATTTGCTCTATGTATCTGCAGTCTTACCCTAGTGTGGTACTAAATGAATTGTGTATAATAATTAACCCAGTTAAAACAAGTGAAGGTTGGGAGAAATACAACCACGGAAACAAGGTTTTTCTGAATACAAAAAAATTAAATCTCCCAAACCCAAATTCAAATATAACATTCATTTTTTCAAAACAACACAAAAACATAGAACATACTCTTAAATATTTTTTTTTCTACACACAGAAGTCAGGTCTTAAAGCTATAATAACATGCTAATTGTTTTGTTTGTAATATTCTAACTCTAGCCCAAAAAAGCTATTATATAAAATCTTAATATTTTATAGATAATAAACAAGCTTTTTCAATGTCTAATCTAATCAATTTTACTTTGGCCTTCTATACTTCACAAATACAAAACCTACATAATAAAAGTTCACAGATGAGGTTTTATTTCTTCAAGACAACAATTAAAATTTTTGGAGCAAGAGTATATTAAGCAAACTTGGTACAAATTCCAAAAAACAAAACTTCATATAAATACTTTCATTCATAAGCTCAAAAACATTCACAATTCAAACATTAATTAGAAAGTATTTTTATGTCCACTTCTGCACAATTTACAAAACATATTCCTCAAAACTTGGCATACTGGAATGTGATGATACATATTTTCATTGTTATGTACTTTTAACAACTTTATTATAAGTGATACATATTTCAGAAAAAAATCTTTCTCCCAAAAGCACCAATTGTTACACTACAATAAGGCTTCCAGTGCTCAATATTTATGAAAAACAATGCTGTAACCATTAATCCCATTTGGAAAAAAATGACTCAAGCACTACAAGAAAAAAATCATGATCAATAATTCCATTGCAGATCCATTTACAAAGTGTCCTTCATGGATTTTAACCATTCAAACTTTTGTGCAACTGTCCTTACGGTAGCATTCTCATTCTTTACACATAAATGGCAAAATCTTTCTGATTGAGAGTGGATACTTACCTGTAAACAAAAGTGCACCAATTTATTCCTCCCCCTACAATCACAATCAGAAATACTCAAATACCTTATTAAGTAATCTGAAATGCCTGAAAGCTAACTTACATAATGCCTAGAAGCTACTAATAAAGAGCTTCCAAAAAGCAGCTATATAAGGAGGCAATCCAAGATCTCTTCTACCTACTTCTTGGCTATATGCCTAGAGAATACTGTAATGAAAGCAAGCCAGACAACTATGGTATCTACGGAAGCAATTCAAACCCCTGCATTCTAAACAAATTTTCTGGTCATTAAAACTAACCTCTAAAAAGTTACTATTAATGAAAACTAAGAAATATCTCTCTGATGTTGGTATATATCACACTGGAAAAAAACAGCAGGGCCACAGTACCAACTACTTATCATCTGATTTACCTCCAAATTCACCCAACAATGCCAATGATAGAAAAGAAAGAGACAGATTCAGGCGTCAACTCTCACTACCCTTGGAAAGGGCAAATATGCCATAAGCAAGTTCAAAAATAAGCCAAACCTATTTAAGATGATGGAGATCAGAATATGCTTACTTCTTTGAGAAAGAATTAATAAGAAGGGGCACAAGGCACCTTTTTCAGTGAAGAAAATGTTACGTATCTTGCTCTGGGTTGAAGTTACCTGGGTATATTTATTTGTGGCATTTTACTGAGTTGTACTCATATAAACGTTGTGCACTTCAATATATGTAAATTATATATAAATAAAACATTTAAAAACAAGTCACCAATAATGGTAAAATCTAAAAAGCTTTTCTCAATTCTCATCCTTTTTCATCATTCTCCATATTTCTAATCACAGAACACCAATATTCCCTAAACGCAACTCTTTCCCCTTATAAGACCCACAAGGCTTTGTTAATATTCTGCCAGCATTTTTCTTATTCTGCCTCATATTAATTCACTTAAATGTTAATTCAATATTCATCAAGTGCTCATGTGCAAGACATGGATTAGGCACCCTCCAGCATCTCTCCAACACACACACACACACACACACGTAGAAACCAAATTCCCTAAGCTGGATTCAAGCCACTCTATTATCTGGTTTCTAATAATGTCTCCTATTTTAATTCCCATCACTTCTTTCTGGGAATGTTCTTCCCCAGCATACTCTTTTCCCAACTATCCTTTAAGACTCAGTTCAATTTCTACTTTATCCTTTCTCCATACTTGTACAGAACTTACTGTCTATATCTGCACTGTCCAATCCGTGATTAATGAGCACTTGAAGTCTGGCTAGTCTGAACTGAGTTATGCTTTAAGTATGTAACACACACTGGATTTTGAAGACTTGGTGTGAAAAAAATGAATGGCAAGTATCTCAATGTGTACATGTTGAAATGATAATATTTTGGATATACCAGGTTAAATAAAATGAATTTAATATTAATTTTACTTATTTCTTTTTATTGTTTAATGTGGCTATGAAAATATTTAAATCACACTGTGGCTCAACATATTTCTACTCGGCAGTGCTGACCTATATAATCGATTTATAAATGTCCCACAAATTATCTTTTAATATATGGCCTCCACCCAATACGAGTGTAAGAAATTCAATATTAAGCTTTTCTCTTTTTATATATTAAAGATTACATTAAGAATTATTAATAATAACTAGACAGTTGATTTAAGTACCTATTTAATATCAACTTTAAAGATTTTTAACAAGGAAGCTTAAGACATTTCAAAGCGTAAAAATATTTTAAAAGTTGTCTTCATATGGCTATAAACTGAAAATGTCACCTACATTTTACATATATCCATTTTGAGTTAAATGTCTCACCAGAAAGGATAGATAGTAGTATTAAACTCGTAGAATTTCTAATCCCAGAGAGTATTAGTTCTAATTAATACTTTTATTATTAAAATATGAGTGTTTTAATACTCTAAAATATTAGAGTATTTTTTTCTAATTATTTTTCAACTTAGTCACTGAGTAAAGAAATAAGCAGCTTCTATTTTGACCAATATCACTGTATCAATGTCCAGCAGCCAAGACAAAGAACCTTTATATGGTGGTATGAATAAACAATGTGGGCAATAAGACACCACTTGAAATAAGGGTATGCAGAAAAACACTTCTATAATGTTACGTTTCATAAGGAGGAGACAAAACTTACAACTGTATAAGGTAAAAATGTAGATATACAGAAAGAAAGGCTAGGAAGGCAGAACAGAAAGGTCTCATCTGTAGAATCAAGATATGCCTAGGTTGAAACTTGGCTGCTCTACTATTTACTATCTACGTGACCCAAGTCTGAGTTTGTTTTCCTGCATATGAAATGGGAATATATATATATATCACAGCATAATTATAAGGAATACATAGTAGATGCTTAATTAATGTCAGTCTCATCTCCCTTTCCTTTAATACTAATGATTATATAATGGTGACAAGATTATCAGTGACTTCCCCCCACTTCCTTTTCCAAACCACTGAAAATATTTTTTCAACAAATATTAAACTTCTAATATTTCATACTCACACCCCCTCCTATGTGAACTTAAAAGTACTTTTACTAACTGCCTTTTACAGTTTCTTTTAAAGTTTAAAATTTGTGTTTGTGGTGGAGAAGGTAGGTGGTACAAGAAAAACTTAAAGTGGGAAATAACTTTAAGACTATACCAGCACAGATATATACAAAACAAAGAGAAGTGTAGAGAGGAAAACAGCAAAAGGAAATGCTGTTTGAGGAAATTCCCCTGACTCACACTAAGTAATGAAAAGATAACATTCTTCTCCTCAATCTAGCTTCTGCTGAAGCCACCCCTCACTCTCATCTGGGGTTTCTGTGTACTTTATATACAAATACACATAGCCACTCACCCGCTTCTCTCTACTAACGGTCACCACCATCCTCATGGTCAAAAATTTAAAGGGGAGTGAAGAAATTGAGGATGTTGTAACAAAGCAAACCAACCCACTGGTTGGGAAAGCCCTTCACTCAAATGCACTCACTCCCAAATGCATTATTATCATCATCATCATTAGCTGACAGCCATAAAAGAGAATGTGTTCCCGAAATATTGACCCTGGTTATAGCTTTAGCTGCTAGAACTGGAGATGCCACACTTTGATGACTGTCTCTTACTTCCTTTGTAGATATGGGCCTCAAAATGGAACATTAGAAAAAGTATACAACTTCAGATCACTCACAGGTGAAAATTTCACGTTACTGTAGGAAACACAATTAAACAATGATGATAATAATAATAACTATTATTCTAACAGCTAACATTTACTCAGCATTCATTACATATCAGAAAGCTAAGGACTTTACTACATGAATTATGTAATATAAACCTAAACCTCTATGAAGATTTCTTATTGTTAAATCTACTTGCCTAGTGCTCACACAGCTAGATCTTAACCCCACCAGTTTTACTTCAAGGCTTACACTTTTTAAACCTTATCCTCCCATCCTGCACAAACTATTCAACAATAATTAGGAACCATCCCCCTCCCCAGTAATTGGTGTTTTGAAAATACTAGTTATGTTTGACATCTTCCTCAAGAAACTGATGAAAAGATATTATGCTTTCAAGTAAAAGGATAAATACTCTGGAAGAAAGGATAAAAATGTTCATCTTTCATAAATATTAGATAAATAACTGATATAATACAGGTAAATATGGTTTGTAAACTGTACTTTAACCCCAACACTTTATTAGGTGCTTTTTAATTTGGAATTATCCTTTTGACTCACAACATATTTAGTTTCCTGACTTTGTACAAAGTCTTTTAAAAGCTGTATTTCCCCACAGATACAGAGAACAAACGGGGTGGTTGCCAGAATGGGGAGCGGCATGGGCAAAATAGGTGAAGGGAATTAAAAGGTACAGACTTCCAATTTTAAAATCAGTAAGTCATGGGGAGGTAATATAATATACAGCATAAGAAATATGGTCAATAATATTATAATAACTTTGTATGGGGTCTGATGGTTACTAGACTTATCCTGGTGATCATTCCATTTGTATTTAAATGTTGATCACTAAGTTGTACACCTGAAACTAAAATAATATTGTACATCAACTATATTTCGATTAAACAAAATAAAGCTGTATTTTCAATTTCAATGAATGATATACATACTAAAAAGCTTAATACCTAAAACACTGTGTTTATCACTCTAACCAACTTCACTTCTATCACAGTTTAGACTAACAGAATCATATTTCAAGGAACAAATCACTCATCCATACTTCAAACAAAGCTACCTACAAAATCACAGTTCCAAGAATCCCAAATGAAATGGGAAGGCTACAGCTTACAGACAGAAGAGTTAGGGCAAACGTTAGTAGAGGGAGAGTACAAGGGAAATCTCTTAGAAACGCTAATCTTAATACAGTCTCGCTTTCCCTCATCCAAGAGAAGTATGCACTGCTGTTGCTGCTACCCTAGCATTTTTCTCCTCTTTCTCCTCTTGAAATCCTCGACTTTTCTCCTCCTGGAAAGTTTATCTCACAGGACTGCTAACATCTCTCAGTAGTCAAAGGATCTTTTATCTTGAATTTAAAGGAACAAAAACATACTAACTCCTCCTAATCACATAAGAGTTCCCAGTAAATTCAGAGAGGATAGTAACTTCACAGTTCAGCTTCAGCAGATCTAAGAAAAAATTAAACAGTACAGCAACTGAGGCCCTAGAGAGAAGAATACACCTTTTTCATGGAGACTCCAGCTATCTGAAGAAAGACCACGAATTGAACTTGGTGTTCTACTTTCTAGGTCTCAAGTGATCTTTATGTTTGGTGTTTTATTTTGTTTTGTTTTGTTTTGTTTTAAGAGGGGAAAGAAGAGAAATCCTTTAGCCAACCAGCAGGGTGAGCTGGTGCAAGAATCAGTTTGATATTCTGTTTTCTCAAAATTCAATGATATAAATGGGTTGCACTATTAAAAGCAGCTATTCCCTCCTAATAAACCTGAATTAAAAGACACAACTTCTAAACCTGCTTCAGTCAGTGCTACACAATTCTGTTCAATATTTACAGATTCTCCATCTACAAAGCAGACATTCTCTATACCAGATGGATAAATAACAGATAAATGTAAAAAAATTAGAGCTTATTCGAATATCTATCCAAAATATTATAGTATCCATCCTTTATTCTCATGTTTTATTTTACAGACTATCAATTTAAAATTTTTTTAAACATTAAAAAAGAACTGCTAAAACTAGTGTTCTTTAAAAATTAGGGCTGGATAATTCAACATTCCAATTTCTGCATTCGTTGCAAGCTATAGTTGCCTTAATATATGCCAGAAAAAGCAGTCATGAGAAAAGCATTCCCACAAGAGTAAGATCCCCTGCTTTCCTTTAGAATCACATTCTGAGAAGAGTCTAAATAAGTAACCCTAAACACTAGTAATATATTTGGGGTGAGAGAAAGATGAACCTGATCTTTTCTAACAACCAATTTCTTTAAATTTTTTAAATTGCAGGTAACCCCACCACTTCAAGTAACTGTCGTTGAGTTTTTCTTCTCTCCTCCTGTTACCCAATACAGTCTCAATTCAACTACAGCAAACTTCTCCCTCTTTTATAACTTGAATGACAAATTAAACCTGCAAAAAGTTTAAGGTCTGCAGGTGACAGACTCACTTCATAATTATTGATACAGAGAATCCGGGAGTAATCTTAATTATCCCAAAACCAAAGTATAATTAAATCCACTCACATAGTGTTGAAAATTAAGAAATATATCAACTTTCCTAGAAAAATCAATAATTTAAGTGCACCTTAAAAGACCCATAAAAACTTTAAAACCTAAAGACAATTTACCTGTTTTTTTTTTTTTAACGTGATATCTAAAGAAGTTAAAGATAACTGTGGGATCCCATCCTAAATGATTTTACTACTTGTTGAATTTCCTAACAGATGTTACAGATTTACTACTCAGCAGTAGTACTAGTTAGTCTTAACAAGTTGTTTTTAACAGGAGGCAAAGTGGTATGTCCATTTTTCCAACTAAAACACTTACAAAATGAAATGCACTAGCATCACTGTTTGAAGCCTCTATCTCATTTCTTATCTCATAACTAGTAGAAATGGCAATTACTTCAAACTTCCCAAGAAGTTTATCAAGCTACCTGTTTTGTTTTGTTTTTCAAATCTCTGAGTCGATTGTTTTGGAAGCCTCAGAATTCAAAAGCAACCTTGCTTTGAAATTATCTGAAATGTCTGTACTTTGTAACTGATTTTGTTTCACTTTGGAAGTCACTTTATAAACTAAGTTACCATATCAAGTTAAATAAAAGTTTTATTGTCACATAATTTCTCATTAATATAATAGTATATGAATAACAAGTACTCTCAAGCATACTACCTTGTTTTGTTTTATAACCATTATTAGTTGCATATAGTCACCTCCTTATCCCACCAATGTGACCAATGAAAAGACCAATGGGGTATAAGTTGAGAGACAATTTTCCATCACGCCATTAACTTAATCATCTCTGGCCCTCAATATATTGAAAAAGAGAGAGTAACATTAGTTGTTCTCTAAGATTCCTTCTACACTAAAACTATATGATTCAATAATAATTTTGCTGATATTAATATATCTCCTATTCGTTAATACAAGAGTGTTCTCTATTAGAAGGTGAAAACCTAAAAGGGGGGAAACATAAATCTGGGAAGAAACAAGGAATATCAAAGTTTTAAGTAATGCTGAAAAGTTCGAATTCGATTTGAACAGAGATCTAAAGCTAGTTATATAAATGTGCTTAAACATCCCTTCAATCAAGTAATTTAATTTGTTAATGTGACCTAGCCAAAACATTAGTTGTTTCCAAATTTCGTACTTCAAATATTACAAATATATACCAAGTATGATGTAGATGTAAGTGCAGTGTAAGTTTAAACTGTTAGAAATTCTAAAACTTACACCACCATGATTTTAACAGCAATATACCTATCACTGCATTAATACTAGTCAAGCCTTCGTGTTTCACCTATTAAAATGTCTAAACTAAACTGTAACTTCTTTATAATTTTTTCTTACAAAAACCTATCGCTGTAATATTGCTGCCATCTAGTTCCCTGGATACTTACACATATGACTGAAGGCAAACAGCAGGTTTCCTTTCTTTGAGCAATTTGAGTTGTCTATTTTTTGAAATGTTCTTTTTCTTGTGGGACCAAAACTATGTAACTAAACTACTGCAGAGAGGCAATATATTATTAAGGCAAATCTAATGTATCATCCAGATGCAACAAGCCTGGCATTAGTTAGGACTGGCCAGAATAGATGATGGTGTTTTGGTTATTTCTGTTGAAGTTATTAACTTGTATACAAAACAGGACCATCATTCAGGCTCTCAACTGTGTTTCTCTCCTCGTTGAGTACTTCTTAATGACCACACAAAATATGAAGTCTAAACATAAAAGTTTTATAACAACTAAATTTATGTCAATATTACTTAAAACAGTTCAAGAAAAGTTTTCCACTAATGTTGCTAAACCATGGATGGATCCCAACACGAGAGTCGTCTGTGGAAGTCTCGTAACAAGAAACCGTTAGTTCCACCACCTAAGTTTCCAATCACTGAGAAGGGTCTGGGACAACTCATCTTCAGGTTCACGGGAGGAGTGGAGCACACCTGCTTTCCTCTGGCAGAGATTAAGCTCCCAGGGACACAAAGGCCAGGGAATCAGACCTGGAGAAGCAAAAAGCTTTAGCTGGACACCCACCAAGCCCCTGGCAACCCAAACACTTTGAGCGATTTACCTCTTGCTGTTACTTCCCAGGCACCTATCGGCATAAGATCTTGCAAAACAGGGGGAGGGGAGGGCTCTGCGGTCCTGGTCCCACGTTAGGGGAGGGGTGTGTACAGTTAACGCCAGAGCCTACGCTTCTGGCCGAGGCAGAGCAGCCCCAAAGAGAGGGGTTGGTGGCTGCTCTCGGACCGCCCCGTTACTCAGTGCATTGCAATGGCGACCGCAAGGCTCCCCAAGCCGCCTGATCTCGGCCCCTTCCCTCTACTGCTCACTGGCTGCTCAGCTTCATGTGACTAAACAAAACCCCCAAGTCTAGTGCCCAGCTCAGCCCCTTTGTGTCCGCTACCGGATCCTCCGACGCCGCCGTGGAAAAGTCCCCCCCTCCCCACCTCCGCCGAGTCCCGCCCCGCGGCGGCGGCCGCCGCTCACCTCAGGCACCGCCGCCCCCCGCGGCCGCCGCGGCCGCCGCCTCCCCGAACCCGGGTCCCGGGCTCCTTGTGTAGCACCAACTCCGCCTCCTCGGCCGCCGCCGCCATCTTAGCCTGTGCGGCAAAATGCGTCCTTTTGGATGGTTGGGACCCAGCCTAGGGCGTAGCTCCCCGGGCCCAAGCGCCGAAGGCCGGGTCCCCCAAGTTCCTCCGCCACCCTCAGTCCCGCCGCCGCCACAACCCAGAGGCCCGAAACCCACACGGGTCCCGGCGAATCCGACCAAATAACCCCTGAAACTCACAGTTTGGTGCCGTGTGCGTCAAACCGGGGCGACGTTGGGAGCGCGCGGCGTCCCCGCGTCACACGCCGCTCTGTACGCTACTCGGCTCCAACGGCCCCCCTCCGCTCCCCGCTTTTCGCCTTCGGCCCCGGTTCCCACGGCGCAGGCGCGCTGCTTTCCCGCCTCTTACCGAGCTGCGGGCCGCGGGGGCGGCCAGCGAGGAGCTCTCAGGCGGCTTCGCGCTGGTGGAGCGTCTGGGCCAATTACACCAACGGGTGCAGCAGAAACAGTGCACCACTGTTCTCGGGTGCCAGAAACCCAACAAGGTCACCTCCCCCAGCGCTGACCTAATCACTCTCAAGGAGGTTCCCGCCCCAAAGTAGGCACGCTCCAAATATGGTGGTGCCCAAACTCTGCAAGACCCACTTAGGCAAGTCTAGGCCCTTTAAGGTGGAACAGACCCATATTTGATTTCCACAATCACGAGAGGGCCACAGTCCCTTTTCTTCCTACTGTTGAGGAAAACAGCTAAAGGACTCGAGATTGCTGGTCACAACTGTAGAGTAATGGCAGAAGAAGGTTTCTGGATCTTAAGGGGACCAATTGTTGGGAGATGCTTGATGGACAAGCAGAGCATCAAGTGTAGCATCTCAGTTAACGGAAAAGCCTACCCTGGGTTTGGTCCAATTTGATTCTGTGAACATACTTTCTCCCTGCATTATTGAGTGTGTTGTGGGTCTCCGAATTAAAGTTATATAAGAAGCACCCGGTATGCTGGTTACCCTTCAAAGAATTAGTAGGTCCCGAGAGAGTTCTAGAAAACTTTTTAAACAAGTATCCACCTCAGAGTCTGAGGACAGTTTCACAGACCACACTTTGAGAAACATTGATTAGGAGCTATTCTCGTTGCTTTTGAACTGAGCAAACATAAAAGTTGCTAACATGTCTGACATGAATCAGAATTTCCTGAGGAATCTACTAGTCCTGCCTTAATAAGTTCTTTGGCTGTTCTGAATCTCTGGGTTCTCAAAAAAAAAAAAAAAAAGTTTTCATTAGTTAGTTTAGCAGCTATCGTAAAACTCTGCTTTTCCAAACCCTCAAGATGACTTTGGCATTCAGAGGAATACACTGTAATTGCACGTATTTGACAAGAATGAGAAACATTCCCTTTACTATAGGCTGGTGACTTCATCATCATTATCAACAAACATAGATTCCAAACGACAGGTATTTATACTTGCTGAATTAGTTAATAATAATAGCTAACACTTTTGAGTGCTTACTATTTACCAAGCATTGTTCTAACTCATTCAATTTCATTAAAACCTAAAACCTAATGAGGCAAAGAGAGGTTTGGTAATCTTCTCAACGTCACACAGCTCTTTGGACTCTTTCAAAATACAAAATTTTCTTCTTCATTTACACAAATGGGTAAACAATCAAATGTATATAAATTTTCAGCCAATTTTGGAGGGTTGTCTTTTGGGTTATTTCATCTGTAAAATCCATTAAAATTGGACATTCTCAGTTTGCTATTGGACTTACAATAAATAAAATTATAATGTACTATGTAAATTCTTATAACATATCACTACAAAAGCAGTTACCAACAAAAACAAAAACTCTGTTGTGAGTGTACACCACTGACTGACTGATGTGCATCAGATCGCACCACCAGCAAATAGAACTCAACCATGATCAGGAACTTGTCTCACTAATGAAATTGTTTGTTTATACAAGAATTAAGCAACTAAACTGTAATACTATAGAAATAGTAGTATAGTAATGGTAATAATTGTAATAGTAAAAGTAGTAATGGTTGATGAATTTCTTTATAAACAAAATAGATGTCAAAAAACCTTCTATGAGTGGGAGAAACCTTGAAAAGGGCAGAAATCTTGTTTGTTTGTTTGTTTTGCCGTACGCAGGCCTCTCACTGTTGTGGCCTCTCCCATTGCAGAGCACAGGCTCCGGACGCGCAGGCTCAGCGGCCATGACTCACGGGCCTAGCAGCTCCGTGGCATGTGGGATCTTCCCAGACCGGGGCACGAACCCGTGTCCCCTGCATCGGCAGGCGGACTCTCAACCACTGCGCCACCGGGGAAGCCCATGGGCAGAAATCTTGAATAAGGTAATGCAAAAAACAAAATGCAGGCAACTAGAAAAATCCAAAGACACATTATGTGGCTCAAAGCCAAAATATTTAAAGACATTAAAAGGAAAATGTAGTTGAGAATGAAAATCAAGATGTGGAAAACAGTTTGACCCCTGGAGAAAATTCACAAAGCACATCTACTCACTGTAATAAAAGAATGCTCTGACCTGGGGAAGAATCTTTGAAAACAAAAAGGAAAGAAAGGAAAAGCCAGACTGGCTATTGTTAAAGTGTTAAAACTTGACATTATTAGCACAGTATATGAATCTATTAGTTTTTCCAGTGAATGGGATTGCCCAATAAAAGATACAAAGTAAGCTGTGGTCTCAAATGACCTAATCAAAAAGAAAATGCAATTTCATGTTGGATAAAAATGGTTAATTCTCCACATTCCAATACTTCTGAATTGCAGGCAAAAAGAAGAAAAAGAAACATTGATTAATCTACTATCCTAGTTACAGCAGAAATTAACACAACATTGTAAATCAACTATACTTCAATTAAAATAAAAATATACTATCCTAGTAATAAAGTCAAGTCCAAGTTTGGATTTATCTTAGGGCCTCACCCGAAGAGGACCCACCTCTGAGTACCAAAATTGTTAAGACAGTCTATTTGTGGAATTTCAAATATTATGACGTGTGTTAATTAGGGTGGAGGTCAGAGGATGTTTGGCATAGAGAGAGGTGAAGAGAGTAAACAGAGATCAAGTCTTATATTTATTTTTGTCTCACAGTAACCCCAGCACAGAGACTTTTACATGTAAAGTATGCAGTAAATAATTTTGTTCAATTCAACCAACATTCACCAATTGCCTATACCATGCAAGGCACTGTACTAGGCACTGTCAGCGAATAAAAAAGGAATAAGACAGTTCCTTGCACATATTCAATAAATATTAGTTGAGTAGATTAGGAGCTTTTATAGTCCAATAAAAGAACTAGACAAAAGGATATAATCGACTCTCAGTTTACCAGGGAATGGGGGAGATGAGAAAATAGACAATTACGATTTCAAAATCATTGAAACAAAATTTCATAAAACATGATACAAAATAAGTTTCGTATACACATATTTAGTAAAAATTATATCCAATATTTAGGAACACATTTACTACTCTAACTCTTCAGCATATCAGAAGTAGACCATGAGTGTGGACTTGTTCACAGAACATATGTAAAGAAAGAAAATGGTGGGCTAGGGAAACAGATAAAAAAAATATATTTAAGGAATGAGTAGAGCAGGCCAAGAAAGTAAAAAAATGGAGGGACAGAGGGATATGAGGAGATTTAGGCAAGAGTGCAGCCTCACAGAAGCCAAGGAAGTATTGGTAACAGCTTAACTACTATGACAAATAACTTCAAATATCAATGGATTAACACAGTAAAATTTCACTTCTTATTCACATCACACTCCACTGAAGTTAGTGGGAAGGGGTGGGGGAAGCCTCAAAGCAGTTACTCAAGTACCTAGGGTCCTTCTGTCATCTGGCTTTGCCATCCCCTAAGGTCTTAGTGTCTTCTACTGGATCCCCTGGAAAGAGAGACAACACACATGGAGAATCGTGAGTGCAGTAAACTGAAGTGGACAAGCCCAGAAGTGGCACACATCACTTCTCACTTTCTATTAGTCAGCATCTAGTCACGTGGCTCCACTTAACTGCAGGCAAAGGCTGGGAAATGTAGTTGGGCCGTAGGCCCTGGAGGAAAAGGAAATGGGACTGGTGAGCACAAAGCAGGGTCTCTGCACACCCTGAGTAAATGCAGAAGAGAGGTTATATAAGTAAGCGGAGTGCACTGGGTGTGCAAGATCATTGGTGACCTTGGTAAGAGCAAGGTCAGAGGAGTGGCTCAGCCCACTGCAGTGAGTTCAGGAAAAAATGAAAAGAAGGGGAAATAGCAACAGTCTGAGCAACCGTGGAAACCTGACAAGATCAACTGACTAGACTTACAAGGCTGAGAGACTAATCTCACACTATAGGTAGGTGCCACTGCTTAAGGATTCTTGGCAACTAACTAGCCAGCCTTCTCCTAGTTAGAAGAAAGCCCTTTCTAGGCCTTCATCAAACTTTCACCCACATTAAACTTGAGAAATGTCTTTATTGTTTATTTTTTCTAGAGTGAAAGATTCCAGATGTTCCAGAATATTTGCTTGAGATCCATCCAAGGAAAAAAGGCATCTGTAATTTCAGCCATCCCATGTGTTTTACTAAAGAAAATGAACATAAAATCGTAAGCCAAAGTATTGCATTATATGTATTGATTTCCTCTGTAATCAATAACTGGGAGATATAAGAGATGTAATTGTACAAATGTGTTCCTTTAGCCACATGGCAATAATTAGAAATTGAACTTTGATATTTCTAGTTTAATTGTAAATGAAATTAAATGTCTTCAAAATGAACATTAAAATCTCTGTCATGTATCATTTACTTAAATTTTCTAAATAAGTTGTAAGAAGGGAAAGAATGGTGGTTTCAAGTTGTAAAAAATAGATTTAGGAAACATTTAGTTCAAAGTAGAAATACAGGTCTAAAAATATAACACGATAGTATCTTTATTTTTCTTATCCATTTCTCTTTTTATTGCAAGGCATTAAAATCTCTCTTACAAATTCTCATTCAGATTCGTTCCTGAGTGCCATACTTCACCCTCAACATAGAATGGCTGTGGTCTCCAGGCATACCTGAAAGATGCCCTGAGATGTAGAGCCATCCTCTCTTCTAATATTCATGTGGTACCTACAATATTCCAAGCACTATACGGGGCCCTGTGGAAGATGTGAATATAAATAGAACACAGTCAGCTCTCAAATATTTTATGGTCGAATAGATCAAAAGTCATATGCTCAAAGTGCTATTTGTATTTTAAAGTTGACAAAGAAAGAGGTCAGTTTATTGTTCAACTAGTGCCTCACGTGGTGATAATGCTGTGGAGTCATTTCCTCTAGAGTTTAGCTCTTAGCTTTGCAGGTTGAGAATCAGACTAGAATTGATCAAGCTCGGATGCATGAAACATATAAAAGACTAATGTATAAATCACATGGTGATATATTAATTTACAGTAAAAGTTGTGACTGCCAAGCATAATGGAATACTCAGGCAGATTGGTCAACATATTCTTTCCCCTGTAGAGAAGGGTTCCAGGAACACCAATTACTTGTTCAATGAGCATGGAATTATATGAAAATGATCTTAACAGATGGTGTTATGAAACTTTGATAGCAAACTGTACTCTGCCATGAAGATGTACCTGTCAAGGGAACTTGAACCATTAGTTTGCTCTCACAGGGAAATAACTGGTATTTTCCTTAAAGATATATAGCAATATATTAGAAGCACAAAAATATGAAGCATTTTATCATCTATATTTCATCAATTCTGTAACACTTTTTAAAAAATTATTGTAACATCTCTGAAATTGAGGTGTGTTTTAAAAATTATAGTTTGTAACTGGCATTTTTTTCTTGCTGAGGGGTACATGTAATAATGGCACACATTTCAATGAGTGATACCTTAGAATAACTGCCTGACACTTTTAGAAATTCCCCTAACTCTGTTTTGGTAAATCGACTTTCACAAACTTAGTTGTTGCCCCAGTATATCATAGCTCACAGTCTAAGTTCAAAAACTATGTCAAAGTTTAATCTCCTCAGTTCATATGCTGATCAGGCTGAAGTTCCCAAGGGATACAGAACATTGGAGGATAGTTCATACACAAGTGCATTCTTTCCTCCTAAAGTAACCCGGAAGTAACCTTCACTGGGCTTGTCACCACTTTTTACTGCAGGACCCTTAAAACCCCTGCAAAATTCCTTGAAAGAGTCTCATGTATACTCAGAAACAGGTCCTACCAGCTACCTCATTACTCCTCTAATATGACAAAGTATCTTCAGCAGCTACTGGTGAGCCTTCTGCTGGAAATGACTGCCTTCCACATGGCACCACCATTTTTTGCCAGGCACCTCCATAGTCATAGCTGATAATGTGCATCTGGAATAGACATTGGTTGGTACTAAGGCAGTACTGAGGGCCCTAGTCTAAGCTTTTATTTTTATGGACTACTTTTTAAATATTTACCTGTTGTATGTCAGGCCCTTTACTAGTCACTGCAGAGACTGTAGTGAAAAATCCATGGTCACTATGTACAGTTGTGGAGTTTGTGCTCTGCACAAAGACTCTCAGCCAAGTAGGTATGCAGAGGCTAAATTCCAGACTGTTCTCTACTCACCAAATCATGCCCCTTAGTGCAGGGCTAAATTTTTCTTTAGGAAAGGACGCCATTTTCTTCCCACAAAGTGCTTTTTCTTGTGAAGCAGTTCTTGTATTTGTGGGCCTGCATCAGCCTATGTCTAATTCTTCTGCACAGAGTATCACCTTTTTCAATCTCTCTGCCCAGAGAGGGTCTTTCTGCAATTCCTCCTTCCTACTTCACACAAAGGGCATTTATGGGCTACTGGGTCCTAAATATTAAGTCCCTGCCCTCAAGGAGCTTACAGTCTAATGGAGGGAGATAAAGAAAGAAAAAGACCATTGTTATATGTGTGATAAGTGTTAGATAGGAGTAAGTATGAGGAGGGCCTTGGAAACACAGAGGAGGAGGACCTAAGTTAGTCTGGGGGACCCAGGAAGGCTTCCTGGAGAAGGCTTTCTCTGCCTAGGTCCATCTTCCTACTCCATCTGGGCTACATTCTTCAAGTTTCAGTTAAGTATCCCTCAGAGAGGCTTTCCCCCGCCCCCTTACCTCACACCCACATCTAGTACACGTGTTTTCCCTTTGTTATACTGGTCTTATGTGTGTAGTAAAACCCACTACAACTGAACAAATTGGGCCCAAAAATTCAGTTTCATAAATTACAAGGTCATATTAGGAGGTTTACGAAATGACTGGAGTAAGCCTACATAGTTTGCTTGCTAGAGTTCCAGGGGTCTGACTGTGTAATCAGAATCTATCCTGGTCTCCTGGTTAGAGTTTGGAGCAATCTGCTGGTACTTGACTGTTCCAGCTTAAACGTGCTGGGAATGATTCTAGGTCCTATGACTAGCTGGGAATTCCAGGATCATACCACAAATTCCAGTTACGTGGTATCCATTTCATCTGCCTTTTTTTTAATTTTATTTTTTTATTGGAGTATAATTGCTTTACAATGGTGTGTTAGTTTCTGCTTTATAACAAAGTGAATCAGTTATACATATACATATGTCCCCATATCTCTTCCCTCTTGCGTCTCCCTCCCTCCCACCCTCCCTATCCCACCCCTCCAGGCGGTCTGCCTAATCCAAGAAGATTGGGTTGGGAGAATAATGCAGAATTATTCTGGGAATGCAGAATCCCACTTCTTCCATTTCACCTTGCCTCTCTCCATCCCAAGTCAAGAACTGTAGCCCACTGCATTGGAAAATGGGAACCAGGCAGAGGACAGGATTAATGGCTGGAATCATTATAGTTGGTTTAGCATTATCAGGAATACGATTTTCCTATATGTTGTTTTCTACATCATTGTAGATTTGGATTTAACTATAATTACTTGCTTAATGTCCACCTCCTCCCCTAGACTATATAGAACATGAGAGTGTTTTAGATGTTCATATTATATTCCTTACTCATAATACAGTTCTTAAGTCATATTAGTTGCTTAATAAATATTTATTGAACTGAATTGATGTTATATCTAAACTGGGATCTAAAAACTTATAAAAGCTAGCTGGGGGGAAGGAATTGAGGGAAAGTATCCTATGCAGAGGGAGCAACATGAAAAAAGCCTAAGAAGGGCAAGCATGTGTGGCATGTTTGGAGAATTGTAAGTAATTCATATGGCAAGCATATAGCACACGAGTGGAGAGTGGGGAGTAGTAAGTATTGAAAATGGAAGGGGAAGCAGTAGTTGGATCTCAAAGGACAAGAACTTGGAGTTTATCCTAAAGACAATGGGAAATCATTGATGGATTTTTTCAAAAGAAATTATATTATCAGATTTGCATTTTAGAAAGATCTACAGTGTGAGAAATTTACTGAAGGGAGTAAAACTGGATGCAGAGAGAGACTGGAATGTTTTGAGGATAGACCCTGATGCCTGCATAAGCACAACATATGTTAAAGAAAACTGCCCTGCTCTCAGCCCGCATGAAGAGGTGGTCCCTAGCAGCCCTGCTTTGTACTTTGCAAGCCTCCTCCCACTAACACTCAGCTGCAGCTGACTGGATCATGGATGGGAACCTGATCCAAAGAAGACCAATTTGTAGGCTGGCAAGTGGTCTATGACATAACTGTCATGGAAAATAGTACTCAAGACACTGTGGCATTATAATAGACAAATAGATCAATGGAAGAGAATAGAGGGTCCAAGATATAGACTCACAAATGCAAGGTCAATTAATTTTTGGCCAAGCTGAAAAGGTAATTCAGTGGAGAAAGTGTAGTCTTTTCAACAAATGATACTGGAAAAATTGATTATCCATATGGAAAAAATCAAACTTTGATCCATATATAAAAATTAACTCAAGATGAATCATAGAAATAATATAAAATATAATCTGAAAACCTTTTAGGAGAAGAACTTTGTGAGCTAGTGTTGGACAAAGTTTTCTGGAATATGACACCAAAATCATGATTCATGAAAGAAAAAGTTGATAAAATGGACTTCATCAAAGTTAAAAATTTTTTCACTCTTCAAAAGACTCTGTTAAGAGAATGAAAAGGGAAAACCACAGATGGGAGAAATTACCTGAAAATCATGTAATTGATAAAGAACTTATATCCATATAAAGAATTCTCGAAACTCAATAATTAAACAAATAACCTGGTGAAAACTGGGCAAAATAATTAACAAGTACTTCACCAAAGAAGATATACTGATGTCAAATAAGCACAGAAAAATGCTCATTAACCATCAGGGAAATGCAAATTAAAACCACAGTAAGCTATCACTACACACCTGTGAGAATGGCTAAAATTAGCAAGACTGACCATGCCAAGCATTCAGCAGGTTGTATAGAAACTGGAACTCAATTACACTGTTTGTGGAAATGTAAAATGGTACAACAACCTTGGAAAAAAACTTGGCGATTTCTTTAAAATGTTAAAAAATATGATTTATCCCTTTTGCTTCTGGGTATTTACCCAAGATAAAAGAAATATACATCCACACAAAGACTTGTACAAGAACGTTCATAGCAGCTTTATTTATAACAGCCTAAAACTGGAAACACTCCAAATGCCCATCAGTAGATGAATATATAAGGCCAGTCCCCAAAAGGAATATTTACTGTATGATTCTCTTTATATGAAACTCTAGAAAATGCAAATTAACCTACAGTGCCCCCCCCCAAAAAAAAACAGATCATTGGTTGCCTATTGTGGAGTAGGAAGAAGAGACAGCAGTGGGGGTAAGGGATTACAGAGGGGCACAAAGATATGTTTGAGGGTGAAGGTATGTTCATTATCTTGATTGTAATGGTATCATCTGAGGTATAGCTATATGTAAAAATTCATCAAACTGTACACTTTAAATATACACAGTTTGTTTCAATGAAAGACTTTCAATAAAGAGCTTCAATAAAACTCTTTTAAAATTTTTTAAGAGTGATAATGGAAAGAGTGAGCTCCTTGAAGGGGTAGAATAGTAGGGTACTAAGATTAGACTTGGACAAGGACAGGTAACACTTCTATTTGACATGTTTCTACACGGGGTGTCAGGCAGATGAGATTATTTCTTCTGCGTAGGTGCTGTCCGTTTTCTCCATAAAATTGGCAGCAGTCTTTCTTTCTGCACAAAGTGATCTGAAGGAGGTAGGCAGAAGGCTGGTGGGTAGTGGAGCAACTTTGAAACAGTTGCTGCAGAGAGTGGGTCAGCCCCAACCCTTTGCATTTGGGCAGCATTGGGGTTTCTCTTGATATTGGAAACCAAGAATCCATAGTGACACCACTTCCGTATCATTATGTAATTTTCTCTAGCACAAGTCAGCAGTACGAATGAAGGGAGGGTCAGTCCTCTCACTTCTTTGAACACGTCTTATCTTCGAGAAGCTTCTTTAATCTTTTGAGCACTCAGATTTCTATGGCATCTGCTTCACCATTTTGCCAGACATGTCGAGATTTTTTTTCATTTATTCATTCATCCATCCAATAAATATCTATTGAGCCCCTTTGACTCAGGTGTCAGGTGCTAATGGCACTGAATACACAGTAGTCTAAATATATATGGTCCCTGCTTTCAGACTTCCATGCCTAAATAAGCAACTTGCTCTTCCAGGCTCCATCCTGATCCATTGCAGACATCAGGGCACCAGACACTTCCCACGTATAGGTTACCCCTGGGACTCATACAGATCACTTGGCCTCCCATCATCAAGGTGGCTCCATTGCATGTTCTATTTTCATACTGGACCCTTGTCATATTCCTCCTTTCGAGTGTGTATTGTGAGCTGGGAAAAGTATGTGGCCAACATTGAATTCCTGAGATCTATAACTAGGGACCCAAGGGCAAAAGGAAATGAGCACAGCCGTCTAGTACACTGTCAGTGAGAACTTAGGTAATTTTTTCCCTTAAAATTCAATAAACCTTCACAATGACCTTCCATAAAAGATGAAGGCTAAACTGCTTGTCTCACTCAGTTTGGATAACAGATTATTAAGAAATCTTTACATATTAAATAATGTGGCACTACTACATCAAATGGAAGTAACATTATTTCTTTATCCTTTTAAAGAGAACTACCAGATGAAAAAAGTTAAATACACACAAGTGTGTATTTATATATATGGAATGTTGAGTTTGGAATCACATTATTTTTGCTTTAAGAGAAGATAGAAAAGTACGAGTTTTTTTTTTTCTACCTTTCTAAGTCTGTTTTGAATAATGTAAGAAATTCCATATGAGATTACAATTTTGGGCCAGAAGCCAGCGTACAGTGTCATGTAGCTGACTGTCAATATTCAGTCTGTGAGGACACCACCAGAAGAGACAGCTAAACAGTAATAAAGGGGGGAAATGGGGTATAAAAAAGATATATGCATGTTCTTTCCTCTACTGTGGTTGTGATCCAAAAATTTAAAATAAAAAATATGCACAAATGCATAAGGGATGTTTCTTTTAGTGAAAAGGGGAAAAACAGATCCCTGAGGGTTGGGAATAGAAATTGATGAGTTTGGCAGTGGGCTTTGGAAAAGAGCAGTGATAGCCAACCTGACTAATAAGAAAAAAATGTTGCAAAGAAGCACTAGTACCAAAAAAGCAACAATTTTTGAATTGTGCAGAAAAACAAAATGGTCTTGTAATAGCCCCCAAGGGAAGCTTTCTGTGACAAAGAAATTTTCCTAAGTAACAAAATGGAAAAAGGGGACTCTGCCTGCAAGTTCCCTTAAGAGATAAAGTATTAATCTCTCTATCTCTATGGGTAAGAATGGATTTTTTTTATAGGAAAAGTGATCATGTGCAAGATATTTTCCTAAATCACAGGTCAATGCATTTTATTTTCCATGTAGCCATCCATGGTAAGAAATCTGGCTGGAGATTCCAGGATGATCACTATTCATAATCAAGTATAAAGGTTACATCTAGCCAACTATTAATATTTTGCCTGTAAGCTTGTTGCCAGAAGAAATTGCTGAAATGAGCACCAAAAATAAGAGAAGATCCATGAATTTATTGTAATTTGATCAAGCCCCCTCCCCCCAATGAAAAAGATTTGTTTTGGAATTCATAATTTCCCCCAGGTTTTTGGAGCCTTAACTGTTGAGATAGGAAATTCTTAGATTGTGTGTATTTTTATTTAGATAAATAATCAGAGAATACTTATATAAATAACTTTAAGTCATTCTTAAGACAGATTACTTTTGTGAATTATCTATAGTGACTTGTGAAGAATTTCCCCTCCTCCCAAAGACAACTTACTCTTCTCACCTCACTCATTCCTTTTGT
Source organism: Mesoplodon densirostris (assembly GCF_025265405.1). NCBI lineage: Eukaryota > Metazoa > Chordata > Mammalia > Artiodactyla > Ziphiidae > Mesoplodon > Mesoplodon densirostris. The sequence goes on from NC_082662.1 coordinate 82,241,125, forward strand.
GTCTAGAAGGATTGACCAACAGAGCATTCATGCAAACCTTCATGAAAACGGTTTTTCTCAGTTGAGCTTTTGATAGGTACTTGGCATCCATGAGTTTATGATTTTACTCTCTGTAAAGTGCCCGAGCATAGCATGTCTATCTTGCTGTGATAGTCAGCCAGTTTTGGGGCTGCACCACCATCAGACTTATTCAATCAAGTTTTATCTATCATGTTCCTACTGGATGCTGGGAATCACACTTCTTCATGACACTGGGCATGATTCTATGAACAAGATTAACAAGGTCCCTGTCCTCATAAACCTCACATACCAGAATGTTGACTACAGTCCAAAACTAGGAAACCACTCTGGGTACTTCAAGCCAAGGATTCTTAGGTATTCCCATGAATCAGTGGGATAAGAACTGTAAGGAAGGGAAAAACAGAATTAAGGTATTGATCCCAAGAGAGACCTCCTGCTTAGGAAGCCAGAGTTTAATCAAGTAGGCAGCCTTAGGTGAGGGAATGAAGGAAAAACTTATTGTTTTGAAGGTAGGGAGGGCAACTCAGTGGGGACTCAGAGTAAAGCATTCTTGGAGCAAGAGCAGGCTATTGCTTATGTGCTATGATTTGAGATGAATTGGGAAAACTGCCAGTTCAAAAATGTCTCTTCCACAGATGTCTGTAAAATGTGAATGTTTACTTCTCTTGGGAGAGATGGCAGTTAAAAGAATGGACTTTGGAATCAGGCAGACTTGTTTGTGAATTGCAGCTCTGCAACTTAATAACTATGTGACTTTGGAGAAGTTACTTTTCTCTCTTAGCCTCAGTTTCCTCATCTACGAAATGGGGATACTTATGCACCCTCACAAGGTTTTTATAAGGCTTAAAAGAGTTATTATAAATCAAGCACTAGCACAGATGCCCAGAAATAGTAAATATTCAATAAGTGATAGATATTCTTAATATTATTTATACCTATTGATTCACTCATTCATTCATTCAACTAACATTCATTGAACTCCCACCGTGTGTCAGGTATTGTGCTGGTCATGATGAAACAGGGAAGATAATCATGGAAGCAACTGACTAGTAAATTGTGAAAGGTGCCCTAAGAGACAGTAATAGAAAAAAAAAAAGTAAAAGAAAAAAACTCCATTTTTTTTTCTTTTTCCAAAAGCAGAAAAAGGAAGGAGAACATTCCTGGAAGATAGAACAAAAAAGGCTCAGTGGGCTTCCCTGGTGGTGCAGTGGTTGAGAGTCCGCCTGCCGATGCAGGGGACACGGGCTCGTGCCCCGGTCCAGGAAGATCCCACATGCCGCAAAGTGGCTAGGCTCGTGAGCCATGGCCGCTGAGTCTGTGCGTCCGGAGCCTGTGCTCCGCAACGGGAGAGGCCACAACAGTGAGAGGCCCGCATACCGCAAAAAAAAAAAAAAAAAAAAAAAGGCTCAGTGTGCGAAAATGTTTTAGATCCATTTCTTCCTAGAAACTGAGATGTAGATGGTAGAAATTGGACCATTGATATAAGAGGTTACTTTATCCTAAAAACACTGTGTTCCTTTGACTTCTGTGGCGCTGCACTCTCCTGGTTTTTCCGCATTGTCTCTGGTAGGTCCATCTCAGTCTCCTTTGTGGGGTCTTTCTCCTTTACCATTGTATGTTGGAGTTACTCAAGATTGTCTGAGATGCTTTTCTTACTCCATATGCTCTCCTTAAGCATCTCACTCATTATCAATAATTTTAGGGGGGTTTAAGTTACTATCTAAATGATAACTCCCAAATTTTTATATCCATCAGATCTCTCTTACAAACTCCTCCTATTTCCAGCTGACTCATACTTGCAGTTATTTAGTGAATGTCTTCACTCGGTTGTCTTAAGAACACCTCAAAATTAGAATGTCCCGAACTAGCTTGACTCCTTTCCAAAGCCCCTTCCAGTGTATCCTCTCAAGTGCCGTCCAAGTTAAAAACCTGGCAGTCATTCCTGACTCCACCTCCGTCATCACGTCATCAAATCTCTTCCTTCTACCTCTTAGATATGGATGTCTCACATCTGTTTGTTTCACGGTGTTCATTGCCACCACCATAGTCCACCTTGACTTTCATATTGTCTCCTCACATTTAGTCTACTGCTTTCCCACCTAATCCAGTGTCCACACAGCAGCCAGAAAATGCAAATCCATCCAGGTCACTACCTTATTTAAAACACTTCAAAGCCTTCCCACTGCCCTTAGGAAAAATTCCAAACTCTTTACCAAGCTGTCTGCTTATCACTCTCCTATTTCCAGTCATTCTAAAACTTTCTTTCCCCAGGACAACTCTATCCAGGCTATTGCTTACCTCATACGTTTTCCCACTTGTTCCCTGTGCCTGGAATGCTTTGCTCTCCTTCTTTTCACCTAACTATACTTAGTCATTCTTAAGGTCTCACTTAGAAGTCACTTCCTCATTGAAACCTTCACAACCCCTCACTCTGGGCCCAAAAGCCATGGATAAGGGGGAAAGAAGAAGGGATGGGAAGAAAAAAATATGACCAAATTTGCATTGTGAAAATCACTGTGGATGATGTGTGGAGAACAGATAGGAAATAGGAGAGAATGGTTGTTTCCAGTAGTTGAAATGGTAAGAAGGCTATTGCAGAGGTCTTGTTGAGAGATGATGTTAGCTTGGATCAGGGAGGTGGTAATAGAAATGGAGAGAAGGTAATGTTGTCAGAGATATTTTGGACATGAAATCAATAGGCTTTGATATTACATTGTATTAGGAGAGTGATGCCTCCCTACTCCTCTGGTTTTCATGAAGAGGCATTTTCCTTAAAATTTCCTGGCTTTTTGCCTCATCTCATACTCTTTTCACATAATGGATGAGTTTGGGAGAGTAACTGGGCTTGTAAGATTCAGCCCTTCCTCTCTTCTCTTTAAGACTGGCTCGCCTACAGGGAACATGTGCTCTGGGGTCTGCAGAGGGGTCAAGTTTTTTGATAAAGAGCCTGTCCTTGTAAGTAGAGGGCTCTGATGGTCTGGTGCTGTCAGGGACAGCGTAGGTAAATCCTTTTAAAGCTGGGGTTCGGAGTTATGAAACTCATTTTTGCCACACACCTGCATCACATTATTCAACCTGGCCTTCATCAGTAGGAAAGCTGACACATTGATCTGTATTTTCCTCACTCTTAATTTACTTGCTAGTTTATTCAGAGCTCAGATGGGGGTTGGAGGAGGGAGGAGACAATGAACAGTGATGACTTCTAGATTTCCAGCTTATACAACTGCATGGATTATGGTGTCATTCTCTTGCCTCCTTCCTTTTTCTTTTTTTCAAATGGGGCAGTCAGAACTCACAAATTCAGAATTTGGGACATGTTGAGTTTGAGATAACTTTAAGATGTGCTGTGGCAATGTCAAGTTGGCAATTGTATATACAGATCTGGGGCTCAAGGATGCAGCTTGGGCTGGAGATAGAAATTTGGGAGCTATCAGCAAGTAGATCACCATCATGGGTTAGGATGAACTCAACTGGGGCGGTATTATAGAGAAGGGAAGGAGGTTAGACCTGAGCTTCAATGAACTACAATGTTAAATAGCCAGTTTGAGGAGGATGCGTCTGAGAATGTAGGTCAGTTTGCTGATACTAGAACAGATCCAGAGGTCAGAGAGGAAGGGTTTAGAAGATGAGCAATGAGGGAGGGGCTGAATGAGGGGCAAGAAAATACATAACATTATGAGGAAAATGGTACATAAAAGATACAAGGCCAAGGGTGGGCTTATACTTTGGGCATTGACAAATGAACACAGGATTCTGATTTAATCTCACATCTTGTAATAATTTAATTATTTATAATTATTTGTATAATGCTGGTTTTGCCTCCAGATAGTGACCTTATTTTTTTTAATTGAAGTATATTTGATGTGCAATATTATATAAGTTACAGGTGTAAAATATAGTGATTCATAATTTTTCAAGGTTATATTCCACTTAGGTTATTATAAAATATTGGTTATATTGCCTATGTTGTACAATATATCCTTATAGCTTATCTTATACACGATAGTTTGTACCTCTTAATCCCCTACCCTATATTGCCCCTCCCCCCTTCTTTCTCTAGTAACCACTAGTTTGTTCTCCATGTCTATGAATCTGTTTCTTTTCTGTTATATGCACTTGTTTGTTGTATTTTTTAGATTCCACATGTAAGTGCAGTGTCATACAGTGTTTGTCTTTTCTCTGTCTGACTTATTTCACTTAGCTTAATACCCTCCAAGTCCTTCCATGTTATTGCATATGGCAAAATTTCATTTTTTTAATGGCTGAGTAGTATTCCATTATATATATAATGCATCATCTTTATCCATTCATCTTTTGATGGACACATAGGTTGCTTCCATCCAGATACAGAGACTTTGAAAGGCTGTCACTTCTTGGTCACTGCTGAATCCTCAGCCGTATCCATCAACACAATTCCTGAAACAAAATATGGACTCAAGATCCTTTGACTTCCTACTTCTATATTAACGGTTAAATGGACCAGAGAAAGAGAAGCCTAATAGCATTTCTTAGGTTAAGCTCTAACTACTGTCACAAAGAGAGAGGAGTGGTAGTGAGAAGAAATATATATTTGTTACTCACTTCATTCCATACTAACAAAATGTGTTTTCTTGCCCATTATTATTAGCCAGAGCTCCTCTCTTTTATTGTTATAATTTGTTGATTGCATGGAACTCCTCATCAAATAATTTTTAAAAATGTTCAGACTTCCCAAAATACATCTGGCTTACAAAATTATAATTTCGACTATGTTAAAATTTGCATTTAAAAAGTCTGGAAGGAAATGTGATAATATGTTCATAGAAGTATGAGAGTGATTTTTACCCTTTAGATCTAATTTCTAAATAGTGTAGATATTTTATTTGTTAGTATTTTAAAGAAGTTTTTATATTTTGTGGATATTAATCTTCTGTTGATTGTATATTGTAAATATTTTCTCACAATTTGTTATTTCTTTTAACTGTTTGTGCTTTTTTTCTTTTTTTTTTTTTTTGCGGTACGCAGGCCTCTCACTGTTGTGGCCTCTCCCGTTGCGGAGCACAGGCTCCGGACGCGCAGGCTCAGCAGCCATGGCTCACGAGCCCAGCCGCTCCGCGGCATGGGGGATCCTCCCGGACAAGGGCACACACCCATGTCCCCTGCATTGGCAGGCGGACTCTCAACCACTGCGCCACCAGGGAAGCCCTGTGCTTTATTTTTAACCGCTTTGTGGAGGTATAATTTGCATACCACAACATTTACCTATGCTAAATATACAATTGAATGGTTTTTTTAATTTTTATATAGTTTCACAAACATCAGTACAATCAAGTTTTAGAACACTTTTCTCACTAGAAAAAGTTCCATTTGTATCAACTTCCTCTCCCACTCTCAGCCCCAGAAAATTGCAAATCTACTTTCTACAGTTTTGCCCTCTCTAAATTTTCATAAAAATGGCATCTTACAATAAATAATCTTTTGTCTATGGCTTATTTCAATTGGTATGATATTTGTGATATTCATCTATGTTGTTAAATATATAGTTCCTTTTTATTGCTGAGTTTTTTCATTTATCTATTTTATGGATATACCATAGTTTGTTTATATATTACATTTGATGTTGTAATATATATATTACATTACAAGTTGATGGACAGTTGGGTTATTCTCAGTTTTGGGCTATTATAAAAAGAATTTTGTGTGGGCATATATATTCATTTATTTGGGGTAGATACATAGGAGTGGATTTTCTGGTTTATATGGTAACTTTATATACACTGCTAAATTGTTCCAAAGTGGCTGTAACAATGTGTGAGGGTTCCAGTTTTTTCAAATCCAATACAACACTTTGTATTTTCAGTCTTCTATTTCAGCCATTCTAATGAGTGTGTAGCAGTACATCATTGTGATATTAATTTGCACTTATCTAATGACTAATGGTGCTGGGCATCTTTTCATGTGCTTATTTAATCTGTACATCTTCTTGAGTGAAGTGACTATTCAAATCTTTTGCCAATGTATTGTGTTGAGTTGTCTTAGTTGTTGAGTTGTTAGAATTCTTTATGTATTCTGGATACAACTCCTATATGAAATATATGCCTTGAAATAATTTCTCTCAGTCTATGGCTTGTCTTTTTATTTTTTTATTTATTTTTTATTTTTATTTTTTTTTTTTTTTTGCTGTACGCGGGCCTCTCACTGCTGTGGCCTCTCCCGTTGCGGAGCACAGGCTCCGGACACACAGGCCCCGCGGCCATGGCTCGCGGGCCCAGCCGCTCCGCGGCATGTGGGATCCTCCGGGATCGGGGCACGAACCCGCGTCCCCTGCATCGGCAGGCGGACTCTCAACCACTGCGCCACCAGGGAGGCCCGTCTTTTTATTTTTTAAATGGTGTCCTGAGAAGAGCACAATTTTAAAATTTTGATAAAGTGAAATTTATCAATTTAAAAATTTTATTATTTGTGCTTTTTGTGTCACACCTAGGAAATTATCGCTTCCCCAAGGTTACAAATTTTTTTCCCATGTTTTGTTCTAAAAGTTCCATAGCTTTAGCTCTTACATTTAGGTCTATTATATATTATAGACTGATATATTTTGAGCTAATTTTTTGTGTATGAGTGAGGTAAAGACCAAGTTTTTTTTTGTTTGCATAAAGATGTCCAATTATACTAGTACTATTATTTGAAAAAAAAATTATTTCTGGCTGATTTAGGTCAGCACTTTTGTAAAAAAATCAGTTAATCTTAGGTCTAATTCTGGACTTTCTATTTTGTTTCATTGATCTGTATGTCTATCCTTCTGCCAAAACCTGATTGTTTTGATTACTATAGCTTTATAGTATCACCTGAAATAAGGTGTGAAAGTCCTCCAGCATGTTTTTTCTTTTTCAAAATTGTTTTGGCTATTCTAGTTTCTTTGCAATTTCACATAAATTTTAGGATCAGCTTCAATTTCTACTAAAAAAAAAGAGCCTCCTGAGATTTTGTTAAGTATTGCATGGAATCTACAGATCAGTTTGGAAAGAATTGCCATCTCAACAATATTTACTCTTACAAATCTTGAACATCGTATAGCTCTCCATCTGTTTAGGTATCTGTGGGCATTATTTTTATTATCAGAAAAAAATCAACAACACTTTTGAAAATAGTTTATTTTTTATCAGTACCATATAATCTTAAAGGAGAATGGATTTCTCCTATAGCTACTAGTTATAGGTAAATGTGTAATAGGCATGTCGGGAGCTGCTCTCAAAGAAGTGCTCTGAGCTCTTCAGAATATTGCTGACACTGGTAGTTTATCATGGAAGAAAGAGTTGCAGTGAGAGTGTGGTGTGTGGGCTGCAGAGGTCAATGGGTCAAAATCATTCTCAACTGTTCTTTTCCACTTGTTTAAGATACTTATAAGAAAGGGTCATTTAATTTGTCCTTCATCATCAATACTAAATATATAATCTTATAGAAAATAAGTGCTCAAGTACTGAATAGTTTTCAGTTATTGAAAGATCATTAGAAAATTCTGGAAAAAATTGTTTATTACAACTTTTTTTTTTTTTTTTTTTTTGCTGTACGCGGGCCTCTCACTGCTGTGGCCTCTCCCGTTGCGGAGCACAGGCTCCGGACACACAGGCTCCGTGGCCATGGCTCGCGGGCCCAGCCGCTCCGCGGCATGTGGGATCTTCCGGGATCGGGGCACGAACCCGTGTCCCCTGCATCGGCAGGCGGACTCTCAACCACTGCGCCACCAGGGAAGCCCTATTACAACATTTTTAATACATGAAGAATAACAGGTGAAAATATTGCTGTTTTTTTATAGATCATTATTTATTTTAAGACTTTTCTTGCTGAATTTTATTGATAAAGTAAATTCTCTTGAAATGAATGTACTTATCCAAACCAGATAGTTTACTTAAATTTAAAAATGTCACTCAAATATCAATTCCAAAATAAGTAAATAATAAATACCATAAACCTACTGGAAGACTTTAAGAAATACTGTTGTCTGTTAATATTGAAAAATTGAAAAATACTGGATGAATAAAGTAGCTTTAATAAATGAAACAGCAACAACAGCAAACCTTCCTTATATGGAGTGAAAAACATTTTTTCTTTAAAATTTTTCTATTTGAGGAAGCAAAATACATTTGCACTAAGGTATAGTAAACTGAAGAAAAAGAGCAAGCAGTAGCCTGCAGAAACTAAAGTGTAACACTCTGTAGCTCCAATTACAGAACTGCAGAATGAAAAATAAATAAATGAGACACAACAAATATAAACCTTTTATATCTCTTACATTCATGTTATCTGCTTCATTTACAAAGAAAACATGAAAAGAGTTTGCAGTAAAAAAAGAAAAAGATATAAAACTAACCCAACTACGTTCATAAATCAATAAAACTTCCTCAAATATAAATGGACACATTTCAAAAAAAATCAACAATTATAATACTACTCATAGTAGAACTTATTAAGATTAAAATATTTCTGCATATTTAATAATTTATTCAACATTATAGGGGATTTACTAATAGCCCAATTGTAACTAACGTTTATAGGAAAAAAGAAATTTTATACATAGAAAGGAGAGAGATAAATGGATAGATAGATATAAACAAATACAACACTTGTACTAGGCATTTTTTTCCCACTGTATTTTGTCTCTCTGAAGGGAACTGCAGATCATTTAGTGGGCGCATAAAAAGTTTTTGAATGGATGAATGAATTAATCTGCCCTGATTTCTTCATTTTATAGATGACAGATTGGTGGCCCAAAGAAGTTAAATGACATTCACTCTTTCATTAATGTATGCATGCATACATTTCCCAGACAAATCATTTTTGAGCACCTACTATGTGCTGATCCCTGAGCTAAGAACTGGGAATTCAAGGATAAACCAAAATCCAAGAGGTACCTAGTCTGGAAATTATTGTTTAGTGGGAGGAGACGGACATTAATTACACAAATAATTAACAACTGCAAATAAGTGCCCAAAAGATGTACATGTGGAACTATACAGAGGTAGAAGAAAAGGGGATGTAACTTACCCCAGGTTCATAGATGTAACTATCAGAGATAGAATAACCCAGATCCATTATCTTTCCAAAATATCTTTAGTTAAATGGTTGAAAGTACTTAGTGTTCACAGTAGAGGACATCTCTGGAAAAAAAAATCAGAAGCTGCTAGTATATCATCCCATTATATGAATAAATTAGGCATACATATACAAACCTTTAAAAAGCATTTAATTCTTAAAAATCAAATAAATGAACTGTTTGGTAAGTGGTGCTAGGTAAATTGATCATTCTTTTGGCAAAGTAAATTTTCCACTTACATATCATACAAATATCAATTCCTTTTGACTTAAGGATCTAAATACCCTTTTAACAAAACTAAGAAGTATTATAAGAAAATATAATTTAAAAGAAGTATGGGGACAGTATGAAATTCTTAAAGAAGAAACAAAATTCAGAAGCTATAAAGGAAAAGATTGACAAGAGTAACTAAATAAAAGTTAAATTGCTAAGCATGGGAGAAAATATTCTCTCTCTCTCTCTCCACACACATACACACACACACCACTATCACTACCACCACCACCACACAATTATATCTATAGTATATAAAGAGCTCTGGCAAATCAATAAATAAAAGACAAACAGTCCTACTGAAAGATGGGCAAAAGATATGTAGTGGGAAGACTCTAAAATGGTCTCCAGTGATCCCTGTCTCCTGATTTTCACTCCTCTTGTGTAATCTCTTACATGTAGCCAGGATCCAGTAAATTCAACAATGACAATAGGAGGTCACTTCTGTGATTAGGTTACATAAGATTGTGACCTCTGTCTTGCTAGCTGTCTATTGCCTCTCAACTTGCACACTTTGATGAATTGAGCTGCCATGTTGGAGAGGCCCACATGGTAAGGAACTGAGAGTGGATCCTGGCCAACAGTAGGCAAGGAACTGAGACCCTCAGTCCAACAGCCCCTGAGGAACTGAATTCTGCCAACAACCACAGGAGCTTGGAAGTGGATCCTTCCTTAGTTAAACTTTCAAGTGAAACCATAGTCTTGTGAGAAACCTAAAGCAAAGGACTCAGTTAAGCTGTGCCAGACCCTGACCCACAGAAACTGTGAGATGATAAATGTGTGTTGTTTAAGCCATTAAATTTTTGGTAATTTGTTATGCAGCAATAGATAACTAATACAGGTTATGAACAGGCAATTTATCAAGGAAAAAATACAAATGATCAACAAATACACTGTCAAAATGCTTAATCTCACTAGTGATTAGGAAAATAATATAGAAAAATTACTGTGAGGTATAAATTTGTACCTATCAGACTAGTAAAAATGTTGAAGATTGATAATTTCCAATAAAAGCAACAGTAGAAGGAAAAGAGTACTTTCATACAGTATTGAGAGCAGTTTAAACTGGTACAATTTCCTCCTTAGAGAGCAATTTGGCAGCACCTTTGAAAAGTTTAAGTATATAGACTGTTAACTCAGTTAAATCCATCTCTTGGAATCTATGCTACAGAAAGAAAAGAGATGTATCTCAATGTTCATTGCAGCATTTGCTGTTGTAGCAAAATATTGGAAATTATCTAAATCTCCATCAGTGGGGAGTGGTTGAATAAATTATGCCACATTCATACAATCGTAGTCAATAAATGTAGATCTGTGTGTACTAACCTGGAAGTGTTCTCACTACTTATTAATGGGTTAAAAAACAGGTTGATAATGATCTTTTTAGTTTGATCTCATTTCTAATGATACAGATATACACATACATACTTTCATATGTGCGCACGTATGTATATGCATAGGAAAAAGTTTGGAAGGATTCGCACCAACTATTACCAGTGGTTACCCCTTAGGGAGTAGAAACAAAGCAGATGGAAGAGGGGCTTTCACTTTGTGCTTCCTATTGTTTGAATATTTTCAGGGAGCAGTTCATCCTTTTTGTACAATATTTGTAATTCTTAAACCAATGAAAATAAATAAAAGGAAATAAAAAAACAAAACAAAAGCATTCTTTCCTTGTTGAAGGAGGAGAGCTTTGATATTCCACTTCATCTTGTAACAAAAGAACACTGAAAACAGAAACAGATGTGCCTCATTCAAGCATAGAGAAGGAAGCAAAAATAGGAGGACTGTTTAAGAAGAAAAGGTTTTAAAACAAAAGTAATCTCTTAGAATTTAATCTACACAAGCACATATGGTCTACATTTAAAAAAATTATTTTATAATATAAAAGAGAAAAAGAAATAACTTGTTCATTTTGCTGCTAAAAACAAAAACTACATTTGATAGCCATGAACATTTCACCAAATAGAAAATGTCCAAGAACAGATAGATAAAACAAACAAAACAATGGAAAGTATTTCTCAAACAGACCAAAATTATATGTGATTAAATGAGGAAACTTTTAGATTGAACAGTATGAAATCACCATTTTTATAAGTCAAAAATAGTAAATAATCAGTAGTTTTATATTGTTCTATCAACTATAGAGGAGGGTTCTGCATTATACAAGCCTTTGGGAAAATAGCAAAAATAAAGAAATTTTAAACTCTTATTTTGTTTGCTCTCGCTTTTTTTTTTTTAATCCCGTAAAGCTTTATGGGACAAACCTGAGATTCCACTTTGTTTTCCAGACAGGGAAACTCATTTTTTTCATAATAAATTACAAGTGTAAAGGTTAATATTTGAGGGAATAATTCAGTTGTCCTTTGTGCCTAATTAGTGTTCAAAGCAGAAAAGAAGAAAACAATTTTAAAAAATTATCTTTCATGAAAGTCAAAATGAAGAGATGAAAATTAGAGAAAGCTTTTCCACTGACAGCTAAACTTTGAAGCAATCTCTAGGTAAAAAGAAAGCATCAAAATTCAGATTGTTTCAAATCTAAATTCATTTTTTTAAGAGCAAAGGAAAACAAAGACCCACTTAGCTATAGACAAATGGGTTGTTTTAACAACATAACCTGTAGATAAATGTTCAGAGTGAAAAATACGGTATCAGAAGATTTAAAAAGTAGCAAAAGGAATTTTCCTATAAACTGGGATCCTTTATCCCTCAAATGTGCAATGTTACCTAGAAATTCATCGTAAAATAGTTTTACCTTCAAAAAAAAAAAGAAAAGCCCTTCAAACATGGATTAGATTTTCATTAAAGGTAAGATCCTATGTACAAGAAATTTCTATGTTTTGAAGCATAAATCTACAACCATTGTCCCTGTTCTAATACCAGAATAGGGTGCATCAGTGAAGATTCTACCCTGTCTTAATAATGAATATTTTCACTGCAAATAACAGATATACACTCAAAATAGCTGAAACAAGAAAAAAAAAGAAGGAAAAAAGAAGGAAAAAGAAAAGAGAGAGAGAAGAACGTGGAGAGAGTTGTAAGACTATAGGACTACCTCAAGAAACAGAGGCGTACAATGTACCATTGCACTTCATGAAGAACTAGAACCTGGAAAGAGCCCAGAACCACGTGCTCTATTCATTTCTTTCTCTGTGGACCACATGTTCTCTCATCGGTTTCTCTGTACTTTTGTTCTATTCTTCTTTTTCTATAGACCACTTTCTCTGCTTTTTCATATGTGTGCCAAGGGATTGCTACCTAAGTTCAGGTGCTAGCTAACATTGGTTAGCATTATCATCTCTGAATGGAAAATTCCAAATTCCTTGGAAGAAAGAATCTGATTAGTCCAGCTTGATGTGTCTATTCCTCATCCTATCAATGTGGGTGAAATTCCATAGTCTAAATATGGCTGTAGGGTCTGAGCCTGTGAAGGGGAAGCAATACTTTGTGTATGTTTGTGGGGGAATGGGAAGGGTCATGGTCTAATATACACCCTGATTCTAAAATTCTGCATTTTCAGGCTCACAATATTCCCATCTACAAAATATTCTGAAATATATGCATGTCCATTTGCCTTAGTTACATATTTTTATTGTTTGTAATGTTTATATTATTTGCTCATATGGTAAATACTTGTACCAAGAAAAAAAGAAAAGAATATTGAAGAGTAAGAACAACGTAGACTTTCAGAATAAATTAACCATACTTGTATGTTTAACTTTTACACCAAAAAAGATCAGTTTGGTAGGCTGAAAAAAGACATCAGAGCTCTAACCCCCAAACCTGTGACTGTTATCTTATATAGGACTTTGTAGATATGATTAAGTTAAGAATTTTGAGATGGGGACATTATCCTAGATTATCCCTGTGAGCCCTAAATGTAATAATCATAAGTGTCCTAACAATTATAAGAGGAAGGAAGAGGAAGATTTTACTGCACAGAGAAGGCAATGTGATGCTGAAAGCAGAGATTGGAGTGATGCACTTTGGAGATGGAGGAAGAGGCCACAAGCCAAGGAATATAGGGGACCACTAGAAGCTGAAAGAAAGGTAAAGCAATGGATTCTCCACTGGAGCCTCTGGAAGGAACTAGCTCTGCCAACACCTTGATTTTGACTCAGTGAAACTCATTTTGGACTTCTGACCTCTAAAATTGTAAGAGAATAATGTGTTGATTTAGGCCAAGTATGTGGGGTGTATAAGGTGCAGTACAGAAGAATGAAGCCATGACCAGATCTGTGTTGGGTGGGGGGGTATCAGAAAAGTCCTGATCTTTGAATTGAATTTTGAACAAAGTGGAGACTTTGGTCAAGTGAACAAGGGAGGGGAAGGATACTCTAGGGCGAGGGAGCAGTGTGGTGCTGCAGGGCTGTGGCGGATCTGCCGCTGACCAATATGCAGGGACTAGCTATATGTGGCTATAAGCCTTTTGTCATAAAACTTTGGTCATGAAAATTTTCAAACACAAAACAAAGTTGAAAGAATATTACAGTGAACACCCATATACTGCTTCCCAAATCCTACCATTAATATTTCTATGCTATGTTATCACATATCTATCCACTTGAATTTCCAAATACTAAGAGGAAAAAAAAGTATGTGCTAATAAGGATACTTCTATAATAAATTACTATTTTTTTTAGTTCTTTCCAAAGTCTGACTTCCACTGGAATCAAAGGTTATATGAATATGATTTTTTTTTTTTTTTTTTTGCGGTACGCGGGCCTCTCACTGTTGTGGCCTCTCCCGTTGCGGAGCACAGGCTTCAGACGCGCAGGCTCAGCGGCCATGGCTCACGGGCCTAGCTGCTCCGCGACATGTGGGATCTTCCCGGACCGGGGCACGAACCCGTGTATCCTGCATCGGCAGGCGGACTCTCAAGCACTGCGCCACCAGGGAAGCCCTGAATATGAATTTTTGATAAGACTTCAGATAAAGAAATTATATTTGTGGCATTAAATAAACAAAGGAAAACACTATTACAGAAAAATATAATCCACATACTGTATGCTTTCATGTATCAAGAAAGTGTCCTTTGTTTTGTTTTGTTTTTAATTTTTGTTTTATTTCGTTGCAGCTGTGAAAAGTTTTATGCTGATTAGGAATACCAGGTTTGTGATTTAAATTATAGTTGGTGGTCTAAATTCTCCCATCCAGCTGATAACTGGATTCCAGTTTCTATATTTTTTATGAAGGCTATGCTGTCAAACCTTCTTAGGATTTTTAATGTTTTATATACTCCTTATGGTAATTTAAGTCTGTCACTCAGAATCTGTTATGAATATGTATTAAAAATATAAAGAAAATGAAAAGATGTGCTGAGAAATAATCTCTCTTATAAAGGAGTACTTTGCTAATGCATATTCCAGGTGAGAAGGTTTTAGAAAAAGAGACATTTCTGAGAATGTATGAGATCTAATTTAGAACCATGCCTTAGTTCAGTTGTTCTAAACTTCAGCGCTCATAGGAATTACCTGCCAGTATTATAAAAATGCAGAATCTACCAAATTCTAATCAGTAGGCCCAGGACGGGGTTCAGAATCTGCCTTTCCGGCAAAGGATGCAGACAGTGCAAGAGCACACTTTCAGAAACACTACTGAGCAAGTCCCAATTCTGTGGTGCACACATTTGACTGAGCATATCTTCATAGATCTCCCCAGTCCATTTGGACAAGATATCAGTGACTTTCTATTGAGTACTTATTACATGTTAATATTAGAACTATGAGGACAGATTATTTGAACTAATCCTCCTGCTAAAAACAACTGAAAAATACTGGGTAAAATATGTTTTTAAATATCTTCTTAAAAGCATCTTATCATTAGGTAAGAAATTGGAAGGCCAAAATCCAAGTGAAGGTAGGAATCCTGAGTGTAGCTGAGAGCCAAAGCTGCTTTTGGTCTGAGGGTATTTGCTCAAAGGGGGAATTGAG
Organism: Mesoplodon densirostris; assembly: GCF_025265405.1. Taxonomy (NCBI): domain Eukaryota; kingdom Metazoa; phylum Chordata; class Mammalia; order Artiodactyla; family Ziphiidae; genus Mesoplodon; species Mesoplodon densirostris. The sequence continues at coordinate 82,256,422 of NC_082662.1, forward strand.
GGTCTATTTTCGTAGTTTCAGCTTATGAGACACTCAAGTTAGGTAGTCTAAATGGTAAGTCATCTCCCAGTAAAGCTGGGACTCAAAGGGGCTAGACCCCAGAGTACGATGACCCAGAAGCAACACCCGAAACCCTCACCACTAGAGAAAACAAGGAAAGTCACCCCTGTTCTGGGAGGCTGGGGAGGAGAGGAGGATATTTCTATGAAACTTTTAGCCACAGCTAGCATTTGTGCTGTTTTTCAGTCCAAATTTATATCACCTGAGTGGTACAAAACTGTTACATTATGTAAGCAGAAAGGGGATGGATGGTCAACCTGGAGGCTCATAGAGTGGGAACCTGCCAGGAGGTCTCCAGCTTAAACCAGGATAGAAGGTACCTTACATTGTTTCTCCACCCTCCCTTCTAACAGGCAAGATGGTAGTTCAAATGCACCAGCAAGAAAGATAATCAATGTAGCTCACCTGGCTCTGATTCCTGCTCAATTTCTTGCTCAGTAACCTGCTGATTAAAAACTTACTTTGCAAAAAAAACCAATTACTTTTCATAGAAATATTTCATAGGCTTGGAATATATTAGTGTATGGATACCAGAATTTTGATATTTATATAAATTTGCACTGTTTTATATACCAGTCTTTTGAGTTCAGTGTTATAAGTCTGTCCCCTAGAAATTGTTTCTTGCTGCACTAGCAAGAATAGAGTTCCTCAGCCAGGAGGGCTGAAAATAACCTGCCTGTGAAGTGTTTTGTGAGTTATTGCCATGCTGGGAAGTCTTGCCTGGACGCCATCCAGTCAGACTATGAACCCATTGCTTCCAAACAACTATAGGACATTTCTCCCCAAAATTAGCACACTCAAAAGAAACATTTAATTGTTTCCCACAGAATCCCTATACACTAAGAGCGGATCAGATCAGGTATGCTATCTCTGGAAAGAACGCTGTCCTGGGAGTCAAAAGAAGCAGGTTTAAATTCTGCCACTGCTAATTACTAGCTCAGTGGTTATGGGCTGTTTAAACAATTTTATCAAAAAAAAGAAAAAAAGAAAAGAAAAGTAGGGGGAATTCCTGGGCAGTCCCGTGGTTAGGACTCGGCGTTCTCACTGCCGTGGCCTGGGTTCAATCCCTGGTCGGGGAACTAAGATCCCACCAGCCATGCGGCATGGCCAACAAAAACAACAACAACAACAAGGTAGGATTAATTAAAAAAGAAAATAAACAATTCTATCATCTGTAAAATGGGATCGATAATATTTACCTTACAGTATAACCGTGAATATTGAGCAGAATAACATATATGAACATGTCTAATATATGCCTGACATATAACAATAAATATCAATAAGTGTTGGTTTCCTTCCTTGCTTCCACTACTTTCTAATAATACAGACACACTTTAGAATTTTTTTCTCCTCCTCCTATCAAGTTGTGTCTGGAAGAGCTGGTGGTTGGTTTGCTGCTGCAACTAATCACAGTAAGGAGAAGAGTAATATAGAAAAATCAGTGCCAGCTTTTATCAAGGAAATTTGGTTTTCTAGATCCTTCCCTCACCCCCAAAGAAAGAGGAAAAGAAAGTACAAAGAAGATTGAGAGGTAGTGGCTATAGAAGTACGAAGGAAAGCAGTGCAGGGTGATGTCCTAGAGATCAAGGGAAGAAGGAATTTCAAAGAGGGAGTGATCAAAATGTTGTAGAGCATCAAACCAATTCAAATGTTATAGAGAAATCAAGTAAAATAAAAGACTGAGAACTTCCCAGTTAACTTAGTAACTTGAAGGCCACTGGTGGCCTTAGCAACAGCATTTCAGTGGACCTGAAAGGGAAACTGGTTTGCAACAGGTTGAGAGAAGGAGAAAACGAAGTAGACTAGAAGAGTTTGGACAAATGTTTTCAAGTCTGGCTATGAAGGGAAGGGAAGAGGTAAGGCAGTAGCTATAGAAGGACATGAAGCTGAGAATGTTTGCTTAGATAGGACCAAACTATAGGAGTTAAAATACTGGATGGAGATGAGACAACAGAGAATGGAAAGTACAAGACACAGAGGACAAGATGATGAAGAGAAGGAAGTTTCTTAAGAGGCAGAAGAAGCTGGAACCAGGGCTCAGGTGGAAAGATAAGCCTTAGAGGGAGGGATACCTATTTTCCTATAAGAGGAAAAGGCAGAGTGCACACACAGGTTTACTTAAAGATTTGGAGCCAGGAAGTTAAACAGGCACTTCTTGGATGGCTTCTGTTTTCTCTGTGAAGTAGGAATTTAAGTTGTCTTTTAGGAGGAAGGAGGAAGGAGGGGGAGTGTTAGATGTTGGAGGGAAGTGGAGAAAGTAAGAAAAAGAAAAGTCTGGTGCCTGGAGGAGAAAACTGACCAGAGAAACATAATAAGATGTTAGAGCAGCACTGAGGGCCCCACTGAAACTGAGCGCTCTGAATTTATACTGGTAGCAAAATGTAGGGCTCTGTCGTTCAGACGCTGTAGAGGGAATAGCTGGGTTTCCCACTGCATTGCATAACGTTGTGCTGGTAAAGACTTCGCAACTGCTTTTAGTGGGTACAGCAGGAGGAACCCTGGTTTGCAGCAGTGGTGTAAATACTCTCACCATGTCAGACTTCAAGCTACCAATGTGATGTCATTGAACTCAGACTTGGGAAGAGATGCCCAGTGGCACACTGATATGTAGTATTCCCATCATACAAATACAGTAGATGTAAATAACGTTAATCACATAGAAAATTGTGAAATGTAGTAAAGTAAAGAAGTGATGAGTTTTGATTATTTGTTACCTTTGTTTTTATATAATTTTCTTAATAGTAAGTGTATATAATTTAATTTTTAACAATAACCATATCTGGCTTGCAAATTTCCTGAGAAGTTTACAATCAGCTCTCTCAAGACAGCATGAGCTGGCTCCAACATACCACTGGTTGTGGGAAACCAGCTTGAAATGGCTAACACTAATAGATTGGGTGGGATTGGGGGCAGGGAGAGAGCTGAGATATAAATGACAAGATTGCTTTCTCCAGGGCCAGAGACTCTGGGCCTGGTAGAGGAAACCTGAGTTCACTAGAAAAGAAGGCTAGAAATGGTTGAGAAAAGCTTGCCTCGGGGGGAGGGTCAAACGATTCAATATTAGAGTGGTTATCAAGCTTGTATCTATTTTGTGACCCTGAGTTTTCTCTCATTGCACTATAAATAGCTTTTAAATGTCTGATGGAATAGGTTGTCACAGAGGACAGGTGCTGCAGGAGAAGAGCAGGGAGAGTGATTGTGGACCCAGGGGCAGGAAACCTGGGCCCCCTGGATAATGTCAGAAGAAAGTCACCTCTACAGAGGCAAAACCAGCTGAGAATCTTGCTGTTCACAGTTTCCCTGCACTGTGTTTTGTCTTATGTTGGCAGGGAGATAGTTGGGCAATGGAAGCTCTTCTTCAGTTCTAAAATTGTACAATAGGAATAAATGCTGTACCTCAGTTTCTTCTATCAAATAGTTTACTAAAGAAACTTAAACAAAAATCTTTCTTTGCACAGAGAACAGGAATAATTTCACTTCAATTCTATTCAATACACTTTTCTGGTGTTGGAAAGTCACTTTCCACAAAAGATCTAACATGTTAGTGGCGTCATCTTGGCTTTTATAATCATGACTGGGTGTGATTCAGAATCATGTTTGGTGTGATTTACCTCAGCAGGCAGCATTTTCACTCTTTTCAAAGAAAATATTTCAGAGAGTAGCTACATTATCATCATCTTCTTGTTTGCAAAAATCCTGCCTACCATACGATCTAGCAATCCTACTTTGGGGAATATATCCAAAGGAAATGAAAATGGGTTGTTGAAAAGTTATCTGCATTCTCATGTTTATTGTAGCATTACTCATAATTGCCAAGATATGTAAACAACCTAAGTGTCCATCAGTGGATGAATGGATAAAGAAGATGTGAGATATATATACATATATATATATACACACACAATGGAATATTATTCAGCCACAAGAAAGAGGGAAATCCTACCACTTACAACAACATGGATGGACCTTGAGGGCATTATACTAAGTGAGAAAGTCAGAATGAGAAAAACAAATTCTACATGATCTCACTTATAGGTGGAATCCTAAAAAGCCAACTCACAGAATCAGAGAGTAGAATGGTGGCTACTAGGGGCTGGGGTGTTGGGGAATGGAGGAGATGTTCTTTAAGAGTATGAACTTGCAACCAGTAGATAAATAAGTCTGGAGATCTAATGTACAGCACAGTGACTATGCTCAATAATATTGTACCATAAACTTCAAAGGTGCTAAGAGACTAATCTTAATTTTTCTCACCAAAAAAAAAAAAAAAAAAGAAATGAGAATTTTATGACACGATAGACGTGTTAGCTAACTACACTACAGTGGTAATTATATTGCAGTACATAAATGTATCAAATCAACATGTTATACACCTTAAACTTACACGGGCTTTATATGTGTGTTTTATGTGAATTACATCTCAATTTAAAAAAAAAAAAAAAAGAACTGGGCCAGGCCCAGGTTCAAATCCCAGCCCTGCCACTTACAAACTGGGGAACCTTGGGGCAAGTCACTGAACCTCAGTTTTCTTCTCTTCAAAAGTAGGCTAATCATAGGTACTTCCCAGGTAGTCATGATGATTTGATGAGATAAAATATAAATATACAATAGGACTCAGAAGGATGTTTAGCATTCAATAGTTGTTTGCTCTCATCTTCTCTCGTCCCCATAGCTTTCTTTTTAAAATGATAAAAACAGAAGCTGGTAATAATTTCTTTTTTAACGTCCTGAACTTGACTTTATGTTTGGTAACCTTGCCCTCTTTAGAAACACACACACATTATATGCTGGTCTCTCTTCCAGGAATGCTCCACTTTCTCACTCTCACCCCAGCAAACAAATAAATTATGTCACTTGCTACTGCTCTGATTAGAAACATGAACAAGGCAAAGAGGTGGTAGGATCTAGTATACTGAGTGGCTAGGTCATAGCCTCATCAAATTTCATGTCTCCTATTAAAGTTATCAATATATCTTCATGTGCTTGCCCTGCATTCTGGTGTATGTAGGTTCACTGGGTCTATGTTCAATTGGGATAACTGGTTTCATGGGTATGTGTTAAGCCATCTTCTAGGTAGAGTTTGGAGACCCATGCTGAACCTTGCTCTAGTGTGTAGGTGTTTTAGTGTATTTAAGGATCACGAATGTTCCATTTGTTCTAGAGAATGTGTACCGCAGAGTTGTACAATGATACGAAATGCATGCCCCAAGAAAATAAGTATCACACGATATACGTTTTTTAAAAATGAGGGTTGCTGCTTAGGTCTATGCCATCTAGTAATAATTTCCCCCAAGAAACTCGTTAAGCCTGGGTGTCAATTTATTGGGCAGCCCTGTATCTCACCAACAATTGAACTAGAGTCCTGGAAGGCCATTAAAATGGAATGAATAACCCAATCTCTTCTGTAAAATCAGCACAGGAGTCTAATTTACACTTATCCAAAAAAAATCATTTCTTTCCAAATTAACCAATCAGTAATATAATGTTAAGGCAATTATATTAGACAATGTTTCCAAGAGATTGAATTACATCAAATTAATCCCATGTTGGCTTAGATCTTCAGGCCAGGCATTTTCCAGGGGCCATGTGCTATGAATATTTGTGCTGGGCTTCCCTGGTGGCACAGATGGTTGAGAGTCCGCCTGCCGATGCAGGACACACGGGTTCGTGCCCTGGTCCGGGAAGATCCCACATGCCGCGGAGCAGCTGGGCCCGTGAGCCGTGACTGCTGAGCCTGCGCGTCCGGAGCCTGTGCTCCGCAACGGGAGAGGCCACAACAGTGAGAGGCCCACGTACTGCAAAAAAATAAATAAATAAAAATTTGTGCCACATCTGGGTTTCTGTGGGCCAAAAGGGTACTAATGATACCAAAAGGGTATAATCATAACATGTATTAAACATACACACACAAGCTACTCTGTAATGAATTATAGTTAACTAACTTGGAGCAATCAATTAGGAAAGGTTAAAGAGGCTAATATCAGTGCTGGGAAAAGAAGAAATTCAACTGCCAGCAGTAAAACATTAAAAAAATTATTTCTAGAACAAGTTGTAAAGTATAAATGAATGAAAAGATGAATATGTGTAACAGTCAGCAGTGTATCCAGAATGCTTTTTTTTTTTTTTTTTGCGGTATGTGGGCCTCTCACTGTTGTGGCCTCTCCCGTTGCGGATCACAGGCTCTGGACGCGCAGGCTCAGCGGCCATGGCTCACAGGCCCAGCCGCTCCGCAGCATGTGGGATCCTCCCGGACCGGGGCATGAACCCGTGTCCCCTGCATCGGCAGGTGGACTCTCAACCACTGCACCACCAGGGAAGCCCCAGAATGCTTTTTAAAAGCACATGCTTTCCTAACTCAATAGCTATCTTCACCAACATCACATCACATGCACACATATGAATCCAAATCAAAAAAATGATATTTTTTTCTCACTAGGCACAATTCAATATGTTTGAAAACAATAATTTGGCAACTTGATAGAAACAGAGGGAAGATAGCTGCCTGACAAAGTAAAGGGCAATGAAAAACTGCATGGCATCTTTCTGGTTTTGTCAGAAGTTGCCGCTTTAACCATTTTATGCCAGATGTGTCAGTGGGCATTTCAGACTCTCTTTGGGAACTGGTGTCCTGAGGCCTGGCACAATGTAATTCCTAAAGGAAAGAAATTCCATTATTTCAGTGCTTAATATGAGCTAGCTTATGTTATCTAATTTAATTCCTCTCCAACAGCTCTATTGGTAGGGAGGTATTAGCATCCCAATTTTGCCAATGAGGAAACTGAGGCTTAAAGTTTCGTGGCTAATTTTGGCAGAGAACTCACTCCTCAAGCCATCCTAGCGCATTTCATACCCTGCAAGCTGCCTCTCCTGGCACAAAACCCATGCTGTAAGAAACGTCTATAACATGTGATCCCACTGACCTTCAGGAGACTAAGCCCAAATCAGCAGGAAATGGTTGCTGTTTGGAGGGGCGACAACATGAAATGCCAGCCCAAACAAAAAGCTTCTCTACTTTCAAGGAAGATTTGGATTTCAATCCAGCAGACATTTATTGAGTACCTTCTATGACCAGAGCCTGTGCTATGTACTTTCACATATCTCTTTTGTCACAAAAAATGATTTTGTTGGGATGCACTAAAGTAATAGAAGCTTCCTATCTAAATAAATAAGTAAATAAATAAGGGCTTCCCTGGTGGCACAGTGGTTAAGAATCCGCCTGCCAATGCAGGGGATATGTGTTCGAGCCCTGGTCCAGGAAGATCCCACATGCCACGGAACAAGTAAGCCCCGGCACCACAACTACTGAAGCCTGCGTGCCTAGAGCCCGTGCTCTGCAACAAGAGAAGCCACCGCAATGAGAAGCCCGCACACCGCAAGGAAGAGCTGCCCCCGTTAGCCGCAACTAGAGAAAGCCCGCGCACAGCAACAAAGACCCAACACAGCCAAAAATATAAAAAAACAAATAAATAAATTTATATTAAAAAAAATAGAGTGCACCCTGTGGTTAAAAAGGGCACATTTAGAATTTTCTCTGAATCTCCTATTCTTGGGAAGGGATGTGATTACTGTCTTAAAAGCAAGCTCATTTGAATGCCCAAACATCAGTTGTAGACACTTATTTCATTCTTTTCTTTAATCAAGCTCCATGTTTTTCAATCCTTATTGTGACTAAGAATTAGGGCTATATACCCACTTAATTAATTAATTGATTATTGATTGTTTTTTCTTTATCAACAATTTTACTCAAGCAATAAGCAATTTTACTCAACATACTTAAAAGACGAGACATAACAAAAGATTTCAGGAGAGATAATATACCAAAGTCATACATATCACAGCGAGGCCATGTTGAAGCTCATTAAAATGTTTTTCTTCCCGGGTAAGAACACTTGCTCTTTCTCTCTCTTTCCCTGTCTCTGACTGTCCATCTCTCTTTATTTATTTATTTTTTCCCCTGGGGGTTCTCTGGTTGAAATCAAGGCAAGATTTTGCAACAGCTCAGGAGACTGGACTCCATCCAGTGCGTTCCCAGGAAAAACATGAGTATGACATTGATAAGCAGGACTACGATCACTGCAAAAACGACGACAGTTTGCACGTCCAGGGTCATGGTGCAACGCAGAACACTCTAGTGCTCCAGATGGGGAGATGCCAGTCTCTGTTCTGTCAGACTGTCCATATAGCCACCATGCTAGAAAGGAGAAGAGGAAGTCGAGTGGTTAGGGAAGGGCTGGGTTTGGCGCCCAAGTATGGTACGGAAGAGAAGGAAGGAGCCATGGGGACAGGGTGCTTGCTTCCTCCCTTCTCGGGACTGAGCTGATCTTCCTTCCCTAGCTGAGAAATCTTAGCTTACGCTGAAGTCCCAGCATGCTCTCTCGGGCTCCACGGAAAAGGCAAAATCCTGACTTTGAAAGTGAAAGGCGGGAGGAACCAGCGCGACGTTCTGCGGCGCCTTCTCGGGCTGTCTGTCCGTGGGTGCGTCTGGTCTGCCTACCTGGCTACCGGTCAGCCTCCGTCTCCCCTACTCCAATTCACTCGCTTTCTTACCCTCGCTCTGTTCGCGGGGCTCCCGGCTGCCAGCCACTCTTTCGGTCCCTGCCTCGCCAGCCCTCTTCCTCTTTTCTCCCCCTATGTACCCATTTTAGAAATTTTTCAAGAATAACTTTGAGTTATGCAATGTTCCACCTTCAGGCTGACTTTAGTGCTTAACACCTGCTTCAGATACGACCCTTTGATAGACTAGGACTGGAGAAGCTGCCAGTGATTCTGATGTCCACGTTGGTCTCTGAATGGCTTTCTCCTTATATGATTTCGTCCCTGGCCCCAGCGATTGGTTCAAGAGGTTAGCACGTGACCCAAGTTGAAACATCACAACTCTCTCCCAGGATTTTCAAAGTGGAGCTATAGAGATTCACACACTATCTCCGTTCTGGTTGCAGCCCCCTGAGAGTGTGAGCCTGAAGCCACCCTTGAAGAAATAGAGAGACAACTCTGATGGTGCTGGAGCCTTTGGATCCAATCTTTCCTCAGGCCGGCTCTATCCTGCCCTTTACACGATTTAGCTATGTGAGTCAATAGATCTTCTGCCTTCTTAGGCAAAAATTGGGGTTTTGTCTCCTGCAACCAAAAGACTTCTGACTAAATACATCAATGAAATATTTTTTTACACTTACCTGAGAGGGAGTATGCTATAATAGAAGGCATGCTGGACTTGAAATAATATTAGAAAGAACTGAATTTTATGAGGTACCAAGGACCTATTATTGACATGTAGTGTTGGGATAGAGTGTGAGAGAGATTTGGCTCGGAATCAAGTGGTTCATTCAGCCCAGCTCAGGGGCTGGTCAGCCTGCTGCTGGGACCCAGATGCATCAGAATTAACTTCACAACCTGGTTAAGATAATCTGCTTCACGCTGTCCATTCCCCATCGAGCTGTGGGGACTCATCTTCTTTCAACCTTAGGCCCACAGACATGGCAGAGTCCTTGCTGTCCTTCCCAGCACTGCGTTAATCCTGAGCACAAGCATGGTGAGTACCAGTCCCGAGCACTGGCTGCAGTACAGATATAATAGCTCGTGGGAACCGCTAAACCACTGAACTGCAGGAGCAGGGATAAAGAGTAGGGACGTTTAGAGGCCCACAGAAGTAGGTTTTAATTTAACTCTGTTGCTTCCTGACTCTGTGAATTCTCTGAGTGCCTGATTTTTCTATAAAGTGGGGATAATAATACTTTAAACTTTAGTGAATTTATGAGAATTAAATAACTGTGTAAAGTATATGATATACTGCTGGCACATAGTTGGCACTTAGTATGTGGTAGTTGTGTTGATGATGATGATGGTAGGTGATGGTAAATGATGGTAACATTATGACTGTAAAGTATTCTCATTCTTTCCAGTAGAGAAATGCAGCATAGGAAAATGGTTCTCTTTCCTTAGGGCCATGTGAAGAGTTACTAACAAAGATAGGATTCAAATAACTGACTCATTTTAGGGATTTGTGTCTTCTTATGAGCCGAAGTGTTCAAACGATAAAAGTGCTTAGCTAGTTTCATGCAAGAAGTGTGAATCACTATTATCTTGCTTTTGATTTGTTTCTATATTTCAGTTTACAGAACTAAATTTAATGGAAGTATGCTTTTAAAATGTCTTAGACCCTGATTTAGGGTGATACTTTCTCTTAGATTATACTGGAAGCATACTTCTAAATTCTTCCTTTGTGGTTCTGATGCTTTTCAAAATTTTAAAGTTTTCTTCACATTTTTCAAAGGTAAGGCACTTTTTTCTATCTTAACAAAAAGAAAATGAAACTATTGCATTTCCCCAAAGATACGTCTTGAGGAAAAGCAGATCCCTGAGATGATATTATTAACTATCTGCTTCTTATAATTGAGGCCTCTTCTCAGACAACTCTGCTGTTTAATCTCAGCTCTCACCAATAACCCTTTCTGCTTTTTGATCAAGTGTTTAATTTCCTTGAAAGATTTTCTCAGATTTCAACTGTTACTGAGAGGATTTTCATTTTACCCTAACCCTTTAATGGCGAAATCTTGCATATCCATTATTTCAAAAAAGGGTATTTCTGTTCATCTAAGTAAATAGTTCAAGGATTTAACTTGCCTATTACTGCTGAAATGAGGAGTTATTTGGAAACTTCTTTTGCTAAATGACTATCTTGTAAAAATCAGGTAAAATTAAGCGTCTCCAAAAACCAATCTTGGACAACTCTCAATTAACTACAGCAATATAAACTAAAGCATAGATTACTAAAAATGAGACATTTCTGAACCTGATTTTGGCCATTCTTTTACTTTCTTCCAAGTAAAATGTATATGCTTAACCCTCAGTTCAGGTTTTTCTTTCAATCCTTAAAAACCTTCTAATTTTGGAAAACATGGAATATTCATAAGGAGGTAACAGGAAAAAGAGGTGGCCAGGATAACACAAAAGTCTAAGGGTAAAAAATTATTGCCATTAATATTGAAATATGTAAGAATATGTTTTTAAAATATATATATGTATAAATATATAACAAATCAATCCAGTGTGGATTTTGCCAGATTCTTCCATAGACTTCAGTAAGACTTCAACTTATCTCAGTCCTAACCTTAAACCTTAACTGACTCCCAAATCTCTATAGGGTTAGGTCATGTGTACTAAGGAATTTGGTTTTATACAAAGATGAAGTTTGGCCTTTGCTCTCAGCTTCTGGGAGGCACTCTGTCATAGGAGTGTGTTTGTTTAGAGCAGGAGCTGGCCACACCAGGCTTTAGGGTAAGGCTGACCATATCTAACAACCTTAGGGTAAGGTCTGGTCACAGGAGAAACATGTGACTTGGGAGTCACAACCATGTGACTTAGGGTCAGGGCTTTGGATCATGCAGTATCATTGAGACTGTGTTCACTAATCATGCCTATATAGTGAAGCTCCAATGAAAACTCTGGACACTGAAGCTCAGGTGCGCTTCCCTGGTTGGCAATACTCCATGTGGGGTGTCATACATTGATGTTGGGTGACTACGCATCCTGACCTCAAGGGGAGTAGGCAGTGGAAACTTCACATTTGAAACCCTCTCAGGCTCTGCCCTATGTGTCTCTTCTTTTGGTCAATTTTATCTATATCCTTTCCCTGTAATTAAACTCTAACCATGAGAATAATAGCTTTCTGTGAGTTCTGAGTCATTCTAATGAATTATAGAACCTGAAGGAGATTTGGGGAACTTGGAGTCGATGAGGCCAGTCTTGGGGGCTGTGCCCTAAACTTTGAAGTTTGTCTAACTGGGTGGTACTCCTCTCCAATTCTCCCACTCTCTCACTACCTCTATTATAGCATCTAATACATTGTTCTTTTTAGTTTGTTTGTTTTCTAATATTTAATTATGTAATGGCAAAAAAAATGCTCAGAGAGTAGAAAAGGCTTTGTAGTGTGTGGTGGTTTTATTAGCACTAGTAGTATAGAAATAATGAGAAAACTAAGGTTCAGAAGGATTAAGAAACTTGCCCAAAGTCACATAGTTAATAAATGTAGATCCAGGATTCACTGGAGCCTGGTCATTCTGGCTCCAGAGTCCAGGCTATTAACCACCACATTATTTTGTCTCTGCGCTCATTGCAAATAACAGAAACACAACACAAAACTTAAATTCTATGCCCCACAGGAAACAATAACAGACAAGGAATTCATTGTTATAACTTCTCCTCCTCCCCCTCCTCTTCCTCCTCTCTCTCCTCCTCACTCTGCCTCTGCTTTTGTCTGTGCAAGACAGATGAAAACAACAGATGTAGAGTACAGGGGAGAAGGTAGTAATAAATGGGGAGATTTCCAAGGGAAAACCCACTGGACCTGTGGTCAACTGGATCTGGAAGATAAGAAAGAGGGAAAAATCAAAAAAACCTTTAAGGTTTTTAACCTGGTTAACTTGGAAAATATTATTGTCCATGATGGAGCGAGGCAATTTGGAAGGAAGGTAATCAGTTCATTTTTAAAAAACTCTACTTTATTAATGTATAATTTATATTCAATAAAATTCACACATGTTAAACACACAGGTTGATGATTTTTGATAAATGTATGTACTATGTACCCACCATCCTAAACAAGATGTAAAACATCTGCAGGTCCCCAGAAGGTTCCCATGTGGCCCTTCCTTCCCCCATCGTGCCCCACAACCATTAATCTGATTCCTATGACTGAAGGTTGATTTTACCTGTTCTAGAACTTCATATGAACAGAACTATACTTCTTTGTATGTTCTTTGTAACTGTTTTCTTTCACTCGGTATAATAGCTGTGAGATTCGTCCATGTTGCTGCATATATCAGTATTTTGGTGGAGGAGGTGGTATAGTATTTCATTGTGTGAATATACCGCTATTTGGTCATCCCTTTACCTGTTCATGAACACTTGGGTAGGTTTCCAATTTAGACTAATTATGAATGAAGTTACTATAAACATTCAAGTACATATCTTTTATGGTCAGATATTTTCATTTCTTATGGGTAAATACCCAGGAAGCAGAATTACTGGCTCATAGGGTTGATGTATGTTAACTTTTCAAGAAACTGCCAAATGTTTTTTTGAAGTGGTTGCACCATTTTACACTCCTGCCAGCAAAGCATAAGTGTTCCCATTGCTTTACATTCTTGCCAGCCATACTGTTGCCAGTCTTTTAAATTTTAGCCATTCTAGTGAGTGTGAAGGTAGTATCTTATTGTATTTTTTTAAACAGCTTTATTGAGGTATAATTTGCATACCATAAATATTCACCCATTGTAAGTGTACAGTTAATGATGTTTAGTAAATGTAGAGACTTGTGTAACTATTACCACAAACCAGTTTTAGAGTATTTCTATCATCCCCAAAACTTTCCTCATGTTCAGTGTAATCAGTCTCTGCTTCCACTCTCAGCCCAGGGGAACCACTGATCTGCTTTGTCTCTATAAATTTACCTTTTCTGGCTATTTCATGTAATGGAATCATATAATATGTAGTCTTTTGTGTCTGGTTTCTTTTGCTTATCATAATATTTCTGAGGTTCATCCATGTTGTAGTTTGTATGTCAAGAACTATGAAAAGTCTGAAATTTTACCCTGATTGCAAGCTAACAAGTTAGCCTGCCACAGTTTCATGGCTGCTGACTGAAGACATGAGGCTCCTGGATCAGGGAGAAAGGACTTCATTACTCATGGCCTAGCAGGCAGCACGAGCTTCATGTTTGTGCTGATTCCCTGTTCCTCTCCAGTCCCACAGGGATGATGCAAGTGGGCCCAGATGGATGTTACACAGGCAGAGGGTTTATGTCAAAATTGAGGAATCCTAAGCTTAGGAAACCTAGTTTTTGTAATGGGCTGCAAGCAAACCAACTCAACTTTTGTCCTGGAGGTAAACGTTGTCTTTATTAAACTAGACATCAAGCAAATCATTCCTTTGCTCCAGGGTGAGGCACTATCTCAGTCTTTCAGAGCTGTTTGCTAAACAATCATCCTTGAAGAGATGGTCTGGAACAAAGAAAATCAGTGCCTCAGCTCATGGAGAACTGTCTCCAAACAATATATCAGTAGTTTCTCTTTTCTTTCCCCCTCCTTTCCTTCCTTCCTCCCTCCTTCCCTCCCCCCTCCCTTCCTTCCTTTCTTTTCCTTTCTTCCTTCCTTCCTTTCCTAAATAATATTTCATATAAATAAAATATTGCTTATATAAAGAAAGAAAAAAATTTTGTGTAGTATATCACATTTCAGTTATCCTTCATCAGTTGACATTTGGATTATTTCCAGTTTTTTTTTTTTTTTTTGGCTGCACCACGTGGCATACAGGACCTTAATTCCCTGACGGAGTCTTAACCACCAGACCACCAGGGAAGCCCCTGTTTCCAGTTTCTGGCTCTGATAAAGCTGCTATGATTCACAGGCATGATTTTGTGTGAATATATGTTTCCATTTCTCTAGATTCATAGGAGTGGAACTGTTGGACTGTGTGATAACTTTATGTTAAACTTTTTAAGAAACTGCCAAACTGTTTCTAAATTGGCTGTACCATCTTACATTCCCATCAGGAAAGTTTGAGTGGTCCAATTTCTACATATCCTTCCCAACACTGAGTATAATCTGTCTTTTTGATAGTAGCCATCCTAGTAGATATGAAGTGGTATCTCATTGTATTTTTAATTTGCATTTCCCTAATGCCTAATGCTGTTAAGCATCTTTTCACGTGATTTTAGCAATTTGTATATTTCCCTTCATGAAATGTCTCCTTAAATCTTTTTCCCATTTTATAATTGGATCATTTGTCTTTTTATTATTGAGTTATAAATGTTCTTCATATATTCTAGATGCAAGTTCTTCATCATATACGTGATTTGCAAATATTTTCTCCCAAATTGTCTTTTCATTTTCTTAACAGTATGTGCTGTTTTTCTTGTTATTAGCTTTTAATAAAAAATTTTATTGAGACATAATTTACTTACCATAAAGTTCTCTTGTCTAAAGCGTACACTTCAGTGGCTTTTAGTATACTCACAGATTTGTACAATATCACTGTACTCTTCTTTAGAACATTTTCATCATCCTCAAAAGAAGCATTGTGCCCTTTAGCAGTCATTCTTCATTCTGCCCTCAGCCTACCCCCTGGCATTTAGGAATCTACTTCCTGTCTCTAAAGACTTACCTATTCTGGACATTTCATATAAATTGGTCATACACTATGTGGTCTTTTGTGACTGACTCTTTCACCTAGTATAATGTTTTAGAAGTTCATCCATGTTGTAACATATATCAGTACTTCATTCTTTTTTTATTGTTGGTAATATTCCATTACATAGTTATGTCACATTTTGCTTATCCATTCATCGGTTGAAGGACATTTGGGTTGTTTCTACTTTTTTGGCTATTATAAATAATGCTGCTATGAACATTCATATAGAAGTTTTTGTGTGGACGTATATCCTCATTTATCTTGGGTAGATATCTAAGAGTGAAATTGCTGGGTCAATATGATAACTATATTTGACATTTTGAAGAACTACCAAATAGTTTTCCAAAGTGTCCGTACCATTTTACATTCCCACTGGCAGTACAAGTGTGTTCCAATTGTTCTACTTTCTCACCGACGCTTTCAATTATCTCTCTTTTCAATTTTAGTCATTCTAGCAGATGTAAATTTGGCATCTTATTGTGGTTTCAATTTGCATTTTCCCAATGACTAATGGTGCTGAGCAGCTCTTCATGTGTGTGTTCACCATTTGTATATCTTTGGGAAAACATCCATTGAAATTCCCTGCCCATTTTCTAATTTCATTATTTGTTTTTTATTATGGAGTTATAAGAGTTCTTTTATATTCTAGATACAAGTGCCTGAGCAGATTAATGGTGTTTTTTGAAGTGGCAAAGTTTTCCATTTTGGTGAAGTACAATTTATCAAAGCAAAAATGAGTTTGCTTTTGGCATTCTATCTAAGAAATCTTTGCCTCATCCAAAGTCACAGAGATTTTCTCCTATATTTTCTTCTGAAAGTTTTATAATTTTAGCTATTATATTAAGGTCTGTGATCCTATATTGAGGTATTTCAGACAATTTTTTTTTTTTGTATTTTGTGAAGTAAGTTCATTTGTCTGCACATAGATATCCAATTCCAACACTTATTTGTTGGAAGGGCTACAGTTTGCTTTTGAATTGTTTTTGCACCTTTGTTAAAAATCAGTTCACCTTAAATGTGAGGTTTATTTCCGGACTCTCGATTCCATTTCATTGATCTACATGCCAATCCCTGCACCAATACTACACTGTCTTGACTACTGTGGTTTTATAATACACTTTGACATTGAGTGGTATAAGTCCTCCACCTTTGTTCTCTTTTTAAAATTTGTTTTGGCTATTCTAGTTCCTTTGCATTTCCATATAAACTTTAGGATCAATTTGTCAATATATACAAAAAGGCTGTGGGGATTTTGATAAGGGTGTTGAATTTACAGATCAATTTGTGGCAGAATTGTCACCTTAACAATATTGAGTCTTCCTATTCATGGACATGGAATGGCTTTCCATTTTAGATCTTCTTTAACATGTCTCATCTATGTTTTGTTGTTTTTGGTGTTTGTCTTCCCCTTCTTTTATTAAATTTATTGCTACATATATTTTTGGTGCTATGGTGAATGGAATTTTTTACTTTATTTTTGGATTGTTTGATGTTAACGTATAGAAATATAATTGGTTTTTGTGCATGGTTCTTATATCTGTGACCTAACTCAAACTGTTTATTAGCTGTGATAGTTTGTTGTAGATTCTTTGAGATTTTCTACATACCATATTGTATCATCTGTGAATGAAGACAGTTTTACCTATTCCTTTCCAATATGAATGCATTTATTTATTTATTTATTTATTTAAGTGGTAGAGGGAGAACTTGCTTTGTTCCTGATCTAAGGAGGAAATTATTTCATCTTTCACCATTAAATGTAATTGTCCCTCTGATTGGCTTAAACAAACCCCAAGTACAATATTGGACTCAAATATTTTGTAAGTTGGGAAACATCAGAGACTGGAAGGAGAGATATAGAGAGAGGTAGAGGCAGAGAGAGAGAGAGAGAGAGAGAGAGAGAGAGAGGAAGAGAGGTAGAATGAAAGGCGTGAATGATTCTCCTGAATGACATCAGCCAAGCCAATTCTGTCAATGGGTTATAACCAAGAGGGCCTGGAGGGCCTGGACAGGAAATGATAAAAATCAAGACAATGCCCAGTGGCATTTCATCAGCACAAAAAAACCTTATCTCAAGGTAAGAGTAAGTGCTATCTTAAACTGAGAACTGGGAAAAAGAGGCTCCCTGAACTGGCATTATCTGTGTGGAAAATGCTGTTGGAAGGACTGGGACAGGATGTAGACATGCATTAAGGGAGGGCAAATCCCTTCAGTACGAAAGTAGAGCTTGAAATATTACATTAGCCAAGTATACCAGCTGCCCTGCCCATTAAATATTCATGCTCAAATCCCTGTCAATCAAGAGGAGCAACCTTGTCCCTCTCAGACCTACTAAAGAGAAGCTGTGTAGGTTATTCAGCAAATTTTGAGGGAAAAGAGACTTGGCTTTTTTTGTCCACAATGACGCCAAAGATGCATTTGGAATTGAAAATTGAAATGCTCCCTTCCTTGCCTGTCTTTTGACAGAATGCATCTGCAAGGTTAGGGAGTGTGGCCTTGGTTCTCAAACTTGGATTTCCATGGGAATCAACTGTGGAACTAATTGAAATGCAGACTCCTGGGCTCCCACTGTTCCCACCCACCGCCATCTGATTCAGTAGGTTACTGTTGGGGGAGAAGGAGGGAGTGGACACATTTTGACATATGTGGTCTGCAGGCCATTCCTTGTGAAACACTGAGGTGATTAAGAGTGCTGGCTTCTCAGACAGCCTACATGGTTGCACGCCCTTTGAAGTGTTACCTAACCTGTAAGGGCCTAAGTTTTCTCAAACCTGAGGGTGAGAAGAATAATAATAGCACCTCCATCCTCAGAGCACCATAGTGAGAACTGAATGAGATGATGTGGGGAAAATATCCATAAGAAACACTCAAAAAATGGTAGCTACTGTTATCTTGAATTCAAGCAGAAATGAATTCTCCAACTCATGACGGCTGCAAGTGCATCAGCAGGAACCCTTAGGCTCCACTGCACCTCATAACCCCAGTATAAATTGGGGTGTAGCAAAGAGTTAAATATTGCCGAAGGGCTTTGGCTTGGCACCATGGCTGATACAGGAAGCCACGCTTCCCACAGAGGGGTGGTGGCCTGACCTGTGAGACCAGGATACAGTGATCTATTGGCTAAGTCTGCTTTACAAAGCCCTGACCGCAGGGGTCTGTGTGACCTGAGTCTTTCCTTTCTTTTCCTCTGTGGTGAAGGGCCTGCAGGGAATGTTAGCAGTTCAGGAAGCTGTGCTGTGTAAAGGAAGGCACACTGACCCAATTTCCTGTGCTGCCTCTCCCATTTGAGGGATTGTGCACATGTCAGGTCATTTCTGTAGATGTTAGTTTCCTTACCTCCCAGAATAAGGGCAGATCAGATATTTGTATGCGGGCATTGTGGTTTAGCACTTTGACATACTGCCTCCCTTTTGATTCCCACAAGGCTGTGGATTCCACAAAGCAGGAATTCTCTCCTTACTCACTGGTGAGCAGACTGAGCCCAAAAAGGTTACAGGACTTGTTCGAAGTCACAGGGCAAGCATACAAGTAAGCATGGCGCCCCTAGCACTCCACATTACATTGCTCCACCCTTGCTGCCTACCTCCAAGGGCAGCGATGAGGAATAAAGAAAATTATGGATGTGAAAGCTTTTGGCATGCTTTGTGATTTGAAAGCACTATGACTCGTCCTCATTGGCCTTACGGGGACACACAGGTGGGAGCCTATTTATAGAGAGCCACAGTTTGGCTGACTGACATACCAGTATATTTTAGAGAAAGGAATATCAGTGTGGTAAGTGCCTAGTACACTGAGAGTTCTTCAATGTATTACATGGCAAATGTATGCTTTTATCGTCATTATCATCATCATCTTCGTTATCATTAACAACATCATTTCTAACACTGCACTGGCATGCACAGTGTACTGGGGCCTTTCTATAGTGCTTTACATGTAACATCACATTTATTCCCACCAATGTCAAGTGAGCATTAAAAAAATACCTATGAGAAAAGTGCTATTATTACATACCCATTGTATAGAGTGGAACAGAGTTTAAATATTTGGCTATAATTTATGTGCAACAAAATATGAGCTGAGTTATATTTGAGTAGTTGACAGAAAGTTAAATTTGGCAGGCATTTAAACATCTATTAATTTTAATTTTGCCAATTTTCTTTTCCTATTCTATAGCCAATTTTTTTTCAGAGCTAAAATATTTTTATAAGTCCTTAGGAATTGTGCCTATAATGCCTTCTTTTTTTTTTTAATAGATCTTTATTGGAGTATAATTGCTTCACAATACTGTGTTAGTTTCTGTTGTACAACAAAGTGAATCAGCCATATGCATACATATACCCCATAACCCCTCCCTCTTGAGCCTCCCTCCCACCCTCCCTATCCCACCCCTCTAGGTCGTCGCAAAACACTGAGCTGATCTCCCTGTGCTATGCGGCTGCTTCCCACTAGCTATCTATTTTACATTTGGAGTGTATATATGTCAATTCTACTCGCACTTCTTAATGTCCCTGCATAAGAAAAATCCGTGAGCACGAACATGGGCTTTACATAACAATGAGAGAAGGCCTGGAGACCAGGCAGATGGTGCGCTGGCTCAGTTTCATGCAAAACAGGACGCCACTGAAGGAGAAGCTCCCAAACTGAATCCGTGGGGAAGCTTTAAAAAATACAGCTTCTTAGGCCGAATTTCTCCCTGTGTTCTGGACCCCATCCCTTGCCCCACCTCTCTTCTACTGCACAGGCTTATTTTCCCAAGTCTCTGTCTTAGCAACTGCTGTGTTTTGCCCTCTTTTCAGGGAAGACTCAGGAGAGGAGGCTTCAGTCACTTTCTTCCCTTAAACTCCATCATTCTTTCTCTCATCATCTTTGTTGGGTCTAATTGACATTTTTGCCCCATTTTTATACTGCCAAATGACAAAACAACTTACAAATTTGATGTCCTTTATTCAAGGGAAAACAATCCATGGATTGGGGGAGCACAGTGCCTTACAAGCAGTGGAACACTATTCCCAAGGGATTTTGGGCAAGAGTGAGCAGAAGAAGCAGACAGGAAACAGAGCATGACTGGCTAGGAGGCCAGGGATTTCCTTATAAGGCTAGCAAGTCTATTTTCTAGGTCAACTATTTTCTAGCTAGCAAGTCTATTTTCTAAGTCAACTCTAGCTAAAGCAGAGTTGGAGGACTGCGATTGGTGTTTGTTAGGTTTCCTTGACAGGTGTTTCCTGTATATTCAGGCTGATTTAGGTATAGATTTGTGACGTGGACTGGGCCACTGGGGCAGCCTCCATTTAGTGGGTCTCCATATATGAATTAACTTTATCAATACATACTGCTAATAAGATTGCTGCCTTCAAGTCCCTGCAACAGAATTCCTGGAGATGTCTTTAGTATCTCCCCTCCCTTGACTTCACTCTTCTTCTAAAATCAACATGTCCTTCCTGTCGGCTCACCTCCTGGCTTGGGTTTCTCCCTACTTCCTCTGGGGTCCACCCTCTCCCCATTGACTCATCTGCTGCTCTCTCTTGACTGACTCTCCACCCTCTGACTACAGACTCGCTGGGGACCCACCTTCTCTTGTTTCCAGCTGGAGCTGGACTGAGACTGTGAGGCAGTTTCTCTGGTGGTGAAATACTTTAGATCAGGTGCAAATTACGGTCACCACCTTGAACAGCTGCCCTCAGAGCTTGCAAGCCTTGCCAAGGTGTTTGGTAAGGAAATTCCTTGATGTTAGCCGATTTCTGCAAATTACCCCCCTATGACATTCTGAAATAAATTCCTGAGGCAAGTAGGCACAGCAGTAGTGAGACATTTCAGTTGGACCAAGGAGTTTGGTGGTAGGTGGGAGGCAGGCAGAGGGAGCAGGGAAAGGAAAATAACACTTACTGAGCTGTTATATATGCAAAGATGGAGATTTCAGTGTAGTATAAGTACAACAAGCTTGCAAGAGACTTATTGTTATTCCTGTTAAAGTAAAAGAACTGAGATTTAAAGAACTTGAATACTTTGTCTCAGGTCAAACTATATACAAGTAACTGGACCAGAACTAAAATCCGCACTTTGGAATTGGCTCCAAAGCCCATCACTCTTTCCATGGGATCATAATTCCTGAGACTACTATGTGTGATCTTTTCAGTCTTCTCAAGTTATCCCCTATGTCTGGAATCCCCAAGGTGGACTTTTAGGAGGCTAAACCTTCCCTATGCTGGGCTTCAGTTTAGAATTTCCTTTCCTTCTAGCTCCAGAAAGCCCAAGGAAAGATTTTTTTCCTTTTGAAATACAGCTTCTCCCTCAGGTGATTTGTAATGTTTGCGGCAAAGCATAGCATTTGCTTGGTTCACAATTACGAGCCACTGAAAGCCAGCAGAGATCACGTGGTTTGGTGTAGCTTGGCGTTTCCTGCAGAGGCCTGTGCTGGAGCCCACGCTGTTCTGCCACCAACTGGCTCTCCTGAGCCTCAGCAGCTCGGTTGGTTGGTTAGGCCACTGCAGTTGGTTGCAAAGTCTGTTATGGATCTACTTTTGAACGCTTCTAATTGGGCTTTTGGATTTTATAAAAGCTGAATTTGACAGTTCCTGTTCTTTAGAGGATGGTTGTGTAGAGCCTGCCATGTACCAGAAAACTTTTTCACACTCCAGATTTGTCCAACATTAACCAAATGAAAATCGTGGAAGAGACATGAGATTTTAAACGAGAGGAAAGGAATGGGGAGTCAAACAGTAACACTAGACTGGGTTCTTGCTTTTAGCGGATAATCCCCAATAATCACATAATGCAAGAATAAGATGCTGCAGTTATTAAATGTCTTGAGGTTCTTGTTTTTAATTCTCCTTTCCTTAAAAAGTTATCTGTTCCATACGCACAAGCCACTTCCCACCATCCCCCCACTTCCTCCATCACCACCCCCTCCCCAGTGCTAGAGAGACTCGTTTTCTCAAGGATTTATTTAGTGTCAATCAACAGTCCATCTGCCCTGCACCAAAAAAAAAAAAAAAAAAAAAAAAAAATTAAAAATTAAAAAGCAGAATATGGCCCCTCTCTGTTCTTTCAACACAGGAATGAACACCCCTCCACGCTCTTCAATTAGTCTGTGTGTAAAGCAAAGAAATTCTTTGCTTCACCTACCCTTCCTAAGCTCACCAAATCTAGGCTTTATTCCTAGGCCCCGAAAATTCACCGCTCCAGAAACTCAAGTCTTTGACAAAAGTGGTTGGGTCCTAGCTGGCACTTTGTAAATCAATCTCTTTGCGAGCTTTTTCCACCTGTGAAGTCTTTTCAAAAGCCTTGTGGTTCTGATAAACAGAATGCAGGCTGCCAGAGGGGGCCCCCAGGAAAGGTTCTTTTCCCTTTCTTTGGGGCTATTTGCATGAATATTGGTCAGGAGTTTTGCAAATTAAAGTGACAGCCATACTAAGTGGTGATTAAAACAAGAAAATGGATACATGTCATGAGCACAGGCTAAAGGTGAAGTCAGTGAAATAAGTGATTTTTTAATAAAACCAAAGAGCCAGTTTCCACATTAGCTTTTCCCTCTGTTTTTTCTAAATTGACCAGAGTAGGTAGCTTCTCTTAGCCACGTTTTCTTTCCTGTAGCCTCTGGGGTACTGAATTCAGAAAACTGATCATGAGCCAGCTGGTAAGTACCTGCTCAAAGAAACAATATACTATTGCTTTTCGGGCAGCATCAGTGGTGCAGAGGGGAAGGGAGCATTTGCCACTCATTAGAGGTGTGCTGGAAGCAGGGATGCGGAGGTAGCTGGTATGCTGCTCTGTCTCAGCACCTAGAGCTACTCAGGATACTAGTGACCTTTAAATGGGTGGCCAAAAACTGAAGGAAGACCTCACTTTGATTTGGAACTTACCTGCCTAGAAACATCAGAGCCTTTTCATTACTAAGCCTCCAAGAAAAAAAGTGTTAGGGACACTTGAGAGTTGCACAAATGTGAAAGCAGGTGCAATATCAGGACTGAGGCTGGGAAAGATGGAGGTTAGGGGCCAGGCCACCTGTGGATATACAGGAGAGAGCAGAATGGTCAATATTTGTGTTTGCAGTGTCTGGCTGGCCTGAGGACTATCTGCATCAGCAATTTCCAGGAGCCTTGTTTAAAATGCAGATGCCCCAAAAGGACTGACCCAGAGTTTCTGTGGGTGGGCCCTGGACTCCAGAGTTTAATTTTTCAGGCATTTGTGATGCACCTTGAAGTCTGAAAATCATTGCTTTAGAGCTGGCAGAGCCAGTCTTACCTGTTGTAACTTGGAGTTAGAAAGAGATGATCATTCAGTGATTCGAGCAAAAGGACATACAGTTGTCCCTCAGTATCTGCAGGCACTGGTTCTAGGACCCCCCCCCCCACATATACCAAAATCTGTGTGCTCAAGCCCTTATATAAAATAATGTAATATTTGCATATAATCTACACACATCCTCCCATATACTTTGTCATTTCTAGGTTACTTAACTGCCTAATACAATGTAAATGCTATGTAAATAATTGCCCATGCTGGCAAATTCAAGTTTTGCTTTTTAGAACTTTCTGGATTTTTTTTCAAATATTTTACATCTGTGGTTGATTGAATCTGTGATGCAATGCAGAACCCACGGATACAGAGGGCCGTCTGTACTCTTAACTGTAGACTGTTTTATGTGTGTGCCTAGTTAGCACCTAGACAGAAGCATTGAGACCCCCATTCAATCAGCAGAAGGTGGCCACATGGAGACTCCAAATTCTGACCAGCCCCTATTACATCTCTCTTTCTCCATCTCCTTTATCTCCTTTCTCTCTATTGTACACTGTAAAGTAGTTCCTAGACGTTTTGTTTTTTGCCAATCAATAAAATAGGGAAAAAAATAGACAAAACCAAACACATTTTGTCAATCAACATAGGGCTGCTTACTTTTTTTTTTAATTTAAATTTTAATTTTTAGCTGCACTGGGTCTTTGTTGCTGCATGCGGGCTTTCTCTACTTGGTGTGAGCAGGGGCTACTCTTCGTTGCGGTGCATGGGCTTCTCATTGCAGTGGCTTCTCTTGTTGTGGAGCATGGGCTCTAGGCACACGGGCTCAGTAGTTGTGGCACACAGGTTTAGTTGCTCCGCAGCATGTGGGATCTTCCCGGACCAAGGATCGAACCCATGTCCCCTGCTTTGGCAGGTGGATTCTTATCCACTGCACCACCAGGGAAGTCCCAGTGTTGCTTACGTTTAATTTTGCCAAGTAAGGACATTGAAAAATAGCAACTCTCATCTATTATCACCATGCTTATATAAAATTAAAAACACTATTTTTTAAAATAAATGTATTTATCTAATTTATTTATTTTTGGCTGCGTTGGGTCTTCGTTGCTGCACGTGGGCTTTCTCTGGTTGGGGTGAGCGGGGGCTACCCTTCCTTGCGGTGCGCAGGCTTCTCATCACGGTGGCTTCTCTTATTGCAGAGCACAGGCTCTAGGTGCGTGGGCTTCAGTAGTTATGGCACATGGGCTCAGTAGTTGTGGCTCGCGGGCTCTAGAGCACAGGCTCAGTAGTTGTGGTACATGGGCTTAGATTCTCTGTGGCATGTGGGATCTTCCCGGACCAGGGATCGAGCCCATGTTCCCTGCATTGGCAGGTGGATTCTTAACCACTCCGCCAACAGGTAAGTCCCTAAAAACATGTTAGCACTAATTTCAAAAAAGAGAAAGGCTGTGTGAATTAATTTTTGAAACTCACTGTATTATCTTTATTTTTCTCTATGTTTCCATTTTCTGAGAATTATTGGTGTACTTTAAATACTTTGTCCAAGGGCAATGGAACTTGACTCATTGGAGTGGGTTAAATGAGGAGACAACTGATTAAGGGGAGAGCTGCCTTCTTTGCCTGGGAAAGGAAAGAACATTTGAGGAGATGGGTTCAAGCTGGATCTTGAGTGCTAGGCAGGATTTTAACATTTCAGGGTCAGTTTCTAGAGATGAGACAGTAGGAGCCTAGGCATGGGAGCTGGGAATGAGAGGTGCACTGGAAGACAGGAAATCCACTGGGTCTCTCAGACTTAGATTGAAGAAAGAGACAAGTTGAATACAGAAAAGGTTTTACCAATTATCTTGATTGATCACCATGTGTTGGGCACCATACTTATTATGTCCCATTTAATTTTCACAGCAGTGCTACAAGATGGAGTTCTACCTTACATATAGATAAACTGAAGCACAGAGTGATTAAAT
The DNA here is from genome assembly GCF_025265405.1 of Mesoplodon densirostris. Classification (NCBI taxonomy): domain Eukaryota; kingdom Metazoa; phylum Chordata; class Mammalia; order Artiodactyla; family Ziphiidae; genus Mesoplodon; species Mesoplodon densirostris. Next base: position 82,281,867 of record NC_082662.1, read on the forward strand.
TACTCGTCTAAGATCACAATTGTATGGATCTGAACTGAAATATTTCCAGATCTTACTCTAAAGTCCATGGTCTTTCCTTATACCAACTTTTTCTCTTGGCCTTGAATGACAGGATAATTATGGTTGGCACTTACATTCAGTACTTCCTATGCACCAGGAACTGGACAAATCACTTTATATCCATCAACCCATTTACTCTTTAGAATAAGCCAATGACGTAAGTATTCTTGTTATCACGTACAGATAAGAAACTGAGCCTAGAGAAGATCATTAACTTACAGAGCCAGATTTAAACCTAGGACTGTGATTCTGGAGCCCAGGCTCTTAACCACTCCATAGGCTTGCCTCTGTTGTGGAAGTTTCTGAGCTGGGGTCACAGAGTCCAGGTACCACATATAGTAATATTTTCCCTGGATGAAGCCAGTAACAGATCCAGGAATTCTTCTTCCTTACCTTTAGCTCCTCAGTCTATCCCATATCCCCCTCATTCCTTCCCCTCCCCAAACACACAACTATAGTGTACTTGCTTGGTAGACAATATACATTGGAACTCCTTCAGCTCAGGCAACTAGCTGTCTCTCCTGGTCAGGAGTAGTGAAGGGGACCTAAGTAGGATCACTGGCAATGGTGAAGGCCTCCTAAGTCAGCAGGGGCAGATGGGGGCTGTGGTGGAGTTGGTGGGGATGGAACTAAGGAGAGGAGTATGAAAGTTCCATTGACAGGGACCAAAGATAGTTCTTGCAGTGCTGATGCTGGGAAGGGAATCTCAAATGCGGTAGCCAATCTTTATGTTTTAAAAAACACCTCATACTAATCCTTCCTTAATTTAGAAGGCACTTCGACTCTATCAGGGGGGTCTGTACACAAATGGGAAAACATTCAGCACAAGTTCACAGCTTTCAGTATGAGTTTAACATTTATTGAACACTTATCACACATCAACCAGAGGGAATACTGAAGGGTTTGGGGGATATTTTTTTCCCACTAGGGTGACCAACCAGATTTTGTTTGTCTAGGACTGTCTGAGTTTTAACACTGTAAGTCCCACACCCCAGAAACCCCTCAATCCTGGGGATACCAGGACGGTTGGTTACTCTAACAGATGACTAAGACAAGGTCTCTGTTCTCAAGGTGCTCACAGTCCTGAGATGATGGAGGAAAATGCATAAAGCAATCATGACAGTCCAAAGGTTTAGGTACAGTGTTTCATTAAGGAGGAAATGGCAGTTTGATGTCTTTACTGTGCCCACTAATGCTATAATATAGAGTGATTCCCAACCATTATAAACTCTGAGCATTAGCTCATTGGTGGATTGCACTGTGAGATGGAAATCATGGCAGAATTTATACTTAAGCAAAATTTTGTTTTTGTCTAAAATACACTATCCTTTTCCCCCGGAATAAATTCTCCTTTCACTTTGTTAGTGATCCAATCTTTATGATATTTTGCTTTAATTGTCTACTGAGTATGTACAGGCATTGTCTGCACTAGAGCTGTCCAGTAGAAATTTAATGCAAACCATGTGTGTACTATAAAGTTTTCTAGTAGCCACGTTAAAAAAAGGAAAAAGAAACAGGTGTAATTAATTTTAATAATATAGTATTCAATATATTTAACTAATACATTAAAATATTACTATTTTAATGTGTGATCAATGTTAAAATGGCGATTTTTTTGGTACTAAGTCTTCAAAATTCAGTCTAGCCACATTTCAAGTGCTCGGTAGTCATAAGTGACTAGTAGTTAGTTTTGGACACCACAGGTCTACGCAAAGTCATGTATAGAATATGATTATTTTGATAATTGAAGTCAAAACTCTTTGCCTAAATTAATGGACTATTTTGAAGGAAAGTGCTTACTTCTGCCTAGGTTTTGGACTCCTCAATAATATGGACCATGCTGCCACTGGTCCCTAGGTTCCAGCTGAATTAAACACAAATTCTAAGCACAAGAGCAGAAGCACATCTAAAGAAGAAAACTGCAAGCAGGGAGCTGCATATTCTTTCTTAACTGTGGGAGCCCTGCTGAGCACATGGTGAAGAGGCCATTCTTAGGTCTGATTTTGAAATATCTCCAGGTGTTTCCAGTTACCTCCAAGGCGTATCATGGAGTTTGCAAAACAAAATATAATTTACATTCTTGGATTTATAAAAAGCAATTATTGTATGTGCCTCATGGTACGCTCTTGATGGGAAGGGGGGAGAAATGTGAAACCCAGCTCACAATGAACTGATGTTGTAATTCCCTAAAGGCTGCAAAAACACAAACAAAAACAATGTGACAGAGATGATAAAGACACTATGAGAAAACATTGAGCTGGGGTTGAGCGAACCTAGTTCTCCGTCAGCATGCTTTGCCAAATGACTTATCTACTCAGTAATGTGGAACGAACACTGCCTTTCCTCCAGTTAAAAAAAGTTTTGACTCCCCCTTTTGTTTCCCATAAGCATTTCTGCTGTTTTTGCTCACTGAACCTCAAAATAACTGCACCCATACTCTGTTTTTCTCATTATTCCTTTGCAAACCTTTGTTGAGGCTTCCTATGTTTCCAGCATTGAGCTAGGCCCGGGGGTTGGGGGAGGAGTTACAAAAACGCTCACCGTCTAGTGGGCGAGACAGAGAAGCAAACAAAAGAGCTGCAGAGCGATCATTTCCGGAAGCCAGTTCTTACGAAGGGTTACGTGAGCCCAGCTGGAGAGCTCCGCCATCAGTGCGGGATCTGGTTAGGTAGGGATTGGTCCGGGTGGGGATGGCCTTGTAGAGCAGTATTACCTGATCTGGTTGGAAGGGCGGGGAGGAGGTGGAGAAGGCTCTTAAAGCAAACAAGCTGAGCCAGGGGAGCAAAGATGTTGAGGTTCTACCAACAACAACGTCATTGCCAGTTAACGCCTCAGCAGTCTGTGGTTGGACTGGGACTCCGAAAGTTACCAGAAGCAGACAGGGCAGGGATGACCCTGGATGAGAAGCAACATGTACTGACTTTGACACATTTTTCTCCTGGACTGGCCTTGACCTGTCATTCGAAGTGATCTCAGTGACACTTTGACACCATTCCTTCCTTCCTTCTATTTATTCGTCCAATAATTTTGAACTCCTACTAGATGCCAAGTGTAGATTGGGACTAGAGGAAGGAAAAAAAGGAATAGGACAAAATCCTTCCCCTTGGAGTCGGGGGTGGGGGAGGGTCACTCATAGGCACACATATTATGATGTGGTATCTGCAGTGGCAAAGGAAAACTTGGGAAACGTGGAAGAATCCCCTGACTGGCACCTCAAGTTCAGGAGCCAGAGAGCTAAGAAGAGGAACATCACTCCACCGCTCCCCTGGACCCTCAGATATATTCAGGAGAGCTTTCAACTTCCACAGCTCCTGGGATTTGGGGCATGACATATGTAGCAGACACTATACAATTTTACCTGGATTTTGAGGGCCAAGGAGACCCCCATCTGACACTCGGTAATACTGGGATGAAAGACACAACAGGAAGCAGGTGACCTCAGTGTTCTCACTCTGGGGCAGTGTTTTGTGTGTGTGTGTGTGTGTGTGTGTGTGTGTGTGTGTGTGTGTCAGTGTCACAGCCGGAGCCAGTCAAGTAAATGTCAGAGTGGTGGGAAGGGCCCACGTGCAGAGCCTGTTCACTGATTCCTGGATCAAACCTTCTGTTGGAACTGGAGTGTCTTTGGACATCCTTTTTTCTTTTTTCAAAGTCCTTCCCTTAATGACTGAAAAGTCTGAGATCTAGACATGTGCATTGATGTGTCATGAGGGGCTGTGACCGGATCCTGTATTTCCCTGGCTCCGTGTCCTTCTTTCCATCATGCTGCCTTTCTGACCAACTCTGAACAATCAGGGCAGCATAGCTATAAACATAGGAAGACCTTATCCAAGTTCACTTTGGGTAAGTTCAACAGCACAGGCCAAGGCCCTCTGCTTTGTTAGACTGCCCTGCATCCTTGCTTAGGGCCTCACTTCCTTCTGGCTAGAGAGTCTCATCTGTGATGTTGTTCAGGACTGTATCCCAGCACCTGGTACTTAGGGGATGCTCTGTCACTGTTGATTGATTGAGTGGATGAGATGTAACTCCATCCAGCTCCAGCCATACAAACCCAGACTGAAGCCGCCAGAAGCTCTGGGCTGTCTTCCCACTCTCACTGGCTGCTTCAGTAGTGGCAATAATGCCTTGTATTCAGATGGCCCTTTGCTATTTCCAAACCCATTAGCCTGCTTGGCCACATTCAGTCTCAAGTATCCCTACAAGGTGAACATTTGCCTGAGAGTAAAGGAAGCCTTAAAAGTTCTGGACTTTTCTTTGGCACTTTCATTCAGGCCCACAAAGCCTGAAAAACCAGTAAGTTGCTGTATGTTATATAGACTCCGAGGGAATGGCATCATTTACCACAGTTTAAGATTGATTCTTAAATGCATGCATGGCATTAAAGGAGCTGTCCCTCCGTCAGTTGTTTGTGGAACTATAATTTATTCAGCTAGAGTTTTTCCTGGATACACTCAGCCCAAACTTTGGCAGTATTTGGTGATCACATACAAATTTCTTACAAGCATCTAAGTGTGGGAATGCAAAGAAGTTTCAGCCCAACAGAGGTCTGGGTTTATGCCTTCCTCACATCTGACTTCCTCACATAGAGTCCACTTCCTCACATCTGAGGGGAAGAACCACATCTGTGCTGGTCAATTCTGCAATCCCAAGACCTAGCATTTTCAGTGGATGGATGGATGGATGGATGGATGGATGGATAGATGGATGGGTGCATGGATTGATGAAAGTTCAAAGAATCTTCCTACTTGAGAGAAGTTTTGAGTTCTCCCTCTGTGTCATTCCAATTGATTTCTTCATAGAAGAGCATTATAATGAGCAGACAAAAAGGAGTGAATTCATGGATACAGAGAGCAGTTTAAAAGGACAGATAGCAGAGAATTTCTCCACACACAGAAAAGAACCTGAGGGAAAATAAATGTTAAAAATACACATGTGTATTTTTGAGGACCAGGTACTCTATCTTACTCCATTCTCACAAAAACGTCCTGATAGGAAGAGCAACAACTTAGTGACTATTCCCCTGTGTAGGACATTCCATGCATCATCTTATTTAAAATTTGCAACTTAATCAAGCCAACACTATTATTATCTCCATTTTACAGATGATGAAATAAGCTTCGAGAGATGAAACAGGATGTGACCGTTGTAGGAATTAAACCTAATTCCAAAGAATATGTTCTAAACTGCTATGATTTATGGTAAGGAGGTTAATTTGATTTTCTTTTAGAGAGATGAAGAAACTGAGCCTTAGAGAACTTGAGAATCCTGCTCAGGCCAGTAAATGGTAGAACCAGGACTCAAACTTAAGTCGGCCTTACTTTAAATCCTACCTTCTTTTCAACTCTCCAAACTCTCTTCTTTTTTTGACATGCTCAGTGGCTTCAAGGCAGACCACCAAAAGTGACTTTAGATGGATACAGAAAGAATATTTTTGACCAGAAACTTGGTGATGGTATCTGATACACATTAAAAAAAGAAACAAACAAACAAACAAACAAAAAAACACCAAGATTTCCCTAACAGAAAACAGAAATAAGCTCCTGTTGGATGATTTTAAACATTATTTAAATTCTTTTTAAAAAAACTTATTTTATTGAACAAGCATTTCATGCTCTTGGTATAATATTCAAACTATACAAAAGGATATGTTGTGAAAAATAGCTCTTCTTCTCTCCCTCCGTTACACAGTTCCCCTCCCATGGAACTACTCATTACACCAACACTGGGGTAGTGGGGGATTAACCTGGCCTGCCCCATCCCCCAGTCCACACACCCTGCCTGAGATCAGGAGGAAGGGAGAGAGAGGAAGAGAGGTTGGAGGCAAGTAAATGAATGGCATCTGCCCCTACTGGTCCTCTCTGGAGACAGGAAGTTAGAGACCAAGGTGATGTAACTATTGGAGGGATACTGAACCCCAGCCAAGCTGGGTTAGGGTAGGTCCTTCCCCCTGCCTTGCTGTGCTGCTGCAGTAGAGCCCATCTGGCCTTGTTCCAGTGCTGAGATTGGGAGCTTGGGAGCATCCAGAGGCCACTCCCACTGGGAACGTTGGCACGTTCCTGATTGGCTGTGGGTCACCTCAAGGCCCAAGCCCGTGGGGCGCAAGAGGAGGAAGAGGCCTGAAGCTGTGTGGTAACAGTAGCTGACCAATTGGGTGTGAAACATGTCCCTTCTGGGGACATTTTGGGGCTATGAGCTGAGGTCACACTTTTAAATGAGTGGAGGTGATCAAGTAGTAGGCATAGGCCCTTGATAATGTTACCACTTAGTGAGTGCACTGCTGACTACGTGAATTACAGCCATTTCCTCACTTCAGTCAAGCATGTGATCTCCTCAAAGAGAAGTTTTTGGCTGGCCCACTATTTGTCTTGCTGAGGACTGATGAAAGTGGAGGACACTGGGGAAAAAACAATAAAGGAAAGAAGTCTTGCCTGGTTCCCAGATTGTGCGTAGCCTTAGAGGAGAAATGCTTGATCCCTGCAGTTGCAGCAGAAAATATCCTGTGACAGTCATTGGTTGCTGCTGTTGTTTTTGTTTGCCAACCTTGAAGAAGCCCTCAAGATAATTTTATCCGAATCCCTACCATCCAGAGATGAAGAAACTGCAGGTCGGTGGAGGGTGTAGTGACATGCCCAAGGTCATAGTCAGTACCAGCATCACCTGGCCAAGATGACCCACTGGAGACCCATCCGGCTGGCAGGTGGAGGGTGCACCCCACTTGGTCACAGGCTGACCAGATTGTTCCCCACAGCACTGTTAGTGCTTGTCAGCATGTTCCTTGCCTCTGAGTTCTAGGGCTGGAAAATCAGGTTTTTCAAGTCTAAAAACCCCACAACCCGTTCTTCACTTCCCCAGCCGAGCCTCAAAGTCCTCAGAAAATCGATTTTTGATAACCAGACTTTCCTGAAGTTGATTTGTAATCAAGGAAGCTAATAATTTACAAGGGGGACACAGTCTATTCCAGAATCTCTTTACCTGGTAGGAGGCCTCCTTGTGAAATCAAAAACATAGTAGGAAAATTGCCTGATAGGCAGAGAATTATAGAGCAGGAAGAATAGGTCTAATAAAATTTATTCAATATTTGGGCTGGGAATATCTACTGTTACCCCTCATTTTTTCATGGAAAGAGTTGCATCTTGGGTTTGAATTTTAGCTCTGACATTACTAACTATGTGACTTTGGCTAGTTGTTTGACCCCTCTGAGACTTCGTTTCTCCACAGGTCCCGTGGGGTTACCTACCAAATATACCATCTCCTTCTCTTAGATGGTGTTGGATGCACTGAGATTTGGGTTCTCAAATGCTGTTAAGTGGGCTGTAGTTTCCACCTGTCCTTTTCTAGGCGAAAAAAGACAGTATAGTGAGTTTTCATCATGCTAAATTCATTGAAATATTTGATGTTAAATATTTCACCAAAAGATGGTAATAATAGATCATTTTTCTAAAAAATGTTCTTACTTAGCTGTATAAGAAGTCGATCTCTTAATCTAGTCACGCAGGATTAGTGCCTGCATCTACAGGAATATTTGGATTAAGCGACTGCAGCAAAATAAAGAAGTGTACCCTCTTTTGCTTTTAGGTATTCTACTTGGTTAGTGGTTTCAGTGGATTTAGGAGTAAAAGCTGAAATTTCTAAAATAGAAAATTTTAAGTCCATGCTATTCCGTCTCAAACTTCTAATTTGTCTCAAGAGAGAATGTAAGCATTTGGTGGCACCCAGATTTTTGTGACATGTTCTTCCCTATCTGCCTACTACATCTACCTTTGTTGCCTTTCTTTGAATACTCCAGTGTCTGGTGACTTGGGTTTTATGCAAGACCATTAATGGGGGTGCAGAAATTACGCCTGAACTTGGTTGGAGTCCCTAACTCCTCTTGGGAGGTTTGTCCAGCAGGTGGAACCAGGAGAAGAGAACTTCAGAGCCAGCACAGTGGCGTCCCACTCTTCTCATGGGTCAGTAACTTCCAGAACCATCGGGGGGATGGGTGAATCTGCTGAGGAAGACTTCAGCCTGTGGCTTTATGTGAAGAGAAGAGAGTGAGAGGAAGGAAGGAAGGGAGGGAGGAAGAAAGGGAAGGAGGAGAGGATTATTATTTGAGAGAGGCAGGCTCTTTAAATAAAAAAATCCATATGGCCCTCTAGAGAAAAGAAAAACCAAAAGCAGTTAAAATTTGAGAGCTACACTGTGAGCGACAACCTGCTGTGTTTAGAGGTGGAGTTATTTAAATAGCAGCACCCGGGCGTCACTTCCGGTGCACGCAAGCTGTTATTCTGCGCTGGAAACTTGAGCAGAGGAGAAGGGAGAAGGAGAAAAAGTCTGGGTGAGCTCGCTAAACCCAAGCTTGGGTAGAGGAGGGGCATGTCTGGCTGACGCTGCCAGCCTTGGTAACCGGTAACTTCCATGAGATTGCCCTGGGGTGGGAGCCTCACTCTCACTCCATCTGCATTCTTGTAAGACAGGCATGTGGTTGGTTCCCTTCTGAGTTAGCCAGCAAAAGCCAAGGTTTCACCCTGTTCACAAGCTTGTGAAGGCTTTTCTTGTAACCTATAGTTGTAGACTGTAACTATTTTGATTCTTGTGAATCATTTCATGTAAATCAAGGGAGGCTGAAAACCCAAGCAGGGCCCTTCTGGCAGCTTCCTGGGCTGCCCGCCCCACCTTGGAACAGCTGGGGAGCAACGCTATGCCAGAGTATCTGAGGGTGTTTGCAAACATGGCTCTGGGAAGATAGTGAAAGGATCTAGGTCCATATTTTTGTACCGGAGGCAAGACTGTGGAGGGCTGGGGGAAGATAGCCACATCCCTCACCCTCATGTGTCATAGCAATAGTTGGAAAGCCTTGCTGACATTTGGTGGTGGAGGCAGGGTGTTTCAGTCACTGACGTGCATAGAACGTGGGGCTAGCTCCAGCTGTGATCAAAGGAGAGGAAAGTTCAGACTACCATCAGCTTTTGTCTGGACTAGCCTCCTAACTACCTTGTCTCAGTGCACCGAAACCTCTGCTGGTTCACAAGAGTTGATTGTGCATGGCTCGGTCCTAACGCTGTGTTCAGCGACATCAAACTGGTAAGCTTGAAATTGGCCTTGATGAGAGAATTTACACTACAGAAATTGTCAAGCGCCACAAATCAAGGCTTTTGTTTTTCCCCAAAGATCGATTCATCCACACAGCACCTTGCTGCTTCCACTCCTGTCCCCCTACTTTCATTTCCTTCCACAGCTATAGTGGCTCATCAACAGATAAAACTGATTGTTATCACCTGTAGTTTAAAACATCCACCATAGGAAATTCCCTGGTGGTCCAACGGTTAGGACTCCACACTTTCACTGCCGAGGGCACAGGTTCAATCCCTGGTCAGGGAACTCCCGAAAGCCATGGGGCACAGCCAAATAACTAAATAAATAAATGAAACAAAACATCCACTGTCTTCCCATTGCTCTGAAAAGGACCACAGTCTTTAGCATGGCTTATGAGGCCAGCCTGCACAGTCTGGCCCCTACAAGTCTCCCCTGTCTTTTCTTGCATTATGCTTCACCTCACTTTATGTGCTCCATCAGTTCTTCCAACAGAGCTTCAGTTTCTCACCACAAGTTCTAAAGCACAAGCTCTTTGTACTGCAGTGTAAAGAGTTATTTGCTGCTCACCAGATATTCACAAACTTTCTCACATTTCCCAGCCCACTTGCCGTTGGGCAGGGCCATGTGACCAGTTCTGCTGAGTGAGCTGTGAGTTGAAGTGACACGTAGCAGAAGATTTAGAAGCTGATGTGCCATCTTCCAGCCTTCTCTTCTACAGCTGCAATCATGGAGGCCATATGTTGAGAAAGCAGAACCACAGGATGAAGTCACCTGATTGCTGAGTCCGCACATGGAGAACAGCTGTCTTTAGAGAGCTGCCTGATTGTCTGTGGATGTCAGGAAAATAAACATTTGTTCTGTTTAGCCACTGAGATTCAAGGCAATTTTGTTACCACAAAATAATTTAGTCTAGCAGTTCTCAAACATTTGAGTCTCAGGACCTCTTTAAACTCTTAAAAAATTACTGGTAATCCTAAAGAGCTTTTACTTATGTGGATAATATCCAGCAATATTTCCATATCAGAGATGAAAACTGGGACTTTTAAAACTGAGAAAAACTTTTAAATGTGTACCTATTAATTCCTTTTAAAGTAAAAATAATAAAACCATTACTTAATATAAATATCACAGTTTATGAAAAAGAGCTAGCTTCCAAAACAAACTAGTGAGAATGATAGCGTTTTACATTTTTGCAGATCTCTGGATTAATTGAAGACGGCTGGATTCTCATATTGCTCCTGCATTTAATTAATTGCAATCTGTTCTGTTTTTGTGTTGAGGTGTGTGGAGAAAATCTGGCTGCACCCAGATAATGTAGTTAAATAGTCTTTTCTGCTGATTGCGAATATTCTTTTTGGATACCACATCAAAACTTGACAAGTGGTAGTTTTTTAAAAGCTAGCTACAATATGGAATCTGAAATCACACCAGTGAACTTTTCATACACTGTTACATTAAAGTCCATTAGGCTCTCTTGCACTTTGAATGGATCATTTATTTACCCATGCGTGATTTTGTGACCTCATGCATTGGTTACTTGGAAAAGATTGGTTCACTGAGTTATACAGCTCTTCCAAATGTTGACATATTTCATTATATAATATATTTTAAAATCACATTAATTAGTATCATCATCCATCTCACTGGAGTCTTTAAGTATTAGGAAGCTGTCAAGCTCATAATAATGGCTACAAGTTTTCTATAATTCTAATTTTTGTTTGAAAGCTTGAATTTTTATCTTTGGCAACAAACACTGTCAGTTATTTTCCTTGAAGTGACAGATTCACTTTATGCATTCTTAAAAATATATATATATCTACCAAGAACCCAAGATGGAATAACCATAGTTTGTCAGTAGTTCTTTTTCAAGTAAAAACTGTGTTCCATGATAAAAGCAGCTAGTTCCATTTACAACTCAAAAAATCAAACAACTCCTTTCCCTCCAGACAACGATCGCATTTCTGTATGCAGTAGAAGTGCTTTGTGCATACTTCCCATTTGTCACAGAGAATATTGAAAAGCTGTGTAGTCAAGGGTAGTGATTTAATAAAAGAAATAACTTTTACTGCTTAATTAAAGGCGTTTCTAAGTAAAACTGACTTTTTCCCCCCTGCAAGTGCATGGAAAAAGAATACAGTGGCTACGAGTACAGTCTGGTGCCACTGCCTTCGTTTGTGCTAAGGCCTCAGCAGTGCTACCCACCAGTGTTTTTGTACCATCAGTGCAAATGTCATTCCAGCTGAAAAGGGGCAATGAAACCTTAGTAATAATTATAAAAATAATGTTGACCTCAGAGAACCTCTGGAAGGCTCTCTGCTACACACAGTGTTCTGAGGACCGCACTTTGAGCACTACAATCCAGCCTGTGCTCACTAATTCACTCATACTTTTCCTTCTGGCTGGAATATAGCCCCTCCCCCACCTCTTTATCGTTGTAGATATGATGCCCGGGTTCATGACCAAGCTCTTAGGGATCCTTCTTTGACTTCCTAAGTCTATTCCCCTTTAAACATTCCCGCATACCTCATGTACATCTTCACTTACCACAATAGTAATTTACATTGACATCTATCTTCCTTTCTAGATTTTAAGCACAGGTAGCGTTGGGATGTGTTTTACGGTCTCACTATTACATTTTTAGTGTCTGGCATGGTGTCTGGTACATACTAGGACTCAAATCTTTGTTGACTGAGTAAACATGGGGTTCTGAAAAAAAAACATGTGAAAAGGCCTGATGGAGGCTCCTGTTGATTTGGGACCAACTAGAATGACTCCCAGACCCTGATTAAACTTTTGCTCACCCAGGTTTTCCCACAAACAGATTCCATATTAAAAAGATAGAAGGCCTGTGACTGGTATCTATGCTCAGTTCTTTCCTGTTTCTGAAAAAGTCATGTGTGTGTGTGTGTGTACACTGTGTGCATGAGAGAGAATGGGTCTGGGGAAGGGACACTGACAATTCTTTTTTTTTTTTGCGGTACGTGGGCCTCTCACTGCTGTGGCCTCTCCCATTGCGGAGCACAGACTCCGGACGCGCAGGCTCAGCAGCCATGGCTCACGGGCCTAGCCGCTCCGCGGCATGTGGGATCTTCCCAGACCGGGACACGAACCCGTGTCCCCTGCATCGGCAGGTGGAATCTCAACCACTGCGCCACCAGGAAAGCCCTACTGACAATTCTTAATTACCTCTATAATGGGGAAAAGCACTAACAATATCTGAAAATGTTATGCAGTTCTATGTTTTTATCTTATCCCATGGAACCTTTAATAAGAGCTGCTAATAAGTAGGAAATTGATTTCTGTACTAATGCATTTGTTTCCCCTGTGAAGGTTGGTAAGTTCTATGAGGATAAGCACCATGTCTTTCTCTTCCTTTCTTTCTGTCTATAGTGCCCAGCCCAGCACCTGGCATACAGAAAACATTCAATGAATGTTCATTAAATTGTCATGTGGGAAGAAATAAAGCAATGTGGCAGGAAGAAGGAAAGGCAAAGAACTTGAGTTGGGAGCTGACCACCAAGGATTATACAGCCCCACCATTCTTCCCTGTCCAGGAACAGGTTTAGGCACAGCCTAACGGCTGCTGTTGGCCACAGTTAGCAGCTCTTAGACCCATCCCCTTTCTATTTTTTATATCCAAGATGTCCAGGGCCAAACCACTCCACCTTGCTGGAGAAGGGTTGGGGCCACTCCCATGGTTCTCAACCAATGCTGTACATTAGGTCCTCCCAGGGATCTTGTGAAAAATACCATCTCTCTAGGGAGGACCCCAGGCATCAGTATTCTGAGGAGGTCCCCAGGTGATTCTGATATGCAGCCAGGATACAGAACCACTGAGCCAGACAAGGAGGGGGGCACTCAGGTGCTCATGGGGCTCCCCCTGTCTCCATGAGAATAAGTCAAAAACCAGGTAATGCGTCACTGAGAAATTACCATATGGCTGTTGGTTGCCATGATGGCTGTCACTGCAAGAGAAGCATGCATGGGATTGGAAGCAGCTCCACGCCTGATTCCTGAGCCATGGGACCACCTCTGAGTGGTCTCAGGCTTGTGCTGCTTGAGTGCTCCTTGCATAATCCACCTTTAAAGCACCATCATCTCAAAATCTGTTCTTCACATCTTTCAGTTACTTGAACTAGAGGCAAGTGGAGTGGCATGATGCCCTAGAAAGACAGGTGTGCGATTAAATTCCTCTTATGGTGAAACTCCCCGGGGGGTCATGTGCTGATAGTTCCAGGAGCAGTGCTTATAATAAACCATTGTTTATAGTTCAGTGAGAGTTCAATAGCTCAACAGCCCCCCTCTCCCACTTCTCCTCCCCACTCTCCCACCCAGTGGTTTACCTCTAATAGGGTTCTTTAATCTACTCTCTAATGGTGGGACGGATACACCACCCAGGTCCAGTTATAGTTTTAATGGTGTTTACACAGTCAAAGTAGCTCAGCTTGCTAGACCATCGAGCCTCAAGGACAGGCAGAGCATCTGCTCAGGGCTCTTTTAAATTAACCTTTAGTCAGTTTGCCCTAATTGATCAAGTGCTTCACTCCCAGGGCATTCTAAGTATTTAAAATCATGTAAGGAAAGATCTAACTAGCCTGTAACCATGATGGTTTAAGAGAGCTGCTACAGTATTCCTTTTGAAATATACCACTGAATTAAAAAATTTTAGGAGATATTGGGCTGAACATAAATTAATTCATTTGGGGCAAGCTTAGTCTTTAAAATGTGGACCAAAATGTAGGAACGTGAAAGCACTTGTTTTGTACTCAAGGAAGACTTGCTGCAACACTGACATCCCTTCCCCTGGTTAGAACATTTGTAACAGCCTGTATGCCCCAGGAGCTTTCATCAATAGAGGGACGATATATGGTGACCTCTGTGCATCAACAAATGGGATTTGCGTGGCAGAGGTGAACAGACTTCAGAGAACCATCCCAGGCTTGGAGTGGGTTCCAACAATGGCCAGAAGCTTGCCAGCCAGAGCTCAATGGAGTGGATGGCATAGGATCTGGAGTGGCAGAGAACCAGGTTAGAATCTCAACTCTCACACCTACTGGCTTTATGCCCTTGGTCAGTCTCTTAACCAGGTTAAGTTTCCATGTTCACATGTGTAAAATGTGGAGGATATTAGTACCCACCTCCCAGGGTTGCTATGAGGACTAACAAAGATAATACATGGACAGCATTTGGCGTGCAGTAAATACACAATAAATGTTAGCAGAACAAAAAAAAAAAGCAAAACAAATTAAAACCCAAACAACAATAAAAATAGGATAAGAAGCCCTGAAGAGCTACAGAAAATTTTTTAGCTACTTGAAACTGGCACTATCCTCTTCCTTTCCACCCCTGTCTGTGAGCATGCTAATTGCAGTGACTTCAAAGTAAAATATATTTAGTATGTTATAGTATAAATATTGTACGTTATAGGGGTCTAGAGTTCAAGCGCCCTTGGTAAATTCAGGACAAAAATGAGAACTGGCCCCGTGATACTTGCTGTTCTCAGAGGAGACTTCTAGAACCCACGAGTGTCGATGAGTGCTCTTTTCCTGAGCACACAGTCAGACTACATTTCCCAGCACCCCCATGCAGTTAGTTGTGGCCACCTGATTGAATTCTGGACAATGGAAGTGAGGTGGGCCACTTCCGGGCCTGGCCTGCTAAACCCTCCTAGGTGCAAGCTTTGTTCCTTTTCAATTGCTGGCTGAATGGAGAGGACACCAAGGACATGAAAAGCCTGAAAGAGGGCCAGCCCAGAGGGAAGAGGGAAGGCCCACCTCCTACCTACACTGGATTGTGACACACATGAGAAAGACATTCTTATTGCTTCAAGCTACTGATACTTATGGTGTGATCGTAGCAGCTTGCCTCTTCTGATGGATACAATGAGTTTTTCTAATCTTTTGCTGGTCTCTGCAGGGTGGGTAAAGCACCAGATAGGCAGTCAGGAGAGCCGGTCCTAGTCTGGGCCCTACCCCTCGCTTCCTAATGCACCTAAATGGTCTCAGAGAGCTGAGAGTCTGAAAAGGAGGTCAATGATTCCTTCCTCTCTGATGATGACACAATTGCCTCTCTGCCTGAGCAGAGACTTGGCTGGGAAATGCGTTTTGCTAAGCCCTTGGAAGGAGATGCCAGCTGTCCTTCCCCTCCTTTTCCTGGAGTTTGACTTACGTGCTGGCTCTGCAGCTCAGCACACTGCAAAAACTATATGGTTCAGTCACTTAAACTAGTTCAATGACTTTATCCAAGTCCCTTCACTACTTTGGGCCTCAGTTTCCTCGTCTATACAATGGGAATAATGATTCACCTACCAAAGAGTGTTCTTATAAGAATTAGGGATCATTTTTACAACGCATGGATCACAGTGCCTGGCACTGGTAATCACACAACAACAAGTTGTTGCTCTTAAATCTGTGTGCTTGAAACTTGGTACAGTCCAAAAACATTTGTTGAGCACTTGCTGTGGGACGCAGAGGCATATGGGTAGACAGAGCTCTGCCCTCAATGCATTTATGCTCCAGTCCTGGCACCTCCTAACCTCTTCCCACCACTCCCCCTCTCCCCAAACACACACATGGGCGTGACTTGGCAATATGAAGTAGAAAACAAAGAAATGAAAAAAAATTATACACTTTGGGTGAAATGTATGGTATGTGAAGTTTATCTCAATAAAGTTGTTATATATATTTAAAAAATAAATTACTGGGTACAGAATTTTACTTTTTATACTTCTGTTGCATTTGATTTTGTTTTGTTATGATACAGTTGTTTTACCTTTATAATTAAAAGGGAATAAATATGTTTTACTTACTGCAAAAAAAAAAAAAAAGAGAGAAAACAAAGAAATGAATTTTCAAAGGGACGAATTCAAAGGGGTATCTGGGGCCAGGCTTCTGCTCTTCCCCCAAGCTGTTACTTGGAGTCAAGTATTCCTTCCTTAAGGAATTTCTCCCTTTTAGTCCAAGGGTAGACCCTGGGCAGGAGGAGTCAAACCTCAGAGGGCTCTCAGTCAGTAGAAAAGCCTCAGATGCAACTTAAGACTGACTCCTTTGGTCTGAAGGAACCTGGGGAGAAGGGAGAGGTCAGAGTTCAGAATCATTGCTCTGTTTCCTGGGTATGAGGGGTGAGGGAATCCAGAAGCCTCACAGAGTAAGAGAGGGACAAATAATTATATATCCATGCATTAATATGCTGAATGTAAGATCTTCAGTAGTCATTCCAAGCACAACGTAACAAAGCCTTTAAGGACAGGCTTAAGAAGGATTAAGTTACAAAGACCCAACAGGGAGAAACCTCTAAGATAATTGTGAATGGAAAAATGATACCATTTTTTCTTTTGCACGTGTCCCTTATAGTTCTAGGAATAAGTAAAACAAATTTCCCAAATTCTCTCTGATTTTGCTCTAGGACAGTGCTTGGAGATCACACTATAAATCCTCTCCTTTATAATATATGAAGCAAATTAGAACTATGGTCCTAAATCTTCTATTCACAAAAATAAGAGTTTTAGGACCAAACCTAAGAATTTTGTGCATCAGAGCTATCTGGAAAGATGCCAAGCTTGCTCTGTATCCTTTGATAAGGACAACGGCCCTCCCACAGTTCCCTGCTGCAGGAAGCTGACTCTAAGGCTGGGGTTGAAACAAAGGTGGCCACTGGACTGGACCAGGCTGGAGTGGCCACCAAAGAAGCTGTCCAGGGGATGGATACACACCTGTGAGATGGTCTTGTCTGGGAAGCTCTGCCCAGGAAACTTCCCTTCCTGCCCAGGGAGGAAAAATGAACTAACACTTTTAGTGGTAAGCTGGTGAGAGTAGGAATCACTGTAACAACAGAGCATGAGAATGAAGACCTTCGACTCTTGTAACTGAAGAGGGGATCCTAGGCCTGTCTTGGGTCTTGAAAAGGAGCTGCTCCTGGATTCCATGAGCTTCTTTACCTGTCTATAACTATCATGTAATAGTGATAGATATGTGCCTAGCAACTCCCATTACTTGAGGAAACTTGAAGGAATTTCTAACAATGTGTAAATCTTGGTCTCAGTATTTATGAATTGGAGCTGTGTGGGGAAATCTTACTTATGACTAGAATTTACCAGGCCACACAGGGGAGAGGATTCTTCTAGGGGACACAGCTGCTCCAGGTATAGAGGCATGGACGGTCAAGGTGGGTCCAGAGGATGTGGGAAGACCAGTATGACTAGCAAGAAGCATGGGAGGGGGGCAGATGGCAGGCTGTGGGGTTGGAATAGTAGGATCCAGATTGTCAGAGGTCTGCTTGTCACGCTGAGATTTGGACGAGATCCTTAAGCAGGGTGAGGGATGGGACATGATCAGATTCACTTCTCTGTTGGTTTCCTTTGGGTTACAATTACTGTTAATACTAGTAAAGACACACTGAGAAAAAAAGAGGCCAAGAAATGATCACATCAGCTCCACATTCAGGTCTCATGGAGAAGCAGAATGTCAGTCAGCACACAGCCATGGCTCTAGGGAACTGAAGTTGAGGCCTTAAAAAAATTATTTTCTACACGAATGTCCCCCGATGCAGGGGACACAGGTTCGTGCCCCGGTCCGGGAAGATCCCACATGCCACGGAGCAGCTGGGCCCTTGAGCCATGGCCGCTGAGCCTGCGCATCCGGAGCCTGTGCTCTGCAACGGGAGAGGCCACAGTGGTGAGAGGCCCGCGTACCACAAAAAAAAAAAAAAAAAAAAAATTATTTTAAATTCTAGATGATGCCATTTTGCTTTTCACAACTCAGTATTCCAATCACAGTATTGCCCCCTTGGAATACTTTCCTACTTTAACTTCCCAGGGCTTGAAGGAAAGATGTTTAAGGAATATTTTCATATTGTGTTTCACACTTAAATTCAAATGCTCATGTCTAATGAACCACAGGCTGCTGCTGTAAACCAGAGAGCATTAATTGTTCAAGGACCAGAGTGAAGTCAGCATCGTGTGATACATGGAATCCCTTTGACCACAATATTGAAGTGATGGGATGTTTGTCCTTCATGAAGCATGGCATGAAAAGCTTGGCTATGAAGTTGCAGTTAAAATAATAATAATAATAATCATTTTCTTTATTTTGTAGTTAGTAAACATTGTGGCTTAAAAAGACTGAGTCACTGTGTGGTGTGGTGGACTTATGGTCCTATAAGGTTGGAAACTTTAAGGGGTCTAGAAAGAAATATGTGATCTGATTTAGGCCATAAAAAGCCTAGTTTCATAAACTTTAAATTTAGTCCACTCTCTCAAACAAGGGTAATATACTCCAGAGCTTGATTCCCTAACTGTAGTTCTTATAATGAAAATCAGCAGTTACAACTTCTAACGACTGCTGTTTACAGACCCTCAGGGCTGGTCAATATGTAAGTTGGTGCAAACTTTCTGGAAGACTATTTGACGATATGTATCAGGAGCCTTATATGTGATCACATGCTTTGACTCAGAAATTCCACCTCTGGGAATAGTATCCTAATCAGATATATTTATCACAGCATTATTTATATTAAATCCAAAGTAAAGCTACTGAAAGATCCAATTATAGGGAACTTATCAAATAAATTATGGTATATAATTCATGTGATGAATTATTAAGAAGTCAGAAAAATGTTTTCAAAGGATATTTAATTCATGAAAAATTATTCACAATATAACCTTATTTGAGAAAAGGACATAAAATGACACACACACAAACACACACATATACATATATGTGAAGTTTTGGGTATGTATTTATATACATTTTTTAATGCTTTAAAAGAAAACCTGGAAGAAAATACTCCAAATCAAAGACCGTATGCAATAATCAAATGCTAATAGCATTTGTCTTTTGGTGGTAGGTTTACAAATGCTTTAATATTTTTGTTTTTCATTAATTTTCCTAATTTTCATCAATGCACATATACTATTAATTTAGTCAGGAAAAATTTTATTTAAACCGCACACACAAAATGATCATTTGAATAGTCATTAGTTGAAAGGATGATTACATTCAGAAAAACAGAACAAAGACCAAAGCTTTCACTACCACCAGTCTGTTGACACAATTACAGGGAATAAGCAGGTGACCTTACTTAGGTCTCCATTCTTTTTCCAGCTTACTCCTTGGGTGACCTGATGAAGCCAAACCAGATTCACTGTGGTCTCCCAGGCCTGTCATCATCATCATCACTGCTAACAGTTACTGGGCACATGCCATGGGCCAGACATTTTTGGAAGGGATTTTCCACATATTGTCAATTAACCCTTACAACAGCACTTTGGAGTAGGTATTATTATTGTCCCTGTTTTTTTGTTTTGTTTTGTTTTTGTTTTTGTTTTTGTTTTATGGTACGCAGGCCTCTCACTGTTGTGGCCTCTCCCGCTGTGGAGCACAGGCTCCGGATGCGCAGGCCCAGCGGCCATGGCTCACGGGCCCAGCCGCTCCACGGCATGTGGGATCTTCCCGGACCGGGGCACGAACCCGTGTCCCCTGAATCGGCAGGCGGACTCCCAACCACTGTGCCACCAGGGAAGCCCTGTCCCTGTTTTACTGATGAAGAAACCAAGCAATAGAGAAGCTTGCCCAAGTTGACACAGTTAGTAAGGGACGGAGCTGGATTCAGACTCCACGGAGTGGAGTGGAGGCCCTATGCTGCACTGCCTGTCAGAAATCAGCAGACAATACTGGAATTTTTGGAACTAGAGATCACAGACTTTTGCAGTTTTTTAAACAAAAGAATATTTTTTCAAATCAAACTGTGTAATTCCAGTATCTAAAACATTTCTTTTTAAAGGAGGGGTTACTTCTGGTTTAGTTGAGGCAGAAGCTGGGGTCCCTTGCTGAGCCTTTTCCTCATTTCCCATTGAGGTCACTGTGGTTCCTTAGATTTGTGCAAGTCTTCTGAAAAATTCTTGTCCTGTTCCAACTACTTCTACTTAGAGATCAGAAACCTGGACAAAGAGATTTTAAAAGGCCTGCCCTAGGGCAGCCAGTTAGTATGTGCACAAGCCAGTGCTTCTCTAGTATCACCCCAGAGTACACATTTACCTTACTCAGGACTCTTTCTGTTACAAGGAACAGAAACCCAACTCAACTTGCTTACACAGAAATGGGAATTTATTAGTTCAAATAATTAAGCAGTCCAAGGAGATGTTGGCTTCAAGTACAGCTAGATCCACGAGCCCAATATCACACAAGAGGCTCTGTCCTTCCCTTTAATTTCTTAGCTCTGCACCCCTATGAATTAAGTTTCCATTCTCAGGAAGACTCTCCACATTGTACACTTATACCGTAACAGCTGTAGATGTGCAGGATTCCTGCATGGTAAACTGGATAATCTGTGTATCCTTCTAGTTAAGATTTGTTGACCTTTATTCTGTTAGTGGTATGATGATTAGGTCCCCCATTCCCCATTTAAGAAACAGAAAAGAAATGAACACAGAGTGCTTAGTGGTCCCTGACATGCACCACCACCCTCTGTAGGCATGGTGGTGAAGAGCTCCTCCTGGTAGCCAGCACCCTGGTCCATTGATCTCTAGGTCTATCTGTTCACAAAAATTACACCGTCTTGATTACTACAGAAAGTCTTGAATTCAGGTATAATAACATTCCCACTTGGTGATGGTGGTGATGGTGGGTGGTGGTGTTATTGCCATCCTCCTCCCCCTTTACTTCCTCCCCACCCACCCCACGTTCTTCTTCTGTCAGATTTATTGATGTATAATTTAAATACAATAAAATTCACCAATTTTAGCTGGGCGATTTGATAACTTTTCACAAAAATATATGTATATAGTCATGTCATTACCACAATCATGGTAAGGAAGAGTTTCATCATTCCCCAAAGTTTCTTTGTGCCCCTTTGCAGTTAATACCTGGTTACCACTCTCTAGCCCCTGGCAACAGCTTTCGATCAGGTTTTCCCTTTCAACAATTTCGTGTAATTGGAATCATACATATGTTGTCAGTTGTGTTTGATTTCTTTCACATAGCATAATGCTTTTGATGTTCGGTCATGTTTTTGCATTTATCAGTAACTTGTTCCTTGTTATTGCTAAATAGTACTCCAATATAGGCGTATACTACAATTTGTTTATCCATTCACAAGTTCATGGACATTTGGTTGTTCCTACTTTTTTGGCCGTTATGAATAATGCTACTGTGACCATTCATGTATAAATCTTTGGATGGGCATATGCTTTAATTTCTCTTTGGTAAATATCTAGAAGTGGAATTGCTGGTCCATACGGTAAGTCAATACTTAACTTTTAAAGCAATTGCCAAACTGTTTTCCAAATTGGCTGTGCCATTTTAAATTCCCACCAGGAATGTATGAGGGTTCCAGTCTCTCCACATCCTCCCAGAACTTGATACTATCTCTCTTCTTTATTATAGCCATTCTAGTGAGTGTGTAGTTGTGTCTTATTTCGGTTTTAGTGTGCATTTCCTATGTCTAATGATGCAGAACATCTTTTCATGCACTCATTTGCCATCTATATTATCTTCTTGGTGGGGTGACTGTTCAAATCTTTCTCCCCATTTTTTATGGCTTAGAAATGAAAGATAATGCTTCAATTTTTAAAAGAAATCAGAATAACATCTTACATCATTGGAATAGGGAATTTTAAATTATAAATATGATAAAAATGAGAAATCATAAAGAAAAATTTTAATATGTTAGATTATATTAAGGACTACTTTCCACTAAAATATTATAAAACTGGAAAGACAAACTGCATAACAGTAGAAGATATTTTCAGGACATACAAATAACAAGAGCTAGCATCCAAAAAATATAAAGAGCATCTACAAATCAGTAACAAAAAAAAAAGCAACACGTCCCATTAAAGGCTTTAGAAAAGGAAACAGGAATGGTGAGTGAACACAGGAACATATTCTCAAAATCATTGGTAGTTGTGCATGCAAATCAAAACCACAATGAGGGTTTCCCTGGTGGCGCAGTGGTTGAGAGTCCGCCTGCCGATGCAGAGGACATGGGTTCCTGCCCTGGTCCAGGAAGATCCCATGTGCCGTGGAGCGGCTGAGCCCGTGAGCCATGGCCGCTGAGCCTGAGTGTCCGGAGCCTGTGCTCCGCAACGGGAGAGGCCACAGCAGTGAGAGGCCCGCGTGCCGCAAAAACAAAACAAAACAAAATAAAAAAACCCACAATGAGATACCATGTCTCTGCATTTTTAATTGGGTTGTTTGTTTTCCTACTTGATATGGACTGAATTGTGTCCCCCCCACCCCAGTTCATATATTGAAAACCAAACACCCAGTGTGATGGTTTTTGGATATGGGGCCTTTGGGAGGCTATTAGGTTTAGATGAAGCCATGAAGGTGGGGCCCTCATGATGGCACTAGTGTCCTTATAAGAAGATACACCAGAGAGCTTCGTCTCTTTCTTCCTGCCATGTGAGGGCACAGGGCCCTCTGCAAGCCAGGCAGACATCTCTCACCAAAACCCAATATTCTGGCACCTTGATCTTGGACTTCAAGCCTCTAGAATAGTGAGAAAATAAATTTATGTGTTTAATTTCTGTGTTTAAGTCTGTGGTATTTCGTTATGGCAGCTGGAATAGACTAAGACACTACTGTAGAAGTTCTTTAAGTATAACAGATTTGTCTTTGTTGGACATATGATTTGTAAATACTTCTCTTATCTATGACTTGCCTTTTCATTTTCTTAATGCCTTTTGAAGAATAAACATTTTTAATTTGGGTGAAGTCCAATTTATTGATATTTTTCCCCATCTATTTCCCTTATTTTGTGTTTTTTGAGTAACAAACACAAAGATATTTTAAAAATATCTTCCAACCCCAAGGTCATTCAGATTTCATCCTATGCTTGTTTCCAGAATTTTTATAGTTTTACTTCTTACCTTTAGGTCTATTATCCATTTCAAGTTAATTTTTCGTATTGTATGATGTAATTGTCAAAATCTTTTTCCTTTTATGTTCTTTCCTTCCTTTCTCTTTTTCTTTTCTTTTTATCCCCACAGCATAATTTATTGAAGAGATTATCCTTTCCCTATTGAATGCCATTGGTATCCCCATCAAAAATTAATTGACCCTATGCTTATGGGTCTATTTCTAGACTCTCTGTTCTATTGCATTGAGCTATGCGTCTATGCCAATACCACAGTGTCTTGGTAATTGTAGTTTCATAGTAAATCTTAAAATCAGGTAATGTAAGTCTTGCAAATTTGTTCTTCTTTTTCAAAATTGTTTTGGCTATATCTAGGCCTTTTGTATTTCCATATAAAATTTTTTAAATTTTATTTATTTATTTATTTATTTATTTATTTTTGGCTGCATTGGGTCTTCGTTTCTGTGCATGGGCTTTCTCTAGTTGCAGAGAGAGGGGACTACTCCGTTGCAGTGCACAGGCTTCTCATTGCGGTGGCTTCTCTTGTTGTGGAGCATGGGCTTTAGGTGCACAGGCTTCAGTAGTTGTGGCACGTGAGCTCAGTAGTTGTGGCTCGCAGGCTCTAGCATGCAGGCTCAGTAGTTGCTGCTCATGGGTTTAGTTGTTCCATGGCATGTGGGATCTTCCCAGACAAGGGTTCAAACCCGTGTTGCCTGCATTGGCAGGCAGATTCTTAACCACTGCGCCACCAGGGAAGTCTTATTTCCATATAAATTTAAGAATAAGCTTGTCACTTTCTACAAAAGAGGCTGATGGTATTTTAACAAGATTACAGTAAATCAGTTGATTAATTTGGGAAGAATGTGCAATATTAAATCTTTTAATCCATTAATATGGTGTATCTCTCCACTTATTTAGGTGTTCTTTAATTTCTCTCAACAATGACATATGGTTTTCATTGACCTGGACTTATATTTAGTTTGTTGAATTTATCTCTAAGTATTTCATATTTTCGATAGGATTCTAAATGATATTGTTTTATTAATTTCAATTTTTTGATTGTTTACTGCTAGCATAGAGAAAAACAATTGATTTTTGTATATTGGCCTTGTATCCTGCAGCCTTGCTAGACTCACTTATTAGTTCTAGTAATCTATTTTGTAGATTTGCAAGAACTATCTATCTAGTTTGCAGATTTCTAAGGTTTATCTATCATGAATGGTTAGGGACAGTTTTGCAAACAGAGACAGCTTTAGTTATTTTTTTACAATCTGCACATTTTATTTCTTTTTCTTACTTTATTACTCTAAGATCTCCAAAACAATCCTGAATAGTAGTGGTGAGAACTGACAACCTTTCCTTGTTTCTAATCTTAGTGGGAAAACATACACTCTTTTACCATGAGGCATGATATTAGGATTAATTTTTTGTTTGTTTGTTTGTTTTTTGGGTTTTTTTTTTTTGCGGTACGCGGGCCTCTTATTGTTGTGGCCTCTCCCGTTGTGGAGCACAGGCTCCGGACGTGCAGGCCCAGTGACCATGGCTCACAGGCCCAGCCGCTCCGCGGCATGTGGGATCTTCCCGGACCGGGGCACGAACCCGTGTCCCCTGCATCGGCAGGCAGACTCTCAACCACTGCGCTACCAGGGAAGCCCAGGATTAATTTTTTTTGAGATAATAACCTCATTATCAGGTGAGAGCGTTCTCTTCCATTCCTTCTTTGCTAGAAAATATATTTTTAAAATCATGAATGGGTGTTGAATTTTGTCAAATGATTTTTTAATATTTATTGTGATGACCATATGTATTTTGGTTTTAGTTTGTTATTATGGTAAATTATATTAATTGATTTTTTTCATGTGAAAGTAACCACATTTCTGAGATAAACCTCACTTGGTTATGACATGTTATCAATTTTGTTAAGGATTTTTGCATGATGTTCTTGAGGGAGGGATATAGGTCTGTGGTTTTCTTCTCTTGTAATGTCTTTGTCTGGTTTTGAGGTCAGGTTAATGCAGTATAATGACCATTGAGATGATTTTGGCTGCAGTGATTTAGGGTACTCTTGAGCAATCATTAGATTATTATTAGATTTTACCAAAAAAAAAAGGAAGCGTCTTTTCTGTGGTAACATGATTTCATTAAAGTCTGGGATTCTTAGAATTAGAGAATAAACAATTTCATCCAAAAGCAAATAATGGTCACCATAATGAAAATAACTGAAAGGATAAAGCCTATTTTATCAGAAAGTCTCCATATAAAATCACTTCTAAATAAGCATCTGGACAAATGAATAAATCTTATTTCAGATCTTGGGAAGAGGCTGGCAAACTCCTCGGCTATGCTCAAGAAGTTGGGAGGAATTCAAGTATGGCACTCAGGGATGTCCACTGCACACCTTTGCTGCTGAGTTAAGATGAAAATTGTGGCTGCAATGGGGATTCCCTTGATTTGTTTCATCTTCCTGATTTCCTTTGGCACATCTTCAGACTGACAGTGATAACACTGACCTCCCCACTGAGAGTGTATGTGGGGAGAAGAGGAGACACGTTGATTAAAAGTAACAATTGTTTAAGGAAACAAGGAGTCTGGAACCTTGACTGCTACCAGGAAAGAAAGAGGTGTGGAGACTCCCGGTGGGATCAGGTTAGAGATAGACTAGCAAGCAGCTCCAGCCCAGATGCCTGCATTTATGTGATGAGCAATGATCTTTGTGTGCTTTGTCAGTCCTGAGAGAGTCTTCTTCCCAAAATAATTATTTTATCATTGTAGCAGGAAAAGCTCTCATCTTTCATCTAAATTGATATCTTCATCTGCCATATGGAAGCCTCGCCCTTACTAAGGCTTTGGCTGAGATGTTGGCTGCGTTCTGCCACAGTCAGATTTTCCTCCTAATATTTTCAGGACATTTTAGTCTGTAGTGACTTCAAAAGGAGAAGGAGGTTCAGGATCCACCCCATCATGTCTCCAGGATGAAAAAAAGTTGAATAGAGACAGAGAGAAAAATCACTGTGGTCACTAGCAGGGAGCAATATGTAACTGAGTGGAGCAGTTTTCTCGAGAAATGGTCATTTCTTTTCTGTCCACCTACCTGGGTTCCCTTAAAAGCAGAGCCTGAGACAAAGGCTTACATACAGGTAGTTTACTTGAGAATGTGGTCCCAGGGGGCAGGAGTGAGTGAAAAACAACGGAGAAGGAAGGAAAGCCAACATAAGGATGTGTTGTTGAGTTGGCCATGGCATAGGCAATTGGGCGACCCTGCAGAATTTTCTGAGGATCCATATGAAATGTGTTTCAGAACGTCCATGCGGGATGAAAGAAAGAAACATGTATTTATCAGCTCTATCTGTCCCTCATCACCAGTGGCCCCAGAGTGTCAACAGCCCTGCATTTTGAGCTGTCCACCTAGGAACACTGTGCCATTCCCATCTTATGATTCTGACATCAGAACAGTAGTTTTGAGACATAAGACAGCATGGAAGGGAATTATTAGGGACGCGGACTGCAGCAAGGATGAACCAGACAGGCCCCCAGTTTGGAATGTGGAGTGGAGGATGGTGCATCTGTTTTTCAACAAGTCAGCGTGCAGACCCTGAGATGGGGCTGGCCCAAGTCTGACAAGGTGTCAGGACCTCCACCAAAGGAGCTGAGGTCGCAGACGGGAAACTAGAGCATTGCAGAGGAAAAAGAAGCAGTTATAAGATTTCAGAAATTGGGGGATTGCAGAAGGATTGAAAGAACGCTTAGACAGCCTTTTGGGCACAGAGGCTTCCCCACCGGCATCCGCAGGCTTACAGAAGCCAGACTAACTTCAGGCCAAACACTGGGTCCCTCT
Source organism: Mesoplodon densirostris (assembly GCF_025265405.1). NCBI lineage: Eukaryota > Metazoa > Chordata > Mammalia > Artiodactyla > Ziphiidae > Mesoplodon > Mesoplodon densirostris. Next base: position 82,308,688 of record NC_082662.1, read on the forward strand.
GAATTGACCGTTCGCCTGAACACATGGTGTGATTCACGCGTTCAGAATGAGGGGATTGGTTCCCCTGGCTGGGGCTGGGGATGACAAACTAGAAACTTGCCTGACCCTTAGCTCAACTGCAGCTGAGCAGGAGGCTTCTGCCCTAGTGGGGTTGGTACATAATCCCTGACTCTGATCCCAATCTGACATAACCTGCCAGTTGACCCTCAGACCGCAGGTTAACCAGGCCCCCTTGCCTAGGCTGACAGGGTTACTGCCCCACCACTAACACCTAATCCTTTGAGGCTGAGACCAAACTCTCAGCTGGGACTAATAGCTCACTGACCGAGGACAGCATAAACACACCAGATATCCCAAAGTGTAACTCATGTTTCCTCTGTGAATTTCATTTGGGGGGATAGAGCCATATTTTATTATAATGGACCAGGATATCTGTTGCGTCCTACCGCACATGGTAACAATGTAAGCAAGTTCATTTCGACAAACTTTCCATTTTTATTCTATTTAATATAACTATCTTTCTTTTATGGTGTTCAAAGAATGATCTCAGATCCTCTAGGTTTTCATGGAGAAAACACAACGAATTGATGTTTTTGATTGAAACAAAGATGTTGAAAGCAAATTTAAATGAGATGTGTGGTTTTATACATCGTTGGCTGTGTAACAAATGATAAGTTAGCTTCCCTTTATTTTTCTTCAAAGGAAAAAATTCCAATTGAATGATGCTTTGAAAATAGCTAACTGGAAGCGTGAGGGACTTGTTTAGAAAGTTGAGGTGACAACAGAAAGCCAAGACCACACATGTTCCTGTGTTTCCTAGGGGAAAAACATCTCCAATTTAAAGAGACTTGGGTGCTGCTTCCATTTCTTCAGATATAATGCGTAAGGATGGAAAAGGTGGCTTTTCTTAATGAAACATTAGGATGTAAATGTTTTTAAATGAATATGAAAAGTGACATTTTTCCTGTCTCAAGATGTTTCCCTTATCTTGTCATAGTTTTGTTGTTTGATGTTGACATCTTTAACTATGCTTTCCAGCAGCACCCGGGGACACTACGGGGGTGCGTCTTCGGGAACCAGGAGTCTCGCTTCTCCCCATGGCTCCCCACACTTGCTGGACCGCTGCTTCCTGAGGTGCCTTCCCGCCTCCGCGATCCCCTCCTCAGCGTGCTATGTGCCGTCCTTGGCCCCATCCTGTGCAACCTCTTCTGAACTCCTCTCTCCCTGTTCACGGAGACACATTATCCTTATTTCCCTTCCCAAATTCCTGGCAGATTTCTACCTGTTCGCCATCTTTTAAGATTAATCCTAGATTACAGTGTTGATGAGTAGCCTGAGTTCCTAAAACAGGTCGCACATAGACCAAGGTGGAAAACTGAGCTAATTGGGTCACTGAAATTAAGTGAATTTTGTGTCATAACAGGACCCAGTCCGTCAGACCCTCTCCCAGCAGCATTAGCTGAGCAATGTGATAAAAACCAGAAGTAAACAAGAAAGTCTTCTAAAGCGACGAGTCAAATAGCTGTCACAGAATCCACATAAGTTTATTTCTTTGATTAAATTTAACAAAAAGTTATTGAGTATTTTCTGTCTTCCAAGTGCTGTCCTGGGTGGTAGGAAAACTGAGATGAATAATCTCAGTAATATCTCTCTCTCGTCTTGTTCCAGAAAGGATCTGAGGCAGCTTGTAGCAGAAACCTGTAAAATAAAATTGCCAAATACAGGTTTTTAAAACTCTGGGTAAGGCAAATATAAATTAAAATAGGTCACATCCAGGGGAAAAAGAGGACACAGATACATGGCCAGTGACAGCCTTTGTAATTGTGATTCTGAGCTGTGAATTTGACTCTAAGTGCGTTAAGTGGCTAAGGGAAAAGGGAAACATGGTTGGATACACATTTCCCGTTGCAGAAACAGAGAAACTGTTTAGTTACTTAGGGAGAGGGAGATGAACAAGACATGGTTCCTAATGACAAGTAATTTGTAATCCAGCAGGAGAGACAGATCTCAGTGAACAGCTGTAAAACAAAGCTGTATTATGACGGTCTGTATAAAGCGCTGAGGGAATAGAGAGAGGGCAGCAATTTATTGGGCTTGAGAAGGAGAAGACGCTATATGAATAACGCCTCCAAAGCGGAAGTGGACAAGGAGGAGAAGGGTGTGTGAGTCAGCGGGAAAGAGTACAGTGACCCTAGATTAGCGATTTCCAGATATGTGCACATAAAAATTGCTTCCGGTGCTTGTTAAGACTCTGAGTCAGTAGGGCTGGGATTTTTCACAGGGACTCCAGAATGCTAATTCTAGTGCGGAGTGATCTGACTTTGAGAAACACTGGAATAGACTCTCCTGGTGTTGCACAGTGAAAGATGACTTTGGAAGAGGAGGCTAGACCCATTTGGAATGGGCCTTGTATGCTGCAGTCAGAAACGTAGGCTTTATGGGTAATGGGGGATGGCTGGCACTTAAAAGCCTAAGCAGGTGAATGACACTATCAGATCTGTGTGTATCTGTGTGTGGGCCTGTGTTTTACTCTTCTTTTCCCTGATTATAAATGCAACAGCTAGAGGATGAAAAGCAGGAAGAGACCAAAGCAGGGAACCAAGTAGGAATGTTGCAGGTCCAAATCAAAGAAGATAAGGATGTGCTTAGAGTAATGGCAGGGGGAATGGAGAAGGTGAACACTTTTTTGCAGTGAGCATGAACCTATTATTGTATTATTAGTCACAGATTTACTTTTCTGGTTAATCTGTTGTTTTCATGTCTCACCTAGTATTATTTGACTTCAGTTTCTGCTCTCTGGCATCTGGCTTAAACCAACAAGCAGCCCCAGTGATCTGCAGGGGTAAGTGTCCTTGCTGAGCTCTGTGTGGTCCACTTGTAGGGGGTGGGATGGCTTTAAAGAGCCGTGAGGGACGCTTGCTTACTGTCATGTAGGGGAGGCCACTTCTCTCACGGTGAACTCACACTGAAGGGTCACACAGTGTATACAGTTTTTTTGTTTCCTTTTTTATGTTTACACATTTTTAAAACTCTCTTTTCATAAACAGATAAAATAGAGAGGACAGCAGTGAATCTTCATAACTAATTACTCAGATTCTGCAATTTCAAGATTTTTATAACCTTTTTTCAGCTATATTGAGGTATGATTGACAAAATTGTATATTTTAGAGTGCACAACATGATGATTTGACATATGTATATTTGTGAAATGATTACCACAATTAGCTTCATTAACACATCCATCCCTCACATAGCTACCTTTTTTGTGTGGTCACAGCACTTAAGGTCTACTCTCATAGCAACTTTCAAATACACAACACAGTATTACGAACTATAGTCGCCATGTTGTACATTAGATCCCCAGAGCTTATTCATCTTATACCCTTGTACCCTATTACAAGCATCTCCCTATCTCCCTGCCACTGGACCCAGTAACCACCATTCTACTCTGTTTCCAGAGTTCAGCTTTTTTTTTTAGATTCCATGTATGAATGAAACCATACAGTATTTGTCTTTCTCTGGCTTATTTCACTTAGCATAATGTCCTCTTGGTTTGTCCATGTTATTGGGAATGGCAGTATTTCCTTCTTTCTCACAGCCAAGATACATACACACCACCTCTTCTTTATCTGTTCATTCATCCTTTCTCAGACATTTAGATTGTTTCCATATCTTGGCTATTGTGAATAATATTGCAAAGCAGTTGTCCCCAACCTTTTTGTCACCAGGGACCGGTTTCATGGAAGACAATTTTTCCAAAGACCGTGGGAGGGGGGATGGTTTCATGATGATTCAAGTGCACTATATTTATTGTGCACTTTATTTCTATTATTATTACATTGTAACATATAAGGAAATAATTATACAATGCACCATAATGCAGAATCAGTGGGAGCCCTGAGCTTGTATTCACCTGCCGCTCACTGATAGGGTTTTGATATGAGTCTGCAAGCAATTGACTTATTATGGTCTCTGTGCAGTCTAACCTCTCTGCTAATGATAATCTGTATTTGCAGCCGCTCCCCAGAGCGGCATCACCACCTCAGCTCCCCCTCAGATCATCAGGCATTAGATTTTCACAAGGAGCGCGCAACCTAGATCCCTCACATGCACAGTTCACAGTAGGGTTCGAGCTCCTGTGAGAATCTAATGTCACTGCTGATTTGAGGCGGAGCTCAGGCAGTAATGCCAGCGATGGGGAGTGGCTGTAAATACAGATGAAGCTTCGCTCGCTCACTCACCCGCCGCTCACGTCCTGCTGTGCAGCCCGGTTCCTAACAGGCCATGGACCACTACTGGTCCGTGGCCCAGGGGTTGGGGACCCCTGTTGCAAAGGACACGACAGTACAGATATCTCTGAAAAATATTTTCTTCATATTTACACCTAGAAGTGGAATTGCTGGATCATATGGTAGTTCTATGTTTAAATTTTTTGCGGAACCTCCATACCGTTTTCTATAATGGCTGTACCAATTTCCATTCTTACCAGAAGTACACAGGGGTTCTCTTTTCTCCACATCCTTGCCAGCCCTTATTATCTCAGATCTTTTCTATGGATAAACCTGCTTCACACCTCTGGTTCCTTCTCTGGGGGGAAATCTTCTCTCAACCTTGCAAAGCCAGGCCATGTGTTGACAGCCATGTGCTTTCCTTAGTGTGGTACTGATACTTGAGTTGGTGTGCTTTCTCTGAATCTCGCAGGCTGGTTTTCTCTGCATGCTCACCAGCCCTCTGCAAAGGCTCACACTTGCCACCTTCAGGGTACACACAGGGAGTCAGACACGGGGCAGGGGTGTGTGGGGGGGAGGCAAATGGAGCAGTCAGGGTGTCTGTGAGCCAGCTGGGGGGACCTGCAGGTGAGGTGTCCCCAGCAGCTCGTGGGCAGGCTTCCTGGGGGATTCCGTAAAGCAGTTAGTAGGATCCATGTCCCTGTGATGCCCTCTGAGAGCCCTGTCTGCTTCTCCCAGGGCCCTCCCACCCCCATGCCATGCAGCACACCTCCAGCTTCTGGATGGGGTGAGACAGGAGGGGGCCCCTTTGGCAGCGTTCCACATTGCTGGGGAAGCCAGGTGCTCCCTCACACACTCTCCCCTGTGAGAAGTTCTCTCTTGCATTGAGCTGTGCTACCTTGGGGAAAAGATAACGTGGGTAAAGGGAAACTGTTCCTCTTACCCTCCTCAGTGTGTCCAATGTTGGATTTGTTTTTGCTCCAGTGCCATGTGGAACTTCTCCACCTGTCTCATAGACGGCCACAGAGGCACTCTCCTCCATGGATGATTGTCAAAATTGCTGTTCTTTAGGGGGACTACAAGAGAAAACTCCTATTTCACCATTTTGCTGGCATCACTGCTATGTGTTTTTATTTGTTCTAAGAAAATAGCTAACAATGTCCAGTTCACTAAATTCTGCAAACACAATGTCTCCCCCTCAAAAATGGCAATAAATTCCAGCACCTTTGCATGTAGCCCACAAAAAGTAGTGTGTCTGAAGCTGAACAGCATTCCAGTGCAAAGCCCAATTGTTCCGAGTTTCCTCTCATGCTTGCAGGGGTGTTTCTGAGCAACAAGCCTGTGGTCCAGTCCATTATTCTATTTATGGTATAGGAGCCACTGAGCACAGGCCCAAGATAAAGTCAAGTAAATAATATTTACTTGACCCACTGATTAAACCTGTGGTTAGCAGGACAATGACCTCCCAAAGATGTCCATGTCTTAATCCCCAGGACCAGTGAATATGTTATCTTACATGGCAGAAGGGATATATTGGTTTGCTGGGGTTGCTGTAACAAAGTATCACAAACTGGGTGGCTCAAACAGCAGAAATTTAGTCTCTCACGGTTCTGAAGGCCACAAGTTCAAAATCAAGATTGCAGCAGGGTTGGGTCTCCCGAGGGAAGTGAGGAAAATCTCTGCTGTTCCAGGCCTCTCTCCTTGGCTTGTAGATGGCTGTCTTCTCCCTGTATTTCTTCACCTCACCTTTCTGCTACGTGTGTCTGTGTCTGTGTCCAAATTTCCCCTTTTAATAAGGAAATCAGTCATACTGGAGTGAGGCCTGCCCTAAGAACCTAATCTTTGTTGATTATATTTACAGTGACCCTATTTTCAAAGAAGTTCACATTCTGGGGTTGAAGACTTCAACGTTTGAACCTGGGAGACACAGTTCAACCCATACCAAGGGACTTTGCAGATAGGATTAAGGTTAAGGACGGTGAGATGAGGAGATGACCCTGAATTTTCCAGATGGGCCCAATCTAATCACATGAGTCCTTACGAGTGGAGAGCCTTTCCCTCTGAGGTCATGAGAGAAAGTTCTGATGACAGAATAACGGTCAGAGCAAGCAACATTGCTGGCTTTGAAGACGGAGGAGGGGCCACAAGTCAGGAAATGCCAGTGGCCTCAGGTGCTGGAAAAGGCAAGGAAACAGATTCTCCTGCAGAAGGACCTCAGCCCTGACGATGCCTTGATCTTAGCCCAGTGAGCCCTGTTGTCAGACTTCCTACCTACAGACCTGTAAGATGGCACATTTGTATTGTTTTCAGCCACTAAGTTTGTGGTAATTCATTACATCTGTCAGCAATCGAAAACAAACACAACCCCCTCCCAAGCACAGCCCCTAAATTCACCACGCAATCCCCATCCCCCATAAATAATGCCTCTCTTTTGGGAGTCACTCTCCAAAGAACTTCCCCACAGCCACTGATCAAAACCGAGTCAGGTAGTGTCAGATTCCTGGCAGAGTGTCTGGCCAGCCCACGGCCACTACATGTGCACCCCCCGATGTCAGGGTGAGCCTGGACAGCACGGTCACAGGAGACCCTCCTGTCTGCACTGAGCTGTTGAGCAGGAAGGACAGTCTCTCTCAAGATCTCGAGCTAAGAGGCTCTGCGACCAGGAGGTGGGAGCTGCTTCCTGTTAATGACAGGGGTCTGGAGAGAAGGTTGGTGGCTTAGCGCTCTTGAGGTTCTGAGGGCTGTGCTGCTCTGCTTATAACAGTTTGCAGCGAGTTTGTATGACTTGCCAGAGAACCTGAGCACTTGCACTTGCTAACCCAGAGAGTCCCACCGAGACTGCATTGGAGAGAAGGAAAGGGAGATGCAGAAAAAACCAGGGCAGGATGCTGCTCCCTGGTGTGGGAGAAGGCTGCCACTCCTGGAAAGAAAGAGTCTCAGAGGAGTTTCCAGGTTCCTTGTTATAATGATATGTTGTCAAATGACTCCGTGTTTTCTCTGTGATGCCAGTAACCAATTTCTGGGGCCTTGTTTTCTTCTAGAAGAGTCAAACCACACATCTCTTATTGTAGGTGGTTCTTGCACCACAGGCACTTATCTCTCTTACACAAAGGCTTGCAAAATACTCAACTGCCTCTCAGTGCCTTTGTTTTGCATTGTTTTGTTTTGTTTTAACGTGTTTGATTTTTGAAAGCTGTTAAGACCTAGATTGGAAACTCTCAGATGATCTGATCCTCTCTGGTGTCAGGATGCTTAAACAAGGCTCTAGTCTTTTCTTTGTATCTATTCCATCAGGAACTGCTGGAGATAAAAGCAAATGTCTTAGAAGAGCAAGTGTGACATCTGGTTTGCTATCAGGAATAAATCTCTACCTGCCAAGCAAGACTGTAAGGCAATCTGGAACCAGTTACTGTGCAAACTTGCTTTATTTCAAAATCGTATCACCTGACTTACCTTTCTATTTATTGCCTGTCTTGAATTCTTTTTCAGTATCAAGATGCTCCTAATGAAACACAGTTGACCTGAGTTTTTTTTTTAACATCTTTATTGGAGTATAATTGCTTTCAATGTTATGTTATTTTCTGCCATATAACAAAGTGAATCAGCTATATGTAGATATATATCCCCGTATCCCCTCCCTCTTGAGTCTCCCTCCCACCCTCCCTATCCCACCCCTCTAGGCGGTCACAAAGCACCAAGCTGATCTCCCTGTGTTATGCAGCTGCTTCCCACTAGCTATCTATTTTACATTTGGTAATGTATATGTCAATGCTACTCCCTGGCTTCATCCCAGGTTACCCTTCCCCCTCCCCATGTCCTCAAGTCCATTCTCTATGTCTGCGTCTTTATTCCTGTCCTGCCCCTAGGTTCATTAGAACCTTTTGTTTGTTTGTTTTAGATTCCATATATATGTGTCAGCATACGGTATTTGTTTTTCTCTTTCTGACTTACTTCACTCTGTATGACAGACTCTAGGTCCATCTACCTCACTACAAATAACTCAATTTCGTTTCTTTTTATGGCTGAGCAATATTCCATTGTATATATATGCCACATCTTCTTTATCCATTCATCTCTTCATAGACACTTAGGTTGCTTCCATGACCTGGCTATTGTAAATAGTTCCGCAATGAACATTGTGGTACATGTCTCTTTTTTTTGTTTGTTTTTTTTTTTTTTTTTTTTTTTTTTTTGCGGTATGCGGGCCTCTCACTGTTGTGGCCTCCCCCGTTGCGGAGCACAGGCTCTGGACGCGCAGGCTCAGCGGCCATGGCTCACGGGCCCAGCCGCTCCGCGGCATATGGGATCCTCCCAGACCGGGGCACGAACCCGTATCCCCTGCATCGGCAGGCGGACTCTCAACCACTTGCGCCACCAGGGAGGCCCTATGTCTCTTTTTGATTTATGGTTTTCTCAGGGTATATGCCCAGTAGTGGGATTGCTGGGTCATATGGTAGTTCTATTTTGAGTTTTTTAAGGAACCTCCATCCTAGTCCTTGACCTGAGTTTTGAGGTGAATGGTGAGACAGGGGTTTGTCAAAAGGACTTAAAGAGAAAGTGCTCTTATTTCCTCTAGGCTTTGTGTCTGCAAAGACACCACAGAAACCAAGCCCCAGCTCTAAAGGAAGGGAAGGGAAACTGATGCCCAAAACCCCATCCTAGGAGCTTGTTTTAAGATGTGATGAATAGGCAATACATTTCTGCACTGATGTGTAACGTGGGGTCAGGTGCCTGTTGGGCCACTGTCCAGTGTGTTGAAGGGTCTTGGATAGATGATGCTGGAGAGCAGGCCTGTGCCTGCATGACTTACTCTCAACTGCATCCCCCTGCTGCCAACCCTCCCCCGCACCGGCAGGGACTTGGCGAAGGCTTGAGATGACTGACAGGTAATGGGGGTACCTGTCAGCTGCCGTGTGCTGACAGTGCCCTAGCTTTTCCAGATGCTAGTGTCCTCCCAGTTGAGTATTTGATGTGCAAAAACCTGGAGGTACCAAATGGCAGGCAAACCCATACATCCTCAACGTGAGCAGGAAAGACTGGGAAGCAGCAGGCCCGTGATATAGGGCTGTTGTTCGTATAGCAGCCTTCACATTTTCTTACACACTCTCTTATATGTTATCCTGTAATACTCTTCAGAAAAACCTGGTGAAGACGTTGCCGTCTTTCCCATCGTACAGATGAGGATGTGGAGGTTCAAAGGGCTGACTGACTTACTATTAAGTTGAGGAAGTGAGTCTCAAGCCCCTTTTGCCTAACTCTAATGCAGGGGTCTCAAACTCAGATGCCTGAGGGAGCGGGCAGTAATTACGGGAGAGCAGTGGCCTGGAGACCACACAGCCTGTCCACAGGGACAGCAACCCTCAGCAAAAGAGGGTGCTGCCATCTGAGAACTCAGGTCCAAAGTTACCAGAGCCTTCCATTTTTTCACTCCATAGTATGGATTTGTGTGTATGTGTGTGAGACTGCGACTTATTCAAAACAGCTTATTAAAAACTAAAAACAAAAACAATTTTGTGAGCCCTAAGCAGCATGTCTTAAGGCCCTCTTTTGTTTTCCCACCAGTTTGCAACATCTCCCGGTGGCTCATTTTATGTTTATTGAGCACCTACTATGTCAAGGGACTGTGCTGAGTGCTGGGGGGCAGACACAGTCCCTATTTGAAAGGAGCCAATCTGCTGGTGGAAGCTCCTTTATTCATATCCACTGAGTCTATGTAGACTCAGCTTCCAGTCCTGGCCCCATGCTGGCTGCTAGGGTTAAAAAAAATAAAACCACATGGTTGCATAACAATGTGAATGTACTTAATGCCATTGACTGTACAGTTAAAGATGGTTAAAATGGTAATTTTTATGTTATTTGTATTTCACAACAATAACAAAGTCAAGCTGTAAAAAAAGGCGTATAATTTTTATCCTTAACAAAGAAAAAACCTAAATGAGAAGAGAAAATTTAGTGCTATCAAATACTTCAACTTAGCAAATATCTGAGCACCCACTGTGCATGCAGCACCATCCTAGGTGCTGGGACTAGAAAGCTGAGGAAAATTAGTTCCTGTCTTCAATGTAGCTTCTACTTGGAGATGAGAGTAATGTTGGATGCAGCCTAGGCTTTTGCGGTTGATAGATGATAACTCCCTGCCAGGCACTTTAGAAAGGGCTTTGTGTTCTCTGGCTATTTCATTTGAGCCTCACGGCAACCCTATGGGGCAGATACTATTAACAACCTCATTTTACAGAAGAGGTGGCAGAGGCACGGAGAGGTCAGCATCTTGCCCTAGGTCACACAGCACCAGAGAGTGGAGAAGCCAGGTTTTGAGCCCTCAAACACTGACTCCAGAGCCCATGGCAGAGGGGGTTCAAGAGCCCTGGTGTAATTAGCCAGCAGAGATCGATGGGACTCGGGAGGCAGGAGTGCTGAGGAGGCTGGGTGAGGGGGGCTCAGGACCAAGGCACAGGTGCCGCTCTCCATGCAAGTAAGCGTCCTGCACGTCTCCTGTTCCAAATGCATGGCAGTTTCACAGAGCTCATTGTCTTAGTGTGTTCGAGCTGCAATATCCAAATACCACAGACTGGGTGGCTTGTAAACAGCAGAAATGTATTGCTCACAGTTCCGAAGCCTGGAAGTCTGAGATCAGGGTGCCAGCATGGTCGGGTGAGGGCCCTTTTCCAGGTCACAGTCTTCTTGTGTCCTCACATGGCAGAAGGGGTGAGGAAGCTTGGTGGGGTCTCTTTTATAAGGGCACTAATTCCATTCATGGGGCTCCACCATCATGACCTAATCACCTCCCAAAGACCCCACCTCCCAATACCATCACTTCTGGGGGTTAGGATTTCAACATATGCATTTTGGGGGACACAAACACTCAGTCCATAGCAGTCATGAATGCTGATTCCTAAAGGATGAGAGATGGAGAGAATGGGGAAGGTCCCACTGGCCACATAGAACAGGTTAACACAGGGCAGGGGAGAGTGGCTGCCAATATCACGGAGCCCTCAACGCCCAGCTGTGGCACGGTGAAGGGTGACATCACACAATGTGGAGGGACACCTGAGGGAGGGGGCAGCTGTGGCTGGGCCTGGGTACCTGCATGGGGCTTGTGGGTCTTAGCGACCTCAGCAACGGACACCCCTCCCACAATAGGACTAGAGGAAGGTGTCAGGCACCCCCTGGCAGCCGAGTAGGCTCAAGGTGAAGACTCTTGAAACAGCGGGAAGGGCAGCTTCCAACGGTGACTGGAGGTTCTACCAACATGCATGGGGTGGAGACTAAGAAGTGTAGTTGGATGCAGGGGATGCAGCACTGTTTTAGGCAAATGAACCAAACCGTAGATGCAGGAGCTGTGACACTCGGTCGGGGTGGTCTGGGGTGCACGTCATTCATTCAGCAAACATGAATTGAGTAAGTCCCCATGAGTGTCATGCTCTGCTTTATTTTTATTAAAAAATTTTTTAAATCAAGATTTTTTATTGCAGTATAGTTGATTTACAATATTAAATTAGTTTCAGGTGCACAGCATAGTGATGCAGTCTTTTTACAGGTCATGTTCTGTTTTAGATGTTGGGGACACACCAGTGAACAGGACAGGTGAACTCCCTGCCTTCAGGGAGCTCATTCTAGGTGGAGTTTATTATCTGACTAGATAATACACAAGCAAACAAAAACTATATAAGAAATTTTCAGAGAGTGACAAGAATATGAAGAAAACGGGGGAGGAGCATAGAATGTGATGGTGGTCACTAATCTAGATAAAATAGTCAGGGAAGGCTTCTCTGAGGAGGTGATATCTGAGCTGAGACCTGGGGTGGGCATGAGCTGGAGTGCAGAAGGCAGAGGGGAAAGTGGTATAAAGAGCCTGAGGCAGGTGTGAGCTTATTTTCCTGCAGCTTTGAATACATCTGTCTGAGGAAAGGAGGAAGGTCAGTGTGGTCAGTGGGGAACGTTGGGGAAAGAAAGGTAAGAGATGGGGTTGGAAGGGGACCAGAATATATTGGGCCTTGCAGCCTCCAGGATATAAATGCACACGCATTGGAGCAGCCTCAACAATACCCTCAAGAGGTTCCTGGAACAGCTGGGAAGGGTTCAGGGAAAACTAGCTGGGCCATAGAGTAAACTCCTATGAGGCTGGTTGACAGTCCAGGGTGTCATGTCCAAAGGCACCTGCAAAATCAAAGCTTGGTAAAAGAGGACACGGTCATATAAGGTGCCCGAATGCAGAGCAGAATATGGCTTTGGAAGTCCACCACGGAAGTGCCCGGCCACGTCAGTCCCAGCCAGTGGTGAAGGGGCTGGGTTCAGGGTAACACGGGAAAAGATCCTGGGCAGGTTAACAGGGACTCTGTGAATTTCAGGGCTAACTGGGGAAGAGAAGCCAAAGCCCAGGTAACCGCTGGGTGAGAACACGGACAGACTGAAGGTGGCTGTAGTAGAGGAGGGTCGGCGGAAAGGGGATGGAGGCGGTAAGGCGGGGGTGGGGTGGGGGGGTGGGCACCGGCTCCAAGCTCAAGTTCAGTCTCTCAGTCCTAGGCAAGAGCCCTGGCAATAAGGCTGTTTCGGGCGCCACCTACTGGTGAGCTTCAGCGGCTGAGAGCATCCTGGTCCTGGTCAGGTCCACCTCCAGTAGAGGCCAGGAGGGAATTTGTAACAGCATTTATGATCGGATTCTTCTATCTCTGTTTTGTTTGGGGTATGACTACAACAGATGCTAAATTCCAAAGGGGCCACTGTGCAGAAATTTCAAAGTCGTATCAAGAACAGGGAAGACAACTCTTAAATTCCTTAGCCACTAAGAAAAGGCAAAAAGGATTTGCAAAGAGAATTTTTAGAGTGAGCAGCTATCAAATCCCGTCCTTCACAGGGTTGGGGAGGTGGGGGGGCTCACTGTGGCTGCTCCTTGCCTCGAGCCCAGAGAGAGAGACTCTATGGAGAATGCTTGGAGGGCTTGATCAGTGTTTCCTGAGTAGAAAGACACTGGACTAGGATCTACCTTCTGCCTACAAGATCCAACAAGCTTCAAATGGGCTGGCTGCCCTGGAACTTTTCAAGGAAATAGCAGGTATTGATGTAAATAGCCAAGAGTAATAAACATCGTAAGATATGAAATACTATATTTCCCAAAGTGAATGTCTATTTTTTTCTGATGAAAAAAATAATGCATGCTAATCAAAATTCAAACAGCTCAGAAATATCCATGAGCAGAAAATGAGTTTCCCCTTTATTCCCCACGTTGGTCTCTAAGGCCCTTTCCAGCATTAACAGTCTCAATCTACGTTCTGGCGTACGTTCTTCTGTGTTGTGACCAGCAGGTGGCAGCACACCACTGCGTTAAAGGGACCCAGAAAAGAAGATTAGAGAGGTAAGTTCCAGCCAGTAGAGGGTTGTGTAAAACGGCTTTAAAACAATTTCTGTTTTTAAAAAATGATGTCAGGAAAACCTCGTAGTGATTTTTTTACATGTTGAGACATGGTCAGTTCTGGTCACTATGCCCTAGATTATTGTCCCTGAGCTCTGAGCTTTCGAGAGCAAGGGAAAAAAAAGTTTAGAAAACAAAGGGAATTTATGGGCATACGTAATTGAAAAGTCCAGGGATTTGTTCTGGTTTCATCCTATCATTAGGGTCTTGGGTCTGTTTTCCTGACGTTTTCCACTGTCCACGGCCAGCTTTGTCCTAGGACTGCCTTCCCTCCCTCTGGAAAACAGTCACAACAGTTCTGGGCCTCATCTCTGCATGTTTCACCTTCTGGAATGCCTCCCACCCCTGCCCCGCACTCTCCCCCAAATGCTGCCTTGGGTCTCAGCAGCCTGAATTGAATCACTTGCCCTTTCTGAAAGCAAACACAGTGACCGGGGGATGGAGTTGTGCTCATCCACTGGAGCCTGAGCTTCATGCCCTAGGAGAGCTGCCAAGTTTCCCCCGAAGTACCTGGGCTATGTTGGGGTGAGGGAAATACCTGAGTAACTGAGAAGAGTTAACATGGGAGGTGGGTGGATGTTTGGTGGCCACACATGGAATGTCAGCGGGACTCTGGTACCCTAGGTCTCTGAGAAGTCCTAGTGCTCACCAGTAACCAGGGACCAAGCTTCAAGGTAGCAAACCCGACAACCTCCTCCAGGCCTTCCCACTCCAATCCACCCTCCACCCAACCAGCCCCTGAAAGGCTTCTCCAGGCTGCACACATTTCACTGCACATTCCTCGACTGAAAACCCGATTGATGGCTCCTGTTCTCCAAGCACAAGTCCTCAACATGGCACACGAGGCCCTCACCCCTCTGGCCCCCAGTCTCCCCAGCCTCACTGGCCTCTAGTATCTCTGGCACTTTAGCCTCCAACCGCACTGATCTGCTTGTTCATCTCTTCACTCTGATGGGAGGGTCTTTCCATTTTTCTCACCTGAGTTTAGTCCTCTTCCTCCTTCCAGAGTTAGCTCAAGTATCACCAGCTCCTCCAAAGCACCTTCTGCAGACACCCCCAGGGCTGCATGGTGCCCTTGCCCTTGGCTCAAACACCACACCGGGTGAAAACCCGCAAAATGGCTCTAACCACGTGGTGTTGCAATGATCTGCTAGCCATGCGCCCCCGTCTCCAGAACTGTGCAATTCTGGATGGCACAGGACTGAGGCAGGTGCTCAAGGGGTGTTTATGGAACTGCTGGAATGCATTCTCAACCCTTCCTCAGCAGCAGGGAGGGCCGTTTTCTGCTCTAGGAGGCAGATAGTGGTTTTCCACTCAAGAACTGAACTTCCTCTGTCAGTTGTCTTTTTCCCCAGGAATCCTCCTATCCCATTGGCCTGAGTGATCTTCTGGAATCCCTTCCAGTCCTAAAGTGTATGATTCATCTCTGGAAATAGCATTTGAGGAGCAGAAGAGAGCTGGTCCCACTGATCAGATTGGTGGAGAATCTGAGCTTCCTGTTATAGGAAGTCAGATTGGATCGTCGGGAACAGCCCCATATTTTGGATGTACGGGGTTCTGAGTAAATCATACAAGCTGCCCATGGTCTGCAACCTCCCCACCTTCTTTCCCCCAAGAAAGGCATTTTCATTTTTTGCGGAGATTTCTAATGTGTTTTTTTTTTTTCTTTTCTTCTCAGTTTCCTGGCTGATTTGCCAAGGTGGAAAGGTCCTGGTGTTATTTGAATGAGCAGGGATGTCAATAGAATCAGGCCATTTGGAATGACATTACCATGGCTATTAAGGAAGGCTCCCATTTTTTGAGAGCTCACTTTACTAGCTATCATTTTAAGTATAATAATGTATCATTAATTATCATATGTAATTCAATGTTTACAACATCCTATGAGGTACACACACCACTATCATCCCCATTTTACAGATGAGGAAACTGAAGTGTAGAAAGGTTAGGTGGCTTGCCTAAGGCCATGAAGCTACTCAGTGACCAAGCCAGGATTCAAAGGAAGGCAGTCTGGTCCCCCAGACCCTCAACCACCATCCTATACTGCCAGTCTCCTCCAGTCTGTGGAGGAAGAAGGAGGGAGAGAGGCCAGTTTGGAAAGGGGGCACCCACGCTGGTGGGACCCTCTCTCCATTGCCACCAAGGCTGCTGGCCTCCAAAGACCAAACCTGGCTCAGTTCTACCTACCCAGGAGTCTTTAAACCATCCTAAATACTGATTATGGTGAGTAAAATGCCTGCTATTAATCTATCATGTTACAGCTCTCAGAACACATCACAAGCCTTATTTCATTAGAGATGGACAATGGCTCCGTGAGGGAGGTATATTAACTCCATTTTATCGGAGGAGAGGGCAAGGCTCAGCAAAGCTAAGTGGCCACTCAAATGCCCCCAAACAAGTGGACAGAGAGCTGGGACTCACTCCTGGGTTACCTGTCTGTGGACTCAGGACCCGCAATCGCAGAGTTTCTTCCCTGTGGGCGTGGGCTCTCAATTTCAGGAGAATCTCTAGTGAAAATAGCTCTGAGGCGGCTTGTCCTTAGTCTCTATTCCCTGTTGTCCCCATTTCCAGCCCCTGCCCTGACGGCCATGCAGGTCAGAGGATGGAGAGAACTGCCTCCGTGCCTAGGATGACTTTTCACCCCTCCCCCCCAATCTGTGCCCACTTCCTTTTCTCCAAACACCCCCTTTTCCTTTTGCCTACAAATGTTTGAGGTTTGATAGGCTCTGCCTCTGAGTCACTAACTAACCCCAGCTGGTGGCCAAGGCAACCCGGCTGCTTCCCACAGCGCGGGCTCATTGCTTTCATGGGCCGTCATTCCCCACTTCCCTTCAGAGTCCTTCTTGGGTCCTTGGACTTTCAGGGACATTAGAGCCTGAAGTGCTGGCCAAGGTCAGGCCCGCACTTCACCACCCTTCTCAGGGTCCATCCAAGGACCCTTTAGAAACGGTGCTGGGAGGAGAGAAGGTCTTGTTTCTAGTCTTCCTCTCTCGGGGTAGATGTTGATTAAGCACCACTATTTGGTCATTCAAACAGTTAAGGAAAGCTCGCTCCAGGAAGAAAAAAATTCCCCGTTTCTCTTTCCTGGAATCCCTGAGACCCCCAGCAAATCACTCCTCCCAGAAATCCAGTCACCCTCTCTTACTCACATGGAGACCTGGGCTGTTGCAGCGTGGTCAGTGGAGTTGGGCCATTTGGAATGACGTTATTATGACTGATAAGGAGAGCTTACTTTTTTTTTTGCGGTACGCGGGCCTCTCACTGCTGCGGCCTCTCCCATTGCGGAGCACAGGCTCCGGACGCGCAGGCTCAGCGGCCATGGCTCACGGGCCCAGCCACTCCGCGGCATGTGGGGTCCTCCCAGACTGGGGCACAAACCCGTGTCCCCTGCATCGGCAGGCGGACTCTCAACCACTGCACCATCAGGGAAGCCCTTACATTTTTTTTTGAGAGCTCACTTTGTTAGCTAAGGTTCACTGAGCTCCTACTAGTACAAGATACCACTTTTCTTTTCTTTTCTTTTCTTTTTTTTTTTTTTTGGCCACGCTGCCCAGTATGTGGAACTTCCCCGACCAGGGATCGAACCCACATACCCTGCAGTGGAAGCTTGGAGCCTTAACCACTGGACCACCAGGGAAGCCCCAAGATATCATTTTAAGTATAACATATGTATAAATCATTCAAAATGCACAGTCTTATGAAGTAAGCACCATTATCCTTCCTATTTTATAGATAAAGAAACTGAGGCATAGCAAGGTACCTGCCAAAGGCCATGAAGCTAGTGTGAATAAGAGAAGCCAGGAGCTAAGATCAATCCCTGCTCCATCCCTAGACTCCCCAAGCAGGTGGGCATATCCATCCACTCATCTCTTCGTGTACCTGCTAAGTTCAGGGTATACAAAGAAAATAAGGTTTAGGCCCCAGCCTCTGTAAGTTCAATGCCTGATAGTGAAGACAGACATGTAAGTTATAGCACAATGAAACAAGTGCTAAGAGAGGGTAGGTAGGAAGTGTGTGGGAACAGAATGGGGAATTCAAATTCACTGAGACAGAAGGGTGTTACGCAGGGGAGGTTGCATGTACCAAAGTTCAAAGCCTTGAAAGAAGACTTCCTTCCTGGGGCACTGCACTGTGACCCACAGCCCTGCTGGACCTCCTGTGAGTGGGGAGGGTGGCACATACCCACCAAACAGCTGGATCAGCCACTGACCTTCCCAGCCACTGGCCAAACACCCAGGTGGCCCTTTCTGTAGAGATTCAGGGGTGGGTGATGGGAAGAATCACCAGGGATGTTTCATGACAGTATGAGTCCTGCTTTCTGGGCCCTCTTAACACATGCTGTGGTTTTCTGATATTTTCCATATGTCACAAAATTTACGAGTCTCACAGAGCAGCCAGAAAGCTCAGAGGCAAATGGTGATGTATGTGGACCTTCTGGCTCCTCCAAGAAATGATTCTTCAATTGTGTCTCTTAAAGTGATTTAATACTAAATCTTAGGCTGGAACGAATAGAAAATGCAAATCTGCCTTCCTTCTTTAAGGATTTTGCATTCTTTGATAGTTTCAAAGCAATCATGCAGAGAAACAACATATTTTAACAAATATAACTCGTTGGAAAGTGTAGATGCTTTGACAAATTAGAAAGCCAACCAAGTCACACACTTTCTTGTCAACCCTTGATTCCAGCTGGCAAGCATTTAAAATAGTATTTCAAGAAGGTTTAACATTCATGATTACATTGTTTGATTATTGCACTTTCTAGATAATGGTTTTTCAAAATTGTATCTTGCAGCTAAAAATTAAATAGCTACTTCTGGGTATGCACGACATTCTTTAATAAAGTGAGACCCAACGTAATATTCTCAGAGGCTGAGCAGTAATATAGAAGAGATTTACTGTAGTCCGAATGAGTGAGATCACTGATCCTATAGGATTCTTATTATTTTCTCAGGCTAAACTCCAGAGAATGCTGGGAATGGAGCCACAAGCTCCATTCACATCTTCCAGGATCCTACATGGACTTTTCTCTCCCACATGGGTACCTGAAGAATTCTTGGGGCCTTTTGGCTGTGTGCTGGGAAAATGCCTCCTAAGAGAAGGCTGTGGACAGAGCTGTTTATTTGTGTCCACTGTAAAAACACCTCTGATTTTTAGGGCAGTGAAATAATATGTTTGATACTATAATGGTGAATACACATCACTCTATACCTTTCAAAACCTATAGAATGTACAACACCAAGAGTGAACCGTAATGTAAACCATGGACTTTGGGTGATAAGGATGTTGAATGTGGGGTTCATCAATTAGAACAAATGTATCAGTCTGGTGGGGAAGGTTGATAATGGGGGAAGCTATGCAGGTGTGGGGACACTAGGTATATGGAAACTGCATGTGCTTTCTGCTTAATTTTGCTATGAACCTAAAATGGGACTTAAAAAAAAAAAGACCCTCTGGGAAGCTCAGCACAATACTCAGACCTTCCCAGACAATGCCAGCAGCCCTGGCCCTGCCAACCCTCCGTACTCTCAGATTGCTCCTTCCAGCTCCACTATATTTTGTGCCAGATCCGAACCCTGGACTTTGTTTCTTGCTTGTCCCTCAGGACCCAGATGTTCAATCAATGTTTGCAGTGGAGATTCCGGTGTGTGCCAGGCACTGGCTTACACTTGGGTTCAAGCTTGGCTCAGACCCGGTCTTCAAGCATCTACCTAGAAGAGGCCCCAGGTGAGTTTGGGTACAATAGGAGGTCTGATGGGCTTTTCCATATGAAATATTGATTTGATTAAAAAAATTATTTACAAATGTCCTGGGTGGTAGGTCCATCCCATGTTCATATATCAGGTCGAAAAAAACAGATGCACCTGAGGATGAAATCCGTGACTGTTGGCAGCATCTTCCTCCCTAGGCTAGCCTGCTTCCTGCACTCAGGCTAGGCTGGATTAAGTGGGTAACAGACAACTCTAAGAATCTCAGTGGCTTAACACAATGAGAGCTAGGCTCCATCCACACAAAGTTCAATGTGAATGTCACTGGTCAGGTGACTCTGTTTCATGAGTTCAAGGGTCCAGCTCTGACCTCTTGGAGTCCATTGCTCCAGGCACAGAGATGGTGAAGCCAGGGACCATGGAAGAGCTTGCTGGGCATTTTAGGGGCCAGACCCTAAAATAGCATTTACACCTGTGTATATGCCACACACAGTAAGGGAGCCATTTCCACCGGGGATGATTTTGAAACTAAAAGGTCATTTTCATTCTTCCTAAAATTTTTATATCCCATCTACTAGGCTTTTCTTCTTCTATATCCATAGTCATTAAACCAGAGACCCTTGGACACAAGTTTTCTGAGTAGCTCACCTCCTGACCCGAGTCACAGGACAGCCCTATGTGTTAGGACAGGCAGCTCACAGTGAACAGCCTTTCTGCTTTTCAAGAAAGGGATAATACAAGAAGTGCAACTATATACACAGCAAGGATTCTATATGGGAAACTAGTAAGAAAGATAAATCCATCCTATTTTTCTGGGACCCAATCTTAAGTTTGAAAAACATCATTATCTTCCTAATTGGGAATATATGGTTAGATCTAAAGCACTTGATAGTTTTCTATTCATTATCTGCAAATATTTGTCATTGAAAATCTGTTGTGCTAAGTTATCCTAAAAATGTTATATTAATGAACTCTATTAAGTTTAGAGAAAGTGCAAATTTCCCCCTTTGTTACTTCAGGTAATCATACCTTCATTCAAAGGAATATTCTCATTAGAGAATTTCAAGGTAGAGTCCACAAAAGAGGAGGGTTGGGTGTGTGTGTTCTCACAGATGTGCACTGTGGTACCTGCCAAAGTCCAAACCCTGTTAATGCTGATAGTTTCAAATATGCTATGACGATAGTGCCTTTATTTGTGTACTTGGGGCTTCAATACGGCATTCCCTCACCGCACCCACTTCCTCGAGAACCAGGAAATAAGATTGCCCTTTGAGAACCAAGCAGTAAGATCAACATCAGAGAGAAGCAAAGTCACTCAAAGGAGACAAAATATCTCAGGAGTCTGTAAAGTCCCGCTAGCAATTCAGAGAAGGTGTGACATATACAAAGAAAGAATATGTCCATTAGAAGAGCAACTAGTCAGCCCTGGAAGCCTAGAAAAAGAGAAAATCTGGGGCATGTGCTGATGGCATAAGCAAAGGGTCTCAAATACTAGTGCAGAGGAATTGGGACTGGTTCCCAAAATGATGAAATAGTTACATTTGTCTTCAGTGTCCTTCTATTTTCTCCTTTTTACCTATTTCAACTGTTTTTAAGACCCCTTTTCCTCCATTTCCTCCAGATGGCAAATACTGTGCTATCTTGCTTTTTTTCAAAAAACCAAGCTTTTCGGATGCAATAGGAAACCATGGAAAGGAATCTTACCCTATAGAAGTCATGATTCTGGAATATACTTTATTATTATTTTTTTAACATCTTTAATGGAGTATAATTGCTTTATACACCATTTATACACAATGGTGTGTTAGTTTCTGCTTTATAACAAAGTGAATCGGTTATACGTATACATATATCCCCATATCTCCTCCCTCTTGCATCTCTCTCCCACCCTCCCTATCCCACCCCTCTCGGTGGTCACAAAGCATGGAGCTGATCTCCCTGTGCTATGTGGCTGCTTCCCACTAGCTATCTACTTTACATTTAGTAGTATATATAAATTCATGCCACTCTCTCACTTCGTCCCAGTTTACCCTTCCCCCTCCCCATGTCCTCAAGTCCATTCTCTACGTCTGCATCTTTATTCCTATCCTGCCCCTAGGTTCATCAGAACCATTTTTTTTTTAGATTCCATATATATGTGTTAGCATACGGTATTTGTTTTTCTCTTTCTGACTTACATCACTCTGTATGACAGACTCTAGGTCCATCCACCTCACTATAAATAACTCAATTTCTTTTCTTTTTATGGCTGAGTAATATTCCATTGTATATATGTGCCACATCTTCTTTCTCCATTCATCTGTCGATGGACACTTAAGTTGCTTCCATGTCCTGACTATTGTAAATAGAGATGCAATGAACATCGTGGTATATGACCTTTTGAATTATGGTTTTCTCAGGGTATATGGAATATACTTAATTATTGATTCTTAATTTTCTTTTCTTTTTTTTTTTTTTTTTTTTTTGCGGTACACGGGCCTCTCACTGTTGTGGCCTCTCCCATTGTGGAGCACAGGCTCCGGACGTGCAGGCTCAGCGGCCATGGCTCATGGGCCCCACCACTCCGCGGCATGTGGGATCTTCCCGGACCGGGGCACGAACCTGTGTCCCCTGCATCAGCAGGCGGACTCTCAAGCACTGCGCCACCAGGGAAGCCCTGATTCTTAATTTTAAATGCCTATCATATATGCTCAAATATAAGATGAGGATTTTTTTCCTAAAAAAATTATCCCTTGGTAGGAATTCGCTGGCAGTCCAGTGGTTAGGACCCCATGTGTTCACTGTAGAGGGCTCGGCTTCAATACTTGGTGCAGGGATCAAGATTCTGCAAGCTGTGTGGTGGTGCAATGAAAGAAAGAAAGAAAGAAAGAAAGAAAGAAAGAAAGAAAGAGGCAGACGGAGGAAGATGGCGGAAGAGTAAGACGCGGAGATCACCTTCCTCCCCACAGATACATCAGAAATTCATTTACACGTGGAACAACTCCTACAGAACACCTACTGAACGCTGACAGAAGACCTCAGACCCCCCAAAAGGCAAGAAACTCCCCACATACCTGGGTAGGGCAAAAGAAAAAAGAATAAACAGAGACAAAAGGATAGGGACGGGACCTGCACCAGTGGGAGGGAGCCGTGAAGGAGGAAAGGTTTCCACACACTAGAAGCCCCTTCACGGGTGGAGACTGCGGGTGGCGGAGGGGGAAGCTTCGGAGTAGCGGAGGAGAGCACAGCAACAGGGGTGCGGAGGGCAAAGCGGAGAGATTCCCACACAGAGGATCGGTGCCCTCAGGCACACACCAGCCCGAGAGGCTTGTCTGCTCGGCCACCAGGGCGGGCGGGGCTGGGAGCTGAGGCTCGGGTATCGGCTTTCAGTCGGAGCGCAGGGAGAGGACTGGGGCTGGCGGCAGGAAGAGAGCCTGAAGGGTTTAGTGCACCATGGCTAGCCCGGAAGGAGCCCGGGGAAAAAGTCTAGAGCTGCCTAAGAGGCAAGAGACTTTTTCTTCCCTTTTGTTTCCTGGTGCGCGAGGAGAGGGCGTTAAGAGCGCTGCTTAAAGAAGCTCCAGAGACGGGCGTGGGACGCTGGGGCTGCTGCTGCCGCTGCCACAAGGCCTGTGTGCGAGCGCAGGTCACTGCCCACCCCCCCTTCCGGGGAGCCTGTGCAGCCCGCCACTGCTGGGGTCCCGGGACCCAGGGACGGCTTCCCCGGGAAAGCGCACGGAGCGCCTCAGGCTGGTGCAACGTCACGCCGGCCTCTACCGCCGCAGGCCCGCCCCGCACTGCGTGCCTCTCCCTCCCCTCGGCCTGAGTGAGCCAGAGACCCCGAATCAGCGGCTCCTTTAAACCCGTCCTGTGTGAGCGAAGAACGGACGCCCTCCGGCGACCTACGTGCAGAGGCGGGGCCAGGTCCAAGGCTGAGACCCCGGAGCTGTGAGAGCCGAGACAGGGAAATCTCTCTGTGCAGCCTCGGAGGCAGCGGATTAAAGCTCCACAGTCCACTTGATGTGCCCTGCGTCTGTGGAGTGCATTAATGGACAGCGAATCATCCCAAATTGAGGAGGTGGACTTTGACGACAAGATTTAAAATTTTTTCCCCTTTTCCTCTTTTTACAACGAATTATCCCAAATTAAGGAGGTGGACTTTGAGAGCAAGATTTCAGACTTTTCCCCCTTTTCCTCCTTTTACAAACGAATTATCCCAAGTTGAGGAGGTGGACTTTGAGAGCAAGATTTTCGATTTTTTTTCCCCCTGTTCTCTTCTTGTGAATGTGTATGTGTATGCTTCTGTGTGACGTTTTCTCTGTATAGCTTTGCTTCCACCATAGGTCCCAGGGTTCTATCTGTCCGTTTTTTTCAATAATTACTTTTTTATTTTAATAACACTACTATATTTTATACTTTATCTTCTCTCTTTCTTTTTTCCTACCTTCCCTTCCTCCCTCCCTCCCTCCCTCCTGTTTCTTTCCTTCTTTCTTTCTTTTTTCTTTCTTCCTTTCTTTCCTTCCTCCCTCCATCCCTTCTTCCTTTCACTCTTTCTTTTTCTTTCCTTCCTCCCTCCCTCCTTTCTTTCTTTCTTTCCGTCCTTCCTCCCTCCCTCCTTTCTTTCTTTCTTTCTTCCTTCCTTCCTTTCCTTCTCTCTCTCTTTCTTTCTTCTACTAATTCTTTCTTTCTACTTTTTCTCCCTTTTATTCTAAGCCGGGTAGATGAAAGGCTCTTGGTGCTGCAGCCAGGAGTCAGTGCTGTGCCTCTGAAGTGGGAGAGCCAACTTCAGGACGCGGGTCCACAAGAGACCTCCCAGCCCCACATAATATCAAGCAGCGAAAATCTCCCAGAGATCTCCATCTCAACACCAGCACCCAGCTTTAGTCAACGACCAGCAAACTACAGTGCTGGTCACCCTATGCCAAGCAACTAGCAAGACAGGAACACAACCCCACCCGTTAACAGAGAGGCTGCCTAAAAACATAATAAGGCCACAGGCACCCCAAAACACACCACCAGACGTGGACCTGTCCACCAGAAAGACAAGATCGAGCCTCAACCACCAGAACACAGGCTCTAGTCCCCCCCCACCAGGAAGCCTACACAACCTACTGAAACAACCTTAGCCACTGGGGACAGACACCAAAAACAACAGGAACTACGAATCTGCAGCCTGCAAAAAGGAGACCCCAAACACAGTAACATAAGCAAAATGAGAAGACAGAAAAACACACAGCAGGTGAAGGAGCAAGATAAAAACCTACCAGACCTAACAAATGAAGAGGTAATAGGCAGTCTACCTGAAAAAGAATTCAGAATAATGATAGTAAAGCTGATCCAAGATTGTATTTCCAAGGTCCAAAATCTTGGAAATAGAATAGACAAAATGCAAGAAACAGTTAACAAGGACCTAGGAGAACTAAAGATGAATCAAGCATCGATTAAAAACACAATAAATGAAATGAAAAATACTCTAGATGGGATCAATAGCAGAATAACTGAGGCAGAAGAACGGATAAGTGAGGTGGAAGATAAAATAGTGGAAATAACTGATGCAGAGCAAAATAAAGAAAAAAGAATGAAAAGAACAGAGGACAGTCTCAGAGACCTCTGGGACAACATTAAACACACCAACATTCGAATTATAGGGGTTCCGGAAGAAGAAGAGAAAAAGAAAGGGACTGAGAAAATATTTGAAGAGATTATAGTTGAAAACTTCCCTAATATGGGAAAGGAAATAGTTAATCAAGTCCAGGAGGCACAGAGAGTCCCATACAGAATAAATCCAAGGAGAAATACACCAAGACACATATTAATCAAACTGTCAAAAATTAAACACAAAGAAATCATATTAAAAGCAGCAAGGGAAAAAAAACCAAATAACACACAAGGGAATCCCCATCAGGTTAACAGCTGATTTCTCAGCAGAAACTCTACAAGCCAGAAGGGAGTGGCAGGACATAATTAAAGTGATGAAGGAGAGAAACCTGCAACCAAGATTACTCTACCCAGCAAGGATCTCATTCAGATTTGATGGAGAAATTAAAACCTTTACAGACAAGCAAAAGCTGAGAGAGTTCAGCACCACCAAACCAGCTTTACAACAAATGCTAAAGGAACTTCTCTAGGCAAGAAACACAACAGAAGGAATATACCGACAATAACGAACCCAAAGCAATTAAGGAAATGGGAATAGGAACATACATATCAATAATTACCTTAAATGTAAATGGACTAAATGCTCCCACCAAAAGACACAGATTGGCTGAATGGATACAAAAACAAGACCCATATATATGCTGTCTACAAGAGACCCACTTCAGACCTAAAGACACATACAGGTTGAAAGTAAGGGGATGGAAAAAGATATTCCATGCAAATGGAAATCAAAAGAAAGCTGGAGTAGCAATTCTTATATCAGACAAAATAGACTTTAAAATAAAGACTATTAGAAGAGACAAAGAAGGACGCTACATAATGATAAAGGGATCGATCCAAGAAGAAGATATAACAATTGTAAATATTTATGCACCCAACATAGGAGCACCTCAATACATAAGGCAAATACTAACAGCCATAAAAGGGGAAATCGACAGTAACACACTCATAGTAGGGGACTTTAACACCCCACTTTCACCAATGGACAGATCATCCAAAATGAAAATAAATAAGGAAACACAAGCTTTAAATGATACATTAAACAAGATGGACTTAGTTGATATTTATAGGACATTCCATCCAAAAACAACAGAATACACATTTTTCTCAAGTGCTCATGGAACATTCTCCAGGATAGATCATATCTTGGGTCACAAATCAAGCCTTGGTAAATTTAAGAAAATTGAAATTGTATCAAGTATCTTTTCCGACCACAATGCTATGAGACTAGACATCAATTACAGGAAAAGATCTGTAAAAAATACAAACACATGGAGGCTAAACAATACACTACTCAATAACGAAGTGATCACTGAAGAAATCAAAGAGAAAATAAAAAAAAAATACTGAGAAACAAATGACAATGGAGACACGACGACCCAAAACCTATGGGATGCAGCAAAAGCAGTTCTAAGGGGGAAGTTTATAGCAATACAATCCCACCTTAAGAAACAGGAAACATCTCGAGTAAACAACCTGACCCTGCACCTAAAGCAATTAGAGAAAGAAGAACAAAAAAACCCCAAAGTTAGCAGAAGGAAAGAAATCATAAAGATCAGATCAGAAATAAATGAAAAAGAAATGAAGGAAACGATAGCAAAGATCAATAAAACTAAAAGCTGGTTCTTTGAGAAGATAAACAAAATTGATAAACCATTAGCCAGACTCATCAAGAAAAAAAGGGAGAAGACTCAAATCAATAGAATTAGAAATGAAAAAGGAGAAGTAACAACTGACACTGCAGAAATACAAAAGATCATGAGAGATTACTACAAGCAACTCTATGCCAATAAAATGGACAACCTGGAAGAAATGGACAAATTCTTAGAAATGCACAACCTGCCAAGACTGACTCAGGAAGAAATAGAAAACATGAATAGACCACAAGCACTGAAATTGAAACTGTGATTTAAAAATCTTCCAACAAACAAAAGCCCAGGACCAGATGGCTTCACAGGCAAATTCTATCAAACATTTAGAGAAGAGCTAACACCTATCCTTCTCAAACTCTTCCAAAATATAGCAGAGGGAGGAACACTCCCAAACTCATTCTACGAGGCCACCATCACCTTGATACCAAAACCAGGCAAGGATGTCACAAAGAAAGAAAACTACAGGCCAGTATCACTGATGAACATAGATGCAAAAATCCTCAACAAAATACTAGCAAACAGAATCCAACAGCACATTAAAAGGATCATACACCATGATCAAGTGGGGTTTATTCCAGGAATGCAAGGATTCTTCAACATACGCAAATCAATCAATGTGATACACCATATTAACAAATTGAAGAAGAAAAACCATATGATCATCTCAATAGATGCAGAGAAAGCTTTTGACAAAATTCAACACCCATTTATGATAAAAACCCTCGAGAAAGTAGGCATAGAGGGAACTTTCCTCAACATAATAAAGGCCATATATGACAAACCCACAGCCAACATCATCCTCAATGGTGAAAAACTGAAACCATTCCCACTAAGATCAGGAACAGGACAAGGCTGCTCACTTCACCACTCTTATTCAACTTAGTTTTGGAAGTTTTAGCCACAGCAATCAGAGAAGAAAAGGAAATAAAAGGAATCCAAATTGGAAAAGAAGAAGTAAAGCTGTCACTGTTTGCAGATGACATGATACTATACATAGAGAATCCTAAAGATGCTACCAGAAAACTACTAGAGTTAATCAATGAATTTGGTAAAGTAGCAGGATACAAAATTAATGCACAGAAATCTCTGGCATTCCTGTACACTAATGATGAAAAATCTGAAAATGAAATCAAGATAACACTCTCATTTACCATTGCAACAAAAAGAATAAAATATCTAGGAATAAACCTACCTGAGGAGACAAAAGACCTCTATGCAGAAAATTACAAGACACTGATGAAAGAAATTAAAGATGATACAAATAGATTGAGAGATGTACCATGCTCCTGGATTGGAAGAATCAATATTGTGAAAATGACTCTACTACCCAAAGCAATCTACAGATTCAATGCAATCCGTATCAAACTACCACTGGCATTTTTCACAGAACTAGAACAAAAAATTTCAAAATTTGTTTGGAAAAACAGAAGACCCCGAAGAGCCAAAGCAATCCTGAGAACGAAAAATGGAGCTGGAGGAATCAGGCTCCCTGACTTCAGACTATACTACAAAGCTACAGTAATCAAGGCAGTGTGGTACTGGCACAAAAACAGAAAGATAGATCAATGGAACAGGATAGAAAGCCCAGAGATAAACCCACGCACATATGGTCAACTTATCTTTGATAAAGGAGGCAGGAATGTACAGTGGAGAAAGGACAGCCTCTTCAATAAGTGGTGCTGGGAAAACTGGACAGAGACATGTAAAAGTATGAGATTAGATCACTCCCTAACACCATACACAAAAATAAGCTCAAAATGGATTAAAGACCTAAATGTAAGGCCAGAAACTATCAAACTCTTAGAGGAAAACATAGGCAGAACACTCTATGACATAAATCACAGCAAGATCCTTTTGGACCCACCTCCTAGAGAAATGGAAATAAAAACAAAGAAAAACAAATGGGACCTAATGAAACTTCAAAGCTTTTGCACAGCAAAGAAAACCATAAACAAGACCAAAAGACAACCCTCAGAATGGGAGAAAATATTTGCAAATGAAGCAACTGACAAAGGATTAATCTCCAAAATTTATAAGCAGCTCATGCAGCTCAATAGCAAAAAAACAAACAACCCAATCCAAAAATGGGCAGAAGACTTAAATAGGCATTTCTCCAAAGAAGATATACAGACTGCCAACAAACACATGAAAGAATGCTCAACATCATTAATCATTAGAGAAATGCAAATCAAAACTACAATGAGATATCATCTCACACCAGTCAGAATGGCCATCATCAAGAAATCTAGAAACAATAAATGCTGGAGAGAGTGTGCAGAAAAGGGAACACTCTTGCACTGCTGGTGGGAATGTGAATTGGTACAGCCACTATGGAGAACAGTATGGAGGTTCCTTGAAAAATTAAAAATAGAACTACCATATGACCCAGCAATCCCACTACTAGGCATATACCCTGAGAAAACTATAATTCAAAGAGAGACATGTACCAAAATGTTCATTGCAGCTCTATTCACAATAGCCCGGAGATGGAAACAACCTAAGTGTCCATCATCGGATGAATGGATAAAGAAGATGTGGCACATATATACAATGGAATATTACTCAGCCATAAAAAGAAACAAAACTGAGCTATTTGTAATGAAGTGGATAGACCTAGAGTCTGTCATACAGAGTGAAGTAAGTCAGAAAGAGAAAGACAAATACCGTATGCTAACACATATATTTGGAATTTAAGAAAAAAAGATGTCATGAAGAACCTAGGGGTAAAACAGGAATAAAGACACAGACCTACTTGAGAATGGACTTGAGGATATGGGGAGGGGGAAGGATAAGCTGTGACAAAGTGAAAGAGAGGCATGGACTTATATACAGTACCAAACGTAAGGTAGATAGATAGTAGGAAGCAGCCGCATAGCACAGGGAGATCAGCTGGGTGCTTTGTGACCGCCTGGAAGGGTGGGATAGGGAGGGTGGGAGGGAGGGAGACACAAGCGGGAAGGGATGTGGGAACAGATGTATATGTATGACTGATTCACTTTGTTATAAAGCAGAAACTAATAAAAAAAAGAAAGAAAGAAAGAGAAAATGATCCCTTGGTAATGAGAAAGTAGCCTTATATATAAGACCCCAAAAAAAGCTCTCATGCAACTGCTCTCTCAGTTACTTTACTGTGAATAGCAAATAGCAAAGTGCTGTTTGGGGAAGATTCATCCAGGTTAAAGGAGGTCCAGCCCAACAAACTGAGTCACTGGGACCCCTTGGCAAAGACATCTGCAATATGAAGATGAACACAGAGGGTTGAGGCCAGTTGAGTTCTTATGTTCTAACTAGCCCTGGTTAGTTTTCGATGGAAGCATCAGTTCATATTAGTTTGCTTTCACTAAACATCCAAGTCATTTAGCACTATTGTTCTGATTCTATAACCCTCCCTTTACCTGCAGGCAATCTTCTGATTAATATGTAGTGTCTGCCTTTAGAAAAAGAATGTACTGCTCGTGTAGACTTTTGAGCATTTTGGTCCCTATGACAGTTACTTCTTGTTGCCAATTAGTACCCTGGTATATTGCTTTTATTCTTCAGCCTCACTACTTGGCTAATGAATCTTTATCTATAATAATTTTTAAAAAATGGATCTGCTCCTGGCAAGTTGTTAAAGTTCTGAGTCTGCAAGGCTGAAATCCAGACCAGTCCCCGGACAACCCACAAAGGTAGTGGTGGCCACAAGTCAAGGCTTCCCTGCAGATGGACTGATGATCTTGTTTTTCAAGAAAACAGTTTGACTTGTTGGGTGAGTGAAAGAGAACTTTTTTTTTTTTTTTTGGTCATATGATAGATATTTTCTGTTTCAAATTATAAGCTTTCAATCCCCATCTCTGCACAGCTCTAGGTTGCTTCTCTTTAGTGCACCAGGAATGAATTTTGTACGTAACACCCAAAATTTCTATATTACTGGCAATTTTGGAGGCAACAAACTTATCAGTTCTTCTTAGCAATTTCCGAAAAAGAAATCACAGTATACTCACAGCTCAGTATAAGAGCTGAGTTGATGTAAGCTATGTCCTCCAGATCTGAAAACAAAGACTGCAGCCAATAAGGTTGACAACCAATACTTTCTCCTTTTTAGTGTAAAGCCCCCTCCCCAAGCTTTTTAGGGCATGTGTTTTTTGGCAGGCTCCCATGTACACACGCATGCATACATGTGTATACTTCTGAAATAAGGCTCTGATGGGTTCTTGAGTCTGCTGTCTTTTTTTTTTTTTCTTTGACAACTCTACACATGTTAAGTTAGCTTTCTCTAACCAAGGGAGGCCAGTTTAGGACATGGGTTTTAAATAAAAATTGAAAACATCAGGAGCCACTGCCTTCGTAGGGACTTGGGAAATGGGAAAGTTTCTTAGGCAGTTTTGTGAGATAAGAAAGCAGATGTCCGGTCATATGTAATAGAACAAACTAAGTGGATAATTCTGAAGGGACTGCTTATAACTCCCTGCAACATGCTCACATGGCACCCTGTCCTCTCATAACTTTTTGCCATGGTTGCAGTTAACCAATTATGGAATTGTTGGGTTAATATCTATATTCTTGCAACATTTCAAGTTTTAAGAAGGCAGGGACTATGTCTGGCTTTTTTTCCCTCTGAAAACTCAGCACATACTATAGTGTCCTGCACTGTAAAGATGGAAGATGGTTGGTAAGTATTAGATGACTGGTTAATATACCATCCAAGGGACTATGTCTTTCATCTTTGAACCACTAGTGCCTAGCAGAGCGCCTAGCACAGCAGGGATCCAGGCATCAGCTGTGAAAGAAAGGAAGGAAGGAAGGAAGGAAGGAAGGAAGGAAGGAAGGAAGGAAGGGAGGGAGGGAGGAAGGAAGGGAGGAAGGAAGGGAGGGATAGGTCACCTCCATCCCATGAAGTCAGTGCAGTTGGACTTGAGGTTTCCTGATTAATATCGTCAAAGGGAAAATCTCCTTTTGTTAGCAAAAGATATGAAAAATAAACAGAATGCCATCTAATTTAATTTGAGATGCAAAGAAAGTGACTAAGGAGGTATTTCTGTATTTGGGTAGGAGGAGGATTCTCTAATTGCTACCTGGAAATGGCTTTAGTTACTTTGGTGACTGTTATAGTCTTGTGAGAATAATCCTCTTAATAAGGACAATTACTTAGATTTATTACTCCTCTGTGGTCTTGTTAAAGATCTAAGAAGAATCCTATTTAAATGAAAGGAACAATAGGAGCTTTTTAACAGGGAACAAGGTTTAATTAAAACCCGAGCACCGGATTGGTGCCTCTGTGCCTGGGTGGAAAAACTGGGTTAAAAGAGAAAAAGCAGGGTAAATAATGGCACCTACTTCACCTACTTTTGGGGAAGAAGGTCCATTTTGAATGAAAAGGCCTCAAAAGGGTATGTGTATTCAGCTTACACAAAACATGCCTGTTTTTAAAGTGGCCTTTGGAATCAAGTCCTCCCACTTAGTTTAATGAAATATCCTTTAGAATTGAGAAGATGAGCTCGATTACCTGCCAGGGTGTCTGATCCAAGAGGCAGAGCTGGTCGACTGATGTGAATCACTGTAATAACATGCAGTGGTATTTAAAGTACTTTATAATGTTCCCAGTGAGGACCCAGAATGCTCTCAAAGAAATACATTGTACCAGAGTCCCATCCCACAAGTAGAGAAGCTTAGGGTTCTTCCTGCTTGAGTAATAATAGCAAGAGCTCTTTAGAAACCCCTAAAGCTCTGACCCTAGGGAAATGTCATTAAAAATAATTGATATTCTAGAAGCTAACAAAAATAATGGAATGAAACAAAACAAGTGTGGTCACCGTCAGATGGGGGCCTAATAGGCCGCCGGGTGTACGCTGCCACAGATTGACAGCTTCTCCGCTGTCTACGTGGCTCTTTCCATGTTGGAGTGGTGCATATAAATACAGCTGTCTGCTGTTTGTAGCATTATTCTGCCCTAAATAAATAACCAAGAGCAGTCATTTAGATGCATTTTGGGTGACGATGGCACATGCAAACTCATGTCATCTAACCTAAGCCAGAAGTATTTCCACATTAAATTATATGATCGAAAACAATGAAGGCAAAAACATGGGGTGGGGTGGAGGTGGGGAGGCTCTTTCTTGCCTTATGGGGTATGTTCTGATTTTATGTCACCCTAGTGGTCAACAAATGTCATACCAAGAACAGATGAGCACTAAATGAATCTCTTCTTGTGATGATTATAACAAGACTGTAAAATGGAAAACAGTAAATATAACTCATCCTTATTAAGACTCTCTGGTATTTGTTTCCAGCTAGAGCTCCTATAACAAGAGAGTAAACAATACTTGGTCTCTTGTGATTGCTAATTAAAATGCAATAAATTATGGAATCAATTTAAATTCTGGATCAGCTCTACAGTGGGTTCAACAAACCTCCTAAATTTTATTTTCCCCTTGGGGTCTCTCTTCCAGAACCTTGGGCAGGGTGGGGATGTGCATGTGCATGTGCATGATCTCTCTTTTGTTTGCTATTTAATTGCTGGTGGCTTATTTCAAGGAAAGATGGCCAATAGCAGGACAAATTTCAGAATCCTGGCACACATTTTCTCTGCCTCTGAGTCACCTCTTTGCTTTTGGCTTGTTATTTAGACCAGGATAAGACCTGGGTTGTTGCCCAAAGAATTTCAGTGGCAGTGGCCTTGGCAAGACCCCTAGAGTGACCAAATAGCCTGGCTTCCCCACAGTCTTGTCTGGACCCAGCAAGAGCAATAGGGTCTAAGTCACACCCTTATGTGTTTAATGCAGGAAGGCAAAGTGTTTGTCAGCAAGGCCAAGAGGAGAGGAGACTAGTGTCTCTCAAGAGAGGAATATATAGATATGATATAGAAATAGATATGTAGATATAGTTATAGATATAGGTACAGTTGTATAGATGTGGTATCCTAAGCCAGAAACATTTCTATATTATTTAAAACAATGAAGGAGAAAGGATATATATCTGTATCTATATATCTATACCTATATCTATACCTATATATTCCTCTCTATATCTATCTATATAGCTAGTTATACATAATATATAGTTATATAATATATAATATTATCTAGTATAGCTATATAACATAGATAATAATTAATAATTATGAATTACAAGCAATAATTACTAAAATATGTAGTTATTAATATATTATTTATATAACAATATCTACCTATTTATCTATCTACATATATTTCTAGTTTTGTTCTGAAACTATCTGAAATCTAGTAGAACTCTGCAAGAAAAGAAAATATTCTAAGAAAGATTCCATCTCGGAAAAGCAAAGTTACTTTGACCAGATGTGGCAGTGGCCCTTTCAAACTGCCAGAGAGAGGACAGGAATAGCTTGCTGTAACTTATGATACTAATCCCAGACATTGGAGTGAATGGAAACCCTTGGAGGGCTTTGCTGACCACTCCTGATCTGCACCAGCACCAGCGAGGGGCAGGTGAAGCGTAAAGAGGAGTGTGTATGTGTGTGCCAGCCAGAATACAGTTCAGCTAGGATTGCCTGCTAGGCTGAGATGGAGACACAGTTTCAGGTAACATCATAATTTATATCACAGCAGATACACAACCCAAGTCTGCTCTTTCCCTGTGTAGAAGATGTCTAGTTCTTTTCTGCCCCCTTCAGACAAACAATATCAGCAATTTCATCTCTTGCTACCTGAGAAGCAAGCTTGACATAGTAAAAGACATGCCACTTTCCTGGCTGCTACTCAACTGTAACTCAGGAGAATTAACTTCCATCCCATTTGAATGTGTGAAGTGTTCCCATCCAGCCAGTACTTAGTAAATTTGTATTGGTTATTCTTGAGGCAAAGGACATTTTCACCTTCTAGATAGGCCATATGGTCTCTTTCAAAATCATCATGATGTAGAGGAATAAACATAGACTTCAGAGTAAGTCAGAGTTGGGTTCAAACCTCTGTTTTGTCTTTTATTAACTGCATATTCTTTAGCAAGTTTTTTTGCCTTATGTATAAAGTGAGGTTAATAATGCCTACTACCTACTCAGGGCTATTGTATAGCTTAAGCAAGTTCTTATATATAAAATGCCTACAACATCTAGGCATTAAATAAATGTTGGTTAAAACAATTTAAAATTTGGTTTTGTCTATTCTATTAACTTTATTTTTATACCTATATATCATTTTGTATATTAAAAAACCCTAAGTATAACCATCTCTCATGCCTTTTGGCCAGGTTATTTTCTTAAGGAATAGCATGACAAGATAATTTAAAAAGCAAAGGATGGTTTTTCTTTTCTTGGAGAGCACACATACATTTGCACACACACACAGAGGCAGGTGGGTGACTTTCCAAAGTTCCTCAAGCTTTGGGTCGTCATCATAATTAAAAAGGGGATGTGATCAAAGTGAGGAAACAATGCACAGCACATCATGAGAGATGTATTCCTCCGTGATCTGTAACAGATGCTTTCTGAAGAGCCTGGCAGAAGCTGGGTGCAGGCCCAGCTGCATGCCGGTCAGGATGACCAAATTCTGTGTTCATATGTTAGAAGAAAACTAAAAACCAGAACCCAGCAATCACTTGCTCTGAGCCAACTTTGTGGTAGATGCTAATGAACATTTAATAATTATTACTTTCATTCCACCCTGGAATCTCTGACAGGAAAACTGTTGGCAGAACTGTAAACAATAACTAAAAAAGACTGCATCTCTAGAGAGAATAACCAGGCCACTAAAGGGGTCTCTTCTCTCTGTCCTTCTAATTGCCCATGTATTTTAGATATGACAGAGTCCCATGCAATAAGTCTTTTCTGTTCATCCTCATTCTTGGGTGGGTAGTAAATCAAACTCCATCTTCTCATTTCTTTCTTCTGCTGGGTGACTTTTTTGCATCTAGTATAGCTCAAAGACCATGCAGTCCTGGAGAGCCAGTGCCAAGTCGGTGGTCAGGAAGAGGAGCCCAGACAATGTGGGCAAGAGGGTGGAAACCCCAGACGGTTGAAAGGCTGTGGTCAGACCACTGTCCTCAGATAGGAGAAGGCCCCCAGAAAAATTGTTGGAAAATAAATGATTCCAAGTGCTAGAAGAGGACAAGGGACTCCTTTTTATCACAGAAGGCATCAATCTTATAGACATAAAGGAATTAAAAAAGAAAAAGGCCAGAAAGAAGAAAGTTGGCTTTAACTCTTTTTAAAAATTAAATATAAGGAACGCAAAACACTGGCCTTAAAAAGTCTGGCATCATTTATGGCTGGTTAAGGAGGTGGACATGAGAGAAAGGATATATTGACAGAAATGTGACGGATTATGAAAGATGAGCTTGGTTCAGGCACACACTGGGCAATCCTTCGAGTCCCAAATGCATCTTTACTTTTAGGATCTTGAAGAGGGCGAGAGCGCAGCGCCTGTGTGAATCAGCAGAAGGAATCTTTGTAAGGTTGGTGTTTCCAAAGCAGGGCAGGTGTTAGAGGAGCCGCAGCTCAGACAGACGCCTGGGGAGCCCGCAGTCAACAGGTCCAGCAGGAAAAGAGCCCCTACCGGAGACTGAGATGGAACAAATACAACCTGCCCAGCCCAGGGTAAAAGTTGAAAAGAACTAGGACGAAGGGACAGCTCGGGAACAAGGAGGACACTCCCGGCCACGCCCCTCCCCGTGCGCATGCGCACTCACATCCACGCCTCCCCCTCGGGCCTTGGGACCAGCAGTCGGGTCTCCGCCCAGCTTTATCCCTGTTTACCTCTTTCCCCAAGAGAGGCCCGAAACTCAGCGATCATTCCTCATGCCGTGGACACTTCATGCACATTAAGTCCAGTACGTCACATTTTCTGACCCCGTCTCCCACCTTTCCTTTTCTCCTGAAGCTCTTCCTCTGTGCTCCCTGGAATTCAGTCAGTTGGCAGCAATATCCCTCTATTCGATCCTCCACTGCTTTTCTGAATGCTCCTTACTTCGTGCTGACACTTGCTCTTCTGAGGACATTGCTTCTCCTGTGGCTCTATGTGGTAGTGGCTCCCCGGCTCCATATCAACTGATCCTTTCCCCCTTTCACTGACCCTCAAACCCCTCATGTCCTCTTTTCCCAGATTAAGTCCATGGTGGGTCATTACAATTAATCCCAAATTTAAATCTGGACTTCTCTCCTGAGCTCCAGTCACATATCCATTTGTCTATATGACATCTCCACTTGGATGTTTAATGGGCTTCTCAATCTCTAACTGGTCCAAAATCAAGCTCAGAATCTTCCCATCTGCTCCTCCTGCAGTCTCCGCTGTTTTAATAAATAGTGACCCTTTCTTCTAATTGCTCAGGTCAAGAAACTTGTCATTTTTAGGTTCTTCTCCTCCCACCTTTATTGAGATATAATTGACATGTAACAGTGTGTAAGTTAAAGGTGTACAACATGATGATTTGATAAATGTATATATTAGGAAATGATTACACATCCATCACCTTACATAGTTACCTTTTTCTTTTGTGGTGAGAACTTTTAAGTTCTACTCTCTCAGCAACTTTCAAGTATATAATACGGTATTGTTAACATAGTCACCATGCTGTACATTAGCACAACCAGAACTTACTCATTTTGTAACTGGAAGTTTGTACCCTTTGACCACCTTCTCCCATTTCCCCCACTCTTCTGCCTGGGCAACCACCTATCTACTCTCTGTTTCTATGAGTTTGATTTGTCTTTCAGATTCCACGTATAAGGGAGATCATATAGTATTTGTCTTCGTCTGTCCTGTTTCACTTAGCATAATGCCCACAAGTTCCACCCATGTTGTTGCAAATGGCAGGATTTCCTTCTTTCTCATGGCTGACTAATATTCCATTATGTCTGAAACTATACCAAATTTTCTTTATCCATTCATTTATTGGTGGACATTTAGATTGTTTCCATGTCTTGGCGATTGTAAATAATGCTGCAATAAACACAAGGGTACAGATATCGTTTCAAGATAGTGATTTCATTTCCCTTGGATATCTACCTAGAAGGGGAATAGCTGGATCACATGGTAGTTCTATTTTTGATTTCTTAAAGAATTTCCATACTGTTTTCTAGAGTGGCTGCACCAATTTACATTCCCACCAACAGTGCACAAGTTTCCCTTTTCTTCACATACTTGCCAACACTTGTTACTTCTTGACTTTTTGATGATAGCCATTCTGACAGGTGTGTGGTGATAGGTCATTGTGGTTTTGATTTGCATTTCCCTGATGATTAGTGATATTGAGCACCTTTTCATGTACCTGTTGGCCTTTTGTACATCCTCTTTGGAAAAATGTCTATTGAGGTTCTTTGGGTCCTTTCTTTCTCTCATATCTCATAATCTGTCAACAAATCCTGTTGGCTCTACCTTAAAAATACATCCTGGGGGCTTCCCTGGTGGTGCAGTGGTTGAGAGTCAGCCTGCCGATGCAGGGGACATGGGTTCATGCCACGGAGCGGCTGGGCCCGTGAGCCATGGCCGCTGAGCCTGCGCGTCTGGAGCCCGTGCTCCGCAATGGGAGAGGCCACAGCAGTGAGAGGCCCGCATACCGCAAAAAAAAAAAAAAAAAAAAAAAAAATCCTGGATTTGATCACTTCTCACCATCTCCACCATCACACACTGGTCCAGGCCACCATCATTTCTTGCCTAGATTCTGCCGTAGCCTCCTAATTATTCTCCCTTGCTCTCCTTCAGCTCATTCCCCACACTGCAACCAGCATGACCCTGCTAAAACTAAGACATGCTGGGCCACCCCTCAGCTCAGAACCCTACTATGACTTCCCACATGGTGCAGAGCAAAGCCAGGGCCTTACTAGGCCCTGCAAGACATACCCGATCTCTTCCCAGCCTGCCCCACTCTGACCTCATCTCCTGCTTTTCCCTCCTGCATCAGCTTCTGCCTTCTGCCACTGCGGCCTCCCCACTCTTCCTCAGGCTCCAGGAGTGAGCTTCTACCTCAGGTTTTTGCACGTGCCTTTTCTCCCTGGCTAAGTTCAGACCTTCTCAAAGAGCCCCTGCCCTGGCTGGTCCATTAAACCCCAATCCAGACTCCTTCTACTCCCCTCCCTGCTTCATTTTTTCTTTATCACTGCCTAACTTACTGAAGTTTTACAAACTGTGTCTTTGCTTTATTTTACCCTATTGATTATCTCTTTCAAGAAGGCAAGAGATTTTTGTCTCTTTTCTTCACTACTGAGTCCCCCGTTGCCCCCAAACAGTGCCTGGCATGCAGTTGTTTAATAAATGGGTGAATACCCCAGGCTCTGGGAGTGGGTCATTGGTGAGATTACAGAAGAGGAAGGTGGAATTGCACTGCAGACGTGATGTAACTGGGCTTTGGAGGAAAAGAAGACACGGGAGCGGGGGGAGTGAACCAAGAAAACAAGCTCCTAGAGATGAAGGCCTGCCTTATGGTCCCCAAGATTTCCTCAGCATCTGGCACACGGCCAGGCCCCAGCAGCCCCTCGGAAATGTTGTTGCAATGAACACACTTTCTTTAGATTGGAGAAATCTGAAAAAGGAATGGGGCAAAGCCAACCAGAGTTGTTGATTTCAGAATCTTCCTATAACCTCAGGTTACCCAGGAGTCTGTCACCTGGGTGCCCCCTTGCTAGGCCACTTTATTCTTTACTATTTAAATGAAAACACCTCAAGTCTTGTGGGCCACAAGCTATGGGAAATCCAGTGACTGCCCCAGAGGATCTCTGTAAATCCCTGGGCCTCTGCTGAGTCACCTCTCTCACTAACCTCCCAGGCCTGCCAACGCTTCACCTGACATGTGGGCTGCTCCCCTCTTGGGTTGCTCCCCTCTCTCGTCCCATGGAGACCACCCCTGTGAGCCCTGGTAATACAGAGTAGTGACTGCAGCAGGCTCATTCTAAAATTAGGGGTTATACAACAATACATCACACATTTAATTTGAAAATTCGTTATCCCTGTTCCTAAAAGTTCCTTGGCTTCTCTCACACTGACCATCCGCACTCCAACCCAGGATTTCTCACTGCCCCACTTTTCTCCTCAGGCCTCAGGCCTCACACAGACACAAGTAGGATAAGCCTGGCCTGTGACTATAGCTCTCCTCTTTGGGTCTGGCAGAGTTCCCAGAAACACCCTCACCTGCAATGTCAGGACACTGAGACCAGGTCTCACACAGCTATTTCCATTTCAATTAAGTATGTGTGCTTTGGATTTTGGAAATGTGGTTTGGGTTATCTCAATTAAATATTTTGTGAGCACTATTTCTGACTTGCAAATAGTTACAAAATTGCTTCCTTCTCAACCCAAGTGTGTGGTGGGAAATTAAGAACAATTTGAATGGGTCTCACCTTACCCAAGAGCTAATAATTCAGACCACAACCCCCACTCAAACCCCGACTTTTTCAGCCACTGTGGATTTAGGGGAGGAAATAAGAGAAGGTCAGGCACTGGAGGGGGTGCCTCAGCTATTTGCACTCACTAGACAATGGGGTGTGGAAAGGAATTAAAGCTACAAGAAAATCTGCCTTGCACCTCACCTCTGTCATACTCTTTTTAGGGATCAAGTTGCAAAAAACCACTTGCCTCTAAGAGCAGGCTTTACTTTAGTACCGGGGTCCCCAACCCCCGGGCCACGGACCGATACTGGTCCTCAGCTTGGTAGGAACCGGGCCGCACAACAGGAGGTGAGCGGCGGGTGAGCGAGCGAAGCTTCATCTGCCGCTTTCCATCACCACCCATGGCTCCCCATCACTCGCATTACCGCCTGAACCATGCCCCACCTCCCGACCCTCTCCGTCCGTGGAAAAATTATCTTCCACGAACCTGGTCCCTGGTGCCAAAAAGGTTGGGGACTGCTGCTTTAGGAGGACTAGCTGGCCTTCCAGCCGCCTCTGGAGAATTGTTAGCTCGTAGAGGAGAAGTGTGTGTGACTGGCTGATTGCTGATCAACACCACCCATTCTACTTTGGCTCACCCAAGGCAGAGGTTCTCAGAGCATGGTCCCTAGACCAGCCATGTCAGCATCAGCATCAGCTTTACTTGGAAAGTGGTTAGACAGGTACATCTCATGTCCCACCCCAGACCTACTGAATCATAAACCTTGGGAGTGAGGCCCAGGAATCTGTGTTTTAATGAGCCTTTCAGGCAGTACTGATTCAGCTCAAGTCTGAGGACCACCGACCTGGCATTCTGTACAGCCCATATGCAAAGTCAGGCCTCCAAGTCTGGTGAAATCTGCTCAATCCTTCCCATGTAATGGGAAAACAGTAAAAAAAAAAACCCAAAAAACCCCAAAAAACTTTATTTAGATAGATAGATGAACAAAAAAGGCACAGAGAGGATGCTGGATGGTGCTGCTTAAATCACCAGGCACAGCAATGGTCTGTGTGTCCATGTTTTTGGGGGTGAGGTGCTGGAAAGGTCAGCCCTCCAGTGACCAGCAATGAACATGCAAGTGAGTGAAAACATCCCCCAACTGTCCACTGAGCTGCCACAAAGCCCCGGGTCCTCTCTTAGAAACACTTCACTTTTGGGGGTACCTCGTGGTAAGCTGTGGCCCCCAGAAGTCTGCGCCAAGTTCTGTACCCACATCCCTCCATCTCTCCAAGTCAGTGGTGGAGCTGGAATTCACCCTCAAATGTTGGACTCCCAAACCGCAGCTCTGGCTCACCTGCAAAATCCTGCCTTGTCTGCTTAGAAGTGGTGAGGGGGATTTACAGGGCGGCACACAGTGGGTGAGCGGGAGAAGGAAATGCTCAAGCAAAGGAGGAGGCTGAAAGCCACAACCGAAGAGCCATATGCGGCCCAGCAGACCCAGCAGCCACTGCTGGGTGGTGACCAGTAACAAGAATTCATTTTCACAAAGAAAAAGTAGTGTTCACTCAAATCTAAAAGGTAGGCAATTCCCACCAACGGTGCAAGAGGGTTCCCTTTTCTCCACACCCTCTCCAGCATTTATTGTTTGTAGATTTTTTGATGATGGCCATTCTGACTGGTGTGAGGTGATACCTCATTGCAGTTTTGATTTACATTTCTCTAATGATTAGTGATGTGGAGCATCCTTTCATGTGTTTGTTGGCAATCTGTATATCTTCTTTGGAGAAATGTCTATTTAGGGCTTCTGCCCATTTTTGGATTGGGTTGTTTGTTTATTTGATATTGAGCTGCATGAGCTGCTTGTAAATTTTGGATATTAGTCTTTTGTCAGTTGCTTCGTTTGCAAATATTTTCTCCCATGCTGAGGGCTGTCTTTTCAATTTGTTTATGGTTTCCTTTGCTGTGCAAAAGCTTTTAAGTTTCATTAGGTCCCATTTGTTTATTTTTGTTTTTATTTCCATTTCTCTAGGAGGTGGGTCAAAAAGGATCTTGCTGTGATTTATGTCATAGAGTGTTCTGCCTATGTTTTCCTCTAAGAGTTTTATAGTGTCTGGCCTTACATTTAGGTCTTTAATCCATTTTGAGTTTATTTTTGGGTATGGTGTTAAGGAGTGTTCTAATTTCATTCTTTTACATGTAGCTGTCCAGTTTTCCCAGAACCACTTATTGAAGAGGCTGTCTTTTCTCGATTGTAAATTGAGACAGCCACTATGGAGAATAGTATGGAGGTTCCTTAAAAAACTAAAAATAGAACTACCATATGACCCAGCAATCCCACTACTGGGCATATACCCTGAGAAAACCATAATTCAAAAAGAGTCATGTACCACAATGTTCATTGCAGCTCTGTTTACAATAGCCAGGACATAGAAGCAATCTAAGTGTCCATTGACAGATGAATGGATAAAGAAGATGTAGCACATATATACAATGGAATATTACTCAGCCATAAAAATAAACAAAATTGAGTTATATGTAGTGAGGTGGATGGACTTAGTGTCTGTCATACAGAGTGATGTAAGTCAGAAAGAGAAAAACAAATACCGTATGCTAACACATATATATGGAGTCTAAAAAAAACGGGGGGGTTCTGAAGAACCTAGGGGCAGGATAGGAATAAAGATGCAGACGTAGAGAATGGACTTGAGGACACAGGGAGAGGGAAGTGTAAGCTGGGACGAAGTGAGAGAGTGGCATGGACTTATATATACTACCAAATGTAAAATAGATAGCTAGTGGGAAGCAGCTGCATAGTACAGGGAGATCAGCTCCATGCTTTGTGACCACCTAGAGGGGTGGGATAGGGAGGGTGGGAGGGAGATGCCAGAGGGAGGAGATATGGGGATGTATGTATATGCATAGCTGATTCACTTTGTTATAAAGCAGAAACTAACACACCATTGTAAAGCAATTATACTCCAATAAAGATGTTAAAAAAAATAAAAAATAAAAAGTAGGCAAGTATGCAATTATTGTAGAAATGCTAAAATGCAATGTGCTTACACTGAATGGATTAAAATTTAAATATCATTTAGGAACGATTTACTTTTAGGGGAAACAACCCATTTCCTGAGGTGCTAGCTAGGATAAATGAAGTATCCCTGCAGTATACTTCTGTTCAACTGCCCAGTGAGTTTTTAAAGAATGGGTTTAGTCATAAGTTCTGCACAGGTGAACAGTGTACCCACTCATTTCTTGTATTTCACC
Source organism: Mesoplodon densirostris (assembly GCF_025265405.1). Lineage (NCBI taxonomy): Eukaryota > Metazoa > Chordata > Mammalia > Artiodactyla > Ziphiidae > Mesoplodon > Mesoplodon densirostris. The sequence continues at coordinate 82,351,831 of NC_082662.1, forward strand.
CCATGAGCTCAAGCGATGATGCTCAAAGAATTTCTCCTGCAGTTTGGGCAGTCAGCATCTTCCAGGGAATTCACTTTAAACTAGAGAGTTTAACCAAAGCCAAGCAAAATCAGCACTTGGTTATTACTATTATTGTTTTAATAAGCATCTTCAGCAAACCTACCAATCTTCCAGAAAAAAAAAAAGAATCTAGTTCTTTTTCCCTGTTGACAAGGGAGTAACTTATGAAAATATTGCCTTACAGTACAAAGAATGATGCAATGACAGGCAACACTCAAACTGGCGATTAGTTAGTACTTGCGTCTCCTGCCTGTTTCTAGTATGTTGATTAGTTCTGTCCTTGCCATGTGGGGTTGTGTCTTCCACGTGAAACACTAGAGAAGGTGGCAGCATTCCTATTCTGAGGATGCAAGAAACATTAATTATTCCTTGGAATCCTGTTGGGTGAAGTGGGTTTTTTTTTCTTCCCTTCACCAAGCGAAACAGGAGAATTATTTCCTAATAAAACTTTCACTAGGCCAGATAGTGTTGCTTGAACATAATTTTTAATATGTAGTGGCCTAGAACCTGGCAGATATTGGCAGAATGGGTGCCCCTGTTTTAAAAAGCTGAATGTGGCTGACAGTAATATCACTGCTTCCTTAAGTCTATTAGAGTCAGGGCAAGGTTAGACAAATACATTCCCACCAGCAGAAAACAGCAACTTTCCAAAATGTATGTCAGTGGTGTATTTACAGCCAAATCCAGAAGGAGCTTGTGTTTCTTATGCTGCTCCCATTAATGAGACAAATGTCAGCATCTGTAAGCTATTTTTTTCTTCCTGCTTATCAAATCTTTCAAAAAATTGATAACTAGTCTTTATAGATTGTGAAAGTCAGATATAACTCTGAATGTATTACTTTACTGGACCCCTTGGGGTAAACTTATCACCTGGAAACCGTTTTACATGGACGATTTGACTTTCATGTGGAGTGTCATAATGCACCCTGGTTGGAAATCTAAAATAAAATATCTGGACTACAACCTTCCTCTTGGTGGAATTTATGATTCCCTCAGTACAATAATTTTGAAAATTGTATCCCTTAAGCTATAAGACTTGATAAATTATTAACTGCTTGAATTGAAGAAGCTTTCCAATAGGCTTATGTGCTATCTAGAGGCACGGATTAATTTCTACAGAACTAGAAGCTCACCTCAAACTGTTTTTCAGCAATCTAAACTACCCGCTTCCTCTTCTGTCTAGGACAGATCAAAGTGTCCATTTCCTCTCTGGCAGCTCCGGGAGGTGCTGCTTTTAGCAAAGCTCTGCCAAAAGACGATGACCATTGATCCACCAGAGAATTGGTTGTGTTCAGTCAATCACACCCCAGAGAGACTTGCATCCACCTGGGGCTCTTATCTTTCTATTTCTCGTGGCATTTTCTGGTTTAAATTCTACTCTGGTGGAACTGAACTGGTATACAGAGAATGCTGGTAGGAGGGAGTCTGGAGGGTATTGTTTTTGTGAACTTAGGGAATAGCATTTTTTTTTTTTTTTAACTTTCAGGGACTTTTGTTGCCAGAGGAAAATGTTCACCTGTCTTCTGCTTTAAAGCCCCTCTTCTCTCATCCCAGACACCGTGCCTTGAAAATCAGCCACGACCAGGTGTATAGGAACCACAGACTGACCAAAGGCAGAAAGGGCTTAGAAAGCTTTCCGCAGAGCTCTCCTTTTTTTGGGAGGCGGGGGGAGAAGGTCACAAAAATTATAATCATCCTCATCAGTTCACTCAGTCCCATGTAATTAATTATTTTTTCATCTTGATCTTTTGCTAGCACTTTTATGAATTTATCAGTTTTCTATTAGAGTTCTGAAAATGCTTATTCATTCAGTTCAGCAGTATAGTCAGTTACCAGAAACCTGTACTTGTCAGTCTTTTCCATGAATTCCTTGAAGATGAAATCCTTTTATAGGAACATTTTTGCAAAAGCATCAGAGTACACCCAGAACTGTCTGTAAATGACAAAAGACTTAAAAATGACCACGGTTAAAGATTTGATGAAAGTTCATAATAATGCAATTGACAAGGAAATTTAGTTATTTCTGACATATACATTTTAAAGTAATAACTAGAATTATGACTTATAACATTATACAGAACATATAAGATTTTTAGAAATTTCATGTAATGTCTGAAACATTAACATATTTCCATACAAATAACCCAAAGAAAGTTTAGTAATAGTTGGTTTTTTGTTTGTTTGTTTGTTTGTTTGTTTTTTTATACTGCAGGTTCTTATTAGTCATCCATTTTATACACATCAGTGTATACATGTCAACCCAAATCGCCCAATTCAGCACACCACCATCCCCACCCCACCGCGGTTTTCCCCCCTTGGTGTCCCTACGTTTGTTCTCTACACATGTGTCTCAATTTCTGCCCCCACAGAGCTCTTCTAATAGATTCTTTCCCTTCACCCAGGTCAGTTGAGTTGGGAGTACATTTAATTATCTGTTTTACGGTCAATTCTATGTGTAGTCAAGATAATGCTAACTGTCTTGATATAGGGACAGCTTCTATAAACACTGTTTCGGGGACACAACAGTGCAGTACCCAAGAGCACACTGCAATAGAAACCAATGTGTTCTGTGGCCCAAGGTGCCAGGAACATGTGAAAGTATTTAGGATCAGTTGCTCCACAGGAAAACTTGAAATTCCCTGACATTTCACAGCTCATGTATGAAAGAAGTAGAGGCTTTCCCCAGTTTGATAATGATCCTAAAACTTTACATGACATTACATATAACATATTGTAAAGATGAAGTAAACTTTTAAAAACTATCATTAATAAGAAATGAATTTTGGGGCTTCCCTGGTGGCGCAGTGGTTGGGAATCTGCCTGCGAATGCAGGGGATGCAGGTTCGAGCCCTGGTCCGGGAGGATCCCACATGCCGTGGAGTGGCTAGGCCCATGAGCCATGGCCGCTGAGCCTGCGCGTCCGGAGCCTGTGCTCAGCAACGGGAGAGGCCACAGCAGTGAGAGGCACGCATCCTGAAAAAAAAGAAAAATGAATTTTTATCAACCACATTAAAGGATAGACTGAACAGGTAGGTAGTCAATTGTAGGGAAAGTGTCATAGAGGTGTAGCCAGTTAATCAATTAACATAGGTTAGTTTTGTGGCTTTTGTAAGGCTTACAATGTGTTGCTTCCTTTTTTTAATTTATAATTTGTTGTGTTTTTCTCTCCACTTAAATAAATATTCACTTTGTACTCAATTTTGTATCAGCGATTTTGTATTTTTTTTTTTTCTTAAAGAGAGTCCTCCAAATTGAATAAGCTTTAGGCCTCACAATACCTGGATCTACCCCTGGGTGGTTTAATCACCCTTCTCTAATCCTGGGATGTCAAACTTTGGATAATATAATCATCTTCTATGTGTATAATCTGATCAATTACCAGGACTAAGCTTTTTAGAATTTATAAAAATTTATAAAATTTTATAAATTAGAATTTATAAAAATAAAAATCTTTATTAAACTTAAAGATTTGGGGAGTTCCCTGGTGGCCTAGTGGTTAGGATTCTGGGCTTTCACTGCCATGGCCCGGGTTCAATCCCTGGTCGGGGGCTGTGATCCCACAAGCCGTGTCGTGCAGCCAAAAAAAACCCCCAAAACCCAAAGCTTTATATATACCTCTTTATGGGGAATATATTGAATACTTCAGCAAATCAACACTGAGATTCTTTTTTCAAGTTAGCATAATAGAGTTCTCTAAAGGCTCTAAAGTTCTCTGTGAAAAACATCTCTTTATGGTGAGTTTCTAAATTTTTCTTTTTCCCTGCTAGCTATTTAATTATTTATTAGTCATCGTTCTCTCTTTTAAAAAGGATGTGTATGCCAAGGACTTTTGTCATCCAGTAAATATTAACATGTAAGGTTTAAAAATATGTTGAGAATTAGTTACCTAACTTATTTAATGAATAAATAATGCAATGATCAAAGGCTGAATCAATATGAGTAAAGTCTGTTACTTAAAGGATCACAAGATACTACTTTTCTATAAGAGAATCTAAAGTTATCCCTTAAGGGATCATCATTTACAGGAAGATGTTCTCCCTGAGGGGACTGTGGACTGGCTGGCAAGCTGAAGGTTCTACTATCTATTTCTCTGGCCTTCCCAGCAGCCAGTATACAGCAAGCAGTTTCTAAACAAGCTCTATTTTGCAGGTGGGGAAGGAGCCAATAAGCACTGGACAGATGCAGGGTCAAAATTTGGGGCAAATCTCAGAGGAACCCATCTCCTTCCTCCAGAGAGCATGCGGGACACTTGCCTGGAAGCAGGGCAGATGATTCCAGGATCTGTTTCCCACCAGCTGTGACCCTTAAGCCATAGGCCATGGGGCAAGGGCATATGGTGGGTACTTGGCAAATTTTCAGGGATTTCTAGGCCACAGTAATTTCTCCCCTAATCTTTTAGCCAGGCTGTTGGAAAAACTTTTTAGAATATGGAAACTGGAGCTTCCTTTCACCCTTCAAAAGAAGGTTGACCCTGCAGAGGACAGAATGAAAGCAGAGAAAGCACCACTGCCTCTTCCCCTGGAGACCCCTGGGCACACAACCCTCTTTGTTAGCTGTACAGAAAACCAAGTTTGAAGTTGGTAACTTTGGCTGTCACACAGCCTATGCATTTGTAGAGCATTTAGCTTATTGACCTAAATGTTCTCATGTTTAGGAAAAAAATGTAGTCTAATTAATTCACAATAAAAATCTTCCATTTCATAGAAGATAAAATTCATATAACCCAAACAGAATTGAATGTGTGGTAGGATGAAGTCATCAGCATGCAGCCATCAGCATGCAGCAGCCTTAAAAATTACAATATCTGACCTTAGTATGTGTGAATCTATCAGGATTCCATTGTCGACATGTATATTTTTCAATATTCTTCTCTGAGCTGAAATTATGTCATTTATATGCAAATGACCACATCTTCAGCAGCTGCTGCTTCTCCGTTGAAGCTGAGGGACTTATTTGGACTTAATAAAACCTCATAAATAGGTTTTGCCTCTAAAAGGGTGGGGGAGCAGGAAACACATCAGAGCCTTTTACAGTTACAAGCTTCTTTTTGTTTTGAAAGCGAGCGGCCACCTCTAAGAGGACGGTTCTCAGTTATCAAAGAAACAGGACTCCTCACCCAGCCAGCTCGCTCCTTCCCTCCTTGGGAAACAAACGCTCCCGTCCTTCCTGGCACCTCTTGCCACCGCAGCTGTGGGTATCGCCAGTCTCCAGCCGGGTTGTGATTTAATCCAGACTTTAGTACAAAGGGGGACTGCTCTCTGAGCAGAGTCTCCTGCCAGGTGGTAAGAACAGGTGTCCAGCCCCAGGAAGACCCCTCAGCCCCCGCCCCAGGCTGTCCTGTCCAAGAGGAGGAGGGGAATCCCCCCGCAAGTGGAGGGGAACTTTTCCTTTCATGAGTTATGAGTTTCCCTTTAAAACACTCTACATAGGGAAGGGACAGCATTTGGGAACTGTTTGTGCACTCTGATGGCCCAATCAAACAGCATTAAAAGAACGTTAAAAACTCACCTTAGGGGAGACCTTCAAGATTGCGGAGGAGTAAGACGTGGAGATCATCAAATACATCAGAAATACAACTACACGTGTAACAACTCCTACAGAACACCTGCTGAATGCTGGCAGAAGACCTCAGACCTCCCAAAAGGCAAGAAACTCCCCATGTACCTGGGTAGGGCAAAAGAAAAAAGAAAAAGCAGAGACAAAAGAATAGGGACGGGACCTGCACCAGTGGGAGGGAGCTGTGAAGGAGGAAATGTTTCCACACACTAGAAGCCCCTTCGCGGGTGGAGACTGCAGGTGGCAGAGGTGGGAAGCTTCGGAGCCACAGAGGAGAGCACAGCAACAGGGGTGTGCAGGGCAAAGCGGAGAGACTCCCACACAGAGGATCGGTGCCGACCAGCACTCACCAGCAAGAGAGGCTTGTCTACTCCCCCGCCGGGGCAGCGGGGCTGGGAGCTGAGGCTCGGGCTTCAGAGGTCGGATCCCGGGGAGAGGACTGGGGTTGGCTGCGTGAACACAGCCTGAAGGGGGCCAGTGCACCACAGCTAGCCAGGAGGGAGTCCGGGAAAAAGTCTGGGGCTGCCAAAGATGCAAGAGACCCTTGTTCTGGGGTGCACGAGGAGAGAGGATTCAGAGCACTGCCTAAACAAGCTCCAGAGATGGGTACGATCCATGGCTATCAGCGTGGACACCAGAGATGGGCATGAGATGCTAAGGCTGCAGCTACGGCCACCAAGAAGCCTGTGTGCAAGCACAGGTCACTATCCACACCTCCTCTCTGGGAGCCTGTGTAGACCGCCACTGCCAAGGCCCTGTGATCCAGGGACAACTTCCCCAGGAGAACGCACGGTGCGCCTCAGGCTGTTGCAATGTCACACTGACCTCTGCCGCTGCAGGCTCGCCCCGCATTCCGTACCCCTCCTTCCCCATGGCCTGAGTGTGCCAGAGCCCCCCAAACAGCTGGTCCTTTAACCCCGTCCTGTCTCAGTGAAGAACAGATGCCCTCAGGCTACCTTTACACAGAGTGTGGGCCAAATCCAAAGATGAACCCTGGGAGCTGTGCGAACAAAGAAGAGAAAGGGAAATCTCTCCCAGCAGCCTAAGGAGCAGCAGATTAAATCTCCACAATCAACTTGAGGTACCCTGCATCTCTGGAATACCTGAATACACAACGAATCATCCCAAAATTGAGGCCATGGACTTTGGGAGCAAAGATATATATATATTTTTCCTTCTTCTATTTTTGTGAGTGTGTATGTGTATGTTTCTTTGTGTGCTTTTGTCTGTATAGCTTTGCTTTCACCATTTGTCCTAAGGTTCTGCCTCTCTGGTTTTCTTTTGTTTGTTTTTTGTTTTTTCTTTTTTAGTATAGTTTTAGTGCATGTTATCATTGGTGGATTTGTTTTTTGCTTTGGTTGCTGTTTTTGTTTTTTTTTCTTTTTTTTTCTTTTTTATTACTTAAAAAAATTTTTATTTTCTATAATTATTTTTTATTTTAATAGCTTCTATTTTATTTTCTTCTTTCTTTCTTTCTTTTTTTCTCCATTACTTCTGAGCCGTGAGGCTGACAGAGTCTTGGTGCTCTGGCCAGGTGTCAGGCCTGTGCCTCTGAGGTTGGAGAGCCAAGTTCAGGACACTGGTCCACCAGAGACATCCTGGCTCCATGTAATATCAAACAGCAAAAGCTCTCCCAGAGCTCTCCATCTCAACGCTAAGACCCAGCTCCATTCAATGACCAGCAAGCTACAGTGCTGGACACCCTATGCCAAACAACTAGCAAGACAGGAACACAACCAAAGCCATTAGCAGAGAGGCTACCTAAAATCATAATAATGTCACAGACACCTCCAAACCAAGACCGGATGGAGACCTGCCCACTAGAAAGAGAAGACGCAGCCTCATCAACCAGAACACAGGCACCAGTTCCCTCCACCAGGAAGCCACACAACCCACTGAAACAACCTTAGCCACTGGGGCAGACACTAAAAACAACAGGAACTATGAACGTGCAGCCTGTGAAAAGGAGACCCAAACACAGTAAGTTAAGCAAATGAGAAGACACAGAAACACACAGCAGATGAAGGAGCAAGGTAAAAACCCACCATACCAAACAAATGAATAGGAAATACGCAGTCTACCTGAAAAAGAATTCAGAGTAATGATACTAAAGATGATCAAATCTTGGAAATAGAATGGATAAAATACAAGACAAGTTTAACAAGGACCTAGAAGAACTAAAGAGCAAACAAACAATAATGAACAACACAATAAATGAAATTAAAAATCCTCTAGAAGGAATCAATAGCAGAATAACTGAGGCAGAAGAATGGATAAGTGACCTGGAAGATAAAATAGTGGAACTTTTAATGCAGAGCAGAATAAAGAAAAAAGAATGAAAAGAATTGAGGACAGTCTCAGAGACCTCTCGGACAACACTAAATACACCAACCTTTGAATTATAGGGGTCCCAGAAGAAGAAGAGAAAAAGAAAGGGACTGAGAAAATATTTGAAGAGATTATAGTTGAAAACTTCCCTAATATGGGAAAGGAAATAGTTAATCAAGTCCAGGAAACACAGAGAGTCCCACACAGGATAAATCCAAGGAGAAACATGCCAAGACACATATTAATCAAACTATCAAAAATTAAAAACAAAGGACAAATATTAAAAACAGCAAGGGAAAAACAACAAATAACACATAAGGGAATCCCCATAAGGTAAACAGCTGATCTTTCAGCAGAAACTCTGCAAGCCAGAAGGGAGTGGAAGGACATATTTAAAGTGATGAAGGAGAAAACCTACAACCAAGATTACTCTACCCAGCAAGGATCTCATTCGGCTTCAACAGAGAAATTAAAAGCTTTACAGACAAGCAAAATATAAGAGAATTCGGCACCACCAAACCAGCTTTACAACAACTGCTAAAGGAACTTTTCTAGGTAGGAAACACAAGAGAAGGAAAAGACCTACCATAAAAAACCCAAAACGATTAAGAAAATGGTAATAGGAACATACATATGGATAACTACCTGAAAGTAAATGGATTAAATGCTCCAACCAAAACACACAGACTGGCTGAATGGATACAAAAACAAGAACCATATATATGCTGTCTACAAGAGACCCACTTCAGACCTAGGGACACATACAGACTGAAAGGGAGGGGATGGAAAAAGATATTCCATGCAAATGGAAATCAAAAGAAAGTTGGAGTAGCAATACTCATATCAGACAAAATAGACTTTAGAATAAAGACTATTATAAGAGACAAAGAATGACACTACATAATGATCAAGGGATCAATCCAAGAAGGAGATATAACAATTGTAAATATTTATGCACCCAACATAGGAGCACCTCAATACATAAGGCAAATGATAACAGCTATAAGAGGGGAAATTGATAGTAACACAATCATAGGAGGGGGCTTTAACACCCCACTTTCACCAATGGACAGATCATCCAAAATGAAAATAAATAAGGAAACACAAGCTTTAAATGATACATTAAACAGGACAGACTAAATTGATATTTATAGGACATTCCATCCAAAAACAACAGAATACACTTTCTTCTCAAGTGCTCATGGAACATTCTCCAGGATAGATCATATCTTGGGTCACAAATCAAGCCTTGGTAAAGTTAAGAAAATAGAAATCTTATCAAGTATCTTTTCCAACCACACGCTATGAGACTAGATATCAATTGTAGGAAAAAATCGGTAAAAAATACAAACACATGGAGGTTAAACAATACACTACTTAATAACCAAGAGATCACTGAAGTAATCAAAGAGGAAATCAAAATATACCTAGAAACAAATGACAATGAAAACACAATGACCCAAAACCTATGGGATGCAGAAAAGCAGTTCTAAGAGAGAAGTTTATAGCAGTACAATCCTACCTCAAGAAACAAGAAACACCTCAAATAAACAACCTAACCTTACACCTAAAGCAGTTAGAGAAAGGAGAAGAAAAAACCCCCAAATTTAGCAGAAGGAAAGAAATCATAAAGATCAGGTCAGAAATAAATGAAAAAGAAATGAAGGAAATGATAGCAAAGATCAATAAAATTAAAAGCTGGTTCTTTGAGAAAATAAACAGAATTGATAAACCATTAGCCAGACTCATCAAGAAGAAAAGGGAGAAGACTCAAATCAACAGAATTAGAAATGAAAAAGGAGAAGTAACAACTGACACTGCAGAAATACAAAGAATCATGAGAGATTACTACAAGCAACTGTATGCCAATAAGATGGACAAACTGGAAAACATGGACAAATTCTTAGAAAAGCACTACCTTCTGAGACTGATCCAGGAAGAAATAGAAAATATAAACAGAGCAGTTGCAAGCACTGAAATTGAGACTGTGATTAAAACTCTTCCAACAAACAAAAGCCCAGGACCAGATGGCTTCACAGGAGAATTCTATCAAACATTTAGAGAAGAGCTAACACCTATCCTCTCAAACTCTTCCAAAATATAGCAGAGGGAGGAACACTCTCAAACTCATTCTACAAGGCCACCATCACCCTGATACCAAAACCAGACAAATATGTCACAAAGAAAGAAAACTACAGGCTAATATCACTGATGAACAGACATGCCAAAATCCTCAACAAAATACTAGCAAACAGAATCCAACAGCACACTAAAGGGACCATACACCATGATCAATTGGGGTTTATCCCAGGAATGCAAGGATTCTTAAATATATGCAAGTCAGTCAACGTGATACACCATATTAACAAATTGAAGGAGAAAACCCATATGATCATCTCAATAGACGCACCAAAAGCTTTTGACAAAATTCAATATCCATTTATGATAAAAACCCTCCAGAAAGTAGGCATAGAGGGAACTTTCCTCAACATAATAAAGGCCATATATGACAAACCCACAGCCTTCATCATTCTCAATGGTGAAAAGCTGAAACCATTTCCTCTAAGATCAGGAACAAGACAAGGTTGCCCACTCTCACCACTATTATTCAACATAGTTTTGGAAGTTTTAGCAACAGCAATCAGAGAAGAAAAAGAAATAAAAGAAATCCAAATTGGAAAAGAATAAGTAAAGCTGTCACTGTTTGCAGATGATATGATACTATATACAGAGAATCCTAAAGACACTACCAGAAAACTCCTAGAGCTAATCAATGAATTTGGTAAAGTAGCAGGATACAAAATTAATGCACAGAAATCTCTTGCATTCCTATTCACTAATGATGAAAAATCTGAAAGAGAAATTAAGGAAACACTCCCATTTACCATTGCAACAAAAAGAATAAAATACCTAGAAATAAACCTACCTAAGGACAAAAGACCTGCATGCAGAAAACTATAAGACACTGAGGGAAGAAATTAAAGATGATACAAACAGACGGAGAGATATGCCATGTTCTTGGATTGGAAGAATCAATGTTGTGGAAATGACTATACTACCCAAAACAATCTACAGTGTCAATGCAATCCCTACCAAACTACCAATGGCATTTTTTCACAGAACTAGAACCAAAAGTTTCACAAGTTGTATGGAAACAAAAAAGGCCCTGAATAGCCAAAGCAATCTTGAGAAAGAAAAATGGAGCTGGAGGAATCAGGCTCCCTGACTTCAGACTATACTACAAAGCTACAGTAATCAAGACAGTATGGTACTGGCACAGAAACAGAAATATAGATTAGAAAGCCCAGAGATAAACCCACACACATATGGTCACCTTGTTTTTGATAAAGGAGGCAAGAATATAAAATATAGAAAAGACAGCCTCTTCAATAAGTGGTGCTGGGAAAACTGGACAGCTACATGTAAAAGAATGAAATTAGAACACTCCCTAACACCGTACACAAAAATAAGCTCAAAATGGATTAAAGACCTAAATGTAAGGGCAGATGCTGTAAAATTCTTAGAGGAAAACATAGGCAGAACACTCTATGACATAAATCACAGCAAGATCCTTTTTGACCCACCTCCTACAGAAATGGAAATAAAAACAAAAATAAACAAATGGGACCTAATGAAACTTAAAAGCTTTTGCACAGCAAAGGAAACCATAAACAAGATGAGAAGACAACCCTCAAAATGGGAGAAGATATTTTCAAATGAAGCAACTGACAAATGATTAATCTCCACAATTTACAAGCAGCTCATGCAGCTCAATATCAAAAAAACAAGCAACCTAATCTAAAAATGGGCAGAGGACCTAAATAGATATTTCTCCAAAGAAGACATACAGATTGCCAACAAGCACATGAAAGGATGTTCCACATCACTAATCATTAGAGAAATGCAAATCAAAACTGCAATGAGATATCACCTCACACCAGTCAGAATGGCCATCATCAAAATATCTACAAACAATAAATGCTGGAGAGGGTGTGGAGAAAAGGGTACCCTCTTGAACTGTTGGTGGGAATGTAAATTGATACAGCAAATATGGAGAAAAGTATAGAGGTTCCTTAAAAAACTAAAAATAGAACATAAACATTTTTAAGAAATTGGGATTCATGTAATTTGTTCATATAAAAAATTTAATATCATTTTATTACCTAACCCATTTTCTCTTCCTTTATATAATCACATTAATGAGCATAAATTCCTCTCTTCTGAACTAGTGTTAACTATGGTCCAATTACTGTGATTGTGATTTTATGTACATCATCAAATGTTTTTTCTTACACAAGTCTTATATATATTAGGGAGCCAGAGATATATATTTGGTGGTAAATTTTGTATGTAAAAGCAAAATTTCAAAGAAACAGATGAAATTAAATTATAGGATAAATATAGCTGATAATCAGCTTTTAATAATTAGTTAATTCCTACCGTAATATTTGTGTGTTTTCTATTGCTAATAATGTCATTCAGGTAAGGAAGAATTATAAAGTAGCTGGACCAACAAAGAGAACACAAAGAAAGCTATTAGGCATGCACTGAGTTATTTGTGGTTAGTTCCTTGAGGACAATGCCAGATCCTTGATTTAGACTGAGATGGGAAACAGATCTTAAAAGGTTTCTGTCATTTTAATGATGTTTGAATATCATGTTTCTGTATGCTCAGCAATTGGTCTGTGCAGTCTTGCCTTTTTAAAAATCTTTATGAGTATTTTAATAAAAACTTGGGGAAAAGGTAAAGAAAAAAAAAACCTGAAAATAGAACTACCATATGACCCAGCAATCCCACTACTGGGCATATACCCTGCAAAAACCATAATTCAAGAAGAATCATGTACCACAATGTTCATTGCAGCTCTATTTATAATAGTCAGGACATGGAAGCAACATAAGTGTCCATCGACAGATGAATGGATAAAGAAGATGTGGCACGTATATACAATGGATTATGACTCAGCCATAAACAGAAACGAAATTGAGTTATTTGTAGTGAGGTAGATGGACCTAGAGTCTGGCATACAGAGTGAAGTAAGTCAGAAAGAGAAAAACAAATACCGTATGCTAACAGACTTATACAGAATCTAAAAAAAAAAAAATGGTTATGAAGAACTTAGGGGCAGGACAGGAATAAAGATGCAGACATAGAGAATGGATTTTAGGACATGCAGAGGGAGAAGGATAAGCTGGGATGAAGTGAGAGAGAGGCATGGACATATATACACTACCAAATGTAAAATAGATAGCTAGTGGGAAGCAGCTGCATAGCACAGGGAAATCAGCTCCATGCTTTGTGACCACCTAGAGGGGTGGGATAGGGAGGGTGGGAGGGAGACTCAAGAGGGAGGAGATATGGGGATATATGTATGTGTATAACTGATTCACTATGTTATAAACAGAAACTAACACAGCATTGTAAAGCAATTATACTCCAATTAAGATGTTAAAAAAAGAAAAGTAAGATGCCAACTTATTTTTATTCCTGATATATATCGCTGGAAAAAAAAAACCTCACCTTAATTCATGGGGTAAGTATATAGTATTTCTCCTTTTCCCCTCCCACTCCCATCTTCCTAGCTGGCCCTTATTTGTCAACAGAATTGGATGGAAAAGGAAAAGACTATATATGCATTTGGTGTGCATATAAGATGAATTCTACCTATTTTCTATTAATGCTCCTATAAAACCACCCAGGCTTCTATATTGGGGTCAACAGAAACGTTCCATTTACCATTTAAGACCACTTAAGACATGCAAAAAAAAAAAGAAGAATATTAAGGGATAATTTTCTCCTGCTGTTAGATGCTAAGACAAACCTGAGGTACTTATGAAAAATAAATACTGATGGGAAGCAGGGTCATTTATTTTTAAAGCACTGTGCTGTTGATTTGGTAATAATGACCTATTATCCCTGTCAGAGTAATAGACTATTCCTGGAGCTTCATTTCTGGTGTGTGAGCAACTGGCATAGTAGAGATGATTATACTGTCTAATAAATGTGTATAATCATTGAAGACACTGGTTGACAATACTATCATTAAATTGTCACCAGCTTGGCAAAGAGACAAACACCTCTACCACATCAACCTATCAGATATGTTTATAACTGCAAAAATATCCAAGCACAATATTAATGTTAATAACTGAAATCTCATACACACACACACACACACACACCTAAAATTCCAGCCACTAGGACCAAAGTGTGGCCAGGGATGAGTTGGAAAGAAGTGATACCTGGTCCTTAAGTCAGGAGTCCTGGGCTCTAAGCTCATCTCTCTGAGCCTCAGTTTCTTTCATTTTTAAAATAGAGATCATGTCTGTCCTGTGCATCTCACAATATTATTATCAGTAACAAAATTGTAAAAGATACAAAATACCGAGTAATAATAATATATTATTATGTATCTATATAACATTATGGTACAAGTTGCTCTTGGTATATTTAAGATTTTACATTGGTTTACTTTTTTAAAAAATTGTGGTGAAATACATATAACATTTATATAACCATTTTAAGTTGTACAGGTCAGTAGTATTAAATATGCACATTATTGTACAACCTTTATCAGCATCCATTTCCATAACTCTTTTCATTTTGCATCACTGAAACTCTACCCGTTAAACAATAACGTCTTATTCCCCTCCTCCCTCCAGCCCCTGGCAACCACCATCCTATCTTCTGTTTCTATGAATTTGACTACTTTAGATATATAAGTGAAATCATACAGTATTTACCCTTTTGTGTCTGTCTTATTACAGTTTTCATAATGTCCTCAAGGTTCATTCATGTTGCAACATATGTCAGTTTCCTTCCTTTTTAGTTTAATAATATTTCATTGTATCTATAAATCATTTTTGGTTATCCATTTATGGGTTGATGAATACCTGGGTTCCTTCTACCTTCTGGCTATTGTGAATAATGCCATAATTTATATGAATAGGAAAATAGGAATATATTCTATTTATAAGTATGAATATATCTCTTCAAGACCCTGCTTTCAATTATTTTGGTTATATACCCAGAAGTGGAATTGCTGGATCGCATGGTAATTCTATGGTTAATTTATGAGGAACTCCCATACTGTTTCTCACAGTGGCTGCACCATTTTACATTTCCACCAACAGTGCACAAGGGTTCCACTTTCTCCACATTATCAACAAGGCTTATTTTCTGTTTTTTTTCTTTTTTTTAGATAGCAGCCATCCTAATAGGTATAAGGTGGTATACATTGGTTTATTTTTAATACAATGAAGGACAAGAACCATTGTCTAATATTATCATGAAAGTTTTCACATTTGGAATGACATTTTATTTTATTTTATTTTTATTGACGTATACTTGATTTACAATGTTGTGTTAGTTTCAGATGTACAGCTAAGTGATTCAGTTATACATACATATATATCTATTTTGTTTTTCAGATTCTTTTCCCTTACAGGTTATTACAAATATTGGAATGACATATTTTTTAACCATAAATTAGATTTGCCAAGTATGTTTACAACTATAGTACAGAGTAATTTAGGAGCTCCTCTAACACGTGTGTGTGTGTGTGTGTGTGTGTGTGTGTGTGTGTGTATATATAAACAGGTATTTACATATATAGTTTTAATGGAAATTTGCCCCCCAGAAATTATTTATATGTTAATTATATATGTAACTCATACATATATAAATAGTGATACCTAAGAAGTTTTATAATTTATATATGTATATATAAATTACAAAGCTTCTTAGTTTTATATATGTATAAAACTTAGTTATATATAACTTCTTAGTTACATATATATATTTTTTATAAAAAATAAGCTTCTTAGTTACAAAACTTCTGAGATATATCAACCAGTCAATCTAGAGAATAAGAATCACTGGAAAGCTGAAAAACATATCGGTGCTCAAGTCTCATCTCCAGAGATTCTCATTTAGTTGGTCTTGATCAGGCCCAGATGTCAGTATTTTGATGGTTCTAGTGAGCAACCTGTGTGGTGAACCACTGCTGTCCTGTATCCATTCCACTGCAATTTTAAATTTATTACTCTCTTACTTTTCAAACTGTGGATTTGGGTCATCATCACCATCAGCATTGTCATCATCATCATTATCATCATCACCTGAGAGCTTAGAAACTGAGAATCTCGGCTCCACCCCAGACCTACTGAATCAGAATCTGCATTATAACAAGACCCCCAGGTAAGGCATATACACATTAGTCTGAGAAGGGCTCATCAGTGGAGATGGAGAGAAGTTGTTTACCACCAACCACACACTATTTCTTTTCAAATCCTTGCACTGTAATATGCTTTTGAATAAAACCTATTTATAAGAAATACAAGCTGTTAAGACATGTACCCCATACTCTGCTTATAAAGTTTAATATTGGACTAAAGTAAAAGACCAGATTTTTTGTAGGCAAATTTTGTATTGTTTGATTTGGTTTGTTGTTTCAGCCATATGAGAATTTTTTTGAATTCTAATTTTGTAACCCAGCATTCTTTCATTGATCACCAAGCTGCAGATATTAGCATAAAAGTCATTAGTGAAAATGTTGAACATTTTAGGGCTGAGGGATCAACCTCTAATTTATTCCTCCTGGAAAACTTCCTCTGAATTTATAATATTTCTTAACTAGCATTCTTTGTATTATTCAACAAGTTAAAAATCCTCTTACCTAATACAACCAGCCCACAGTTCTTTCATAAGGATATCTTGAATTCTTGGTCATACTGAAGTCCCAATACTCTGTCTATAAAATTCCTCTGATTTCCAGTATATAGCCCTTTAGAAAAAGCAAGATGCATTTAGACTGATATGGCTTTATTCTTACTGAAACTACACTATTCCTAGAGATCACTGTTTACTTTGGAAACTCTTTAAAACTATCTTTAATTTAATTAGTCCTAGTTTTATTGACTATTTACTTATTCACAACATTTATTCTTTACAATTTCTTAAAGATTTCTGATGT